>NW_026577889.1:951654-1268873 GCF_029407905.1 Bubalus kerabau | reverse complement strand
CTTCTCCCCTTCTGATCGCGACCGGTAGGTCGATTCCCGTGCTTTGTCTGCAAGGGTTTCCCTACCTTCCCGGCGAACCTCAGGATGAGGCCGGTCTCCTGAGGAAATTCGAGATGTAGCCTCGTGGGTGGTACCACATGCTGAAAGACCCCAATTTTCTGGTACGCTCTTGAAAAGAACCCGATGCCCGGACACCTCTTTGAAGGCAACCCTGTGGATGAAGGCACAACACGAAGGGGCACTGACACCCCTCTGCATCATCCGGAAAAACCCACAGGTTCCACACACAGCTCAACAAGAGGCCTGTCACTCCATGAACAACTCGCAAGGAAAGCGGAGATCCATTCCTCCACAGAAGACGAGGCGTGACTCTCTTGTCCATACTCTGCAGGTACTCTGCGACCCGAGTCAGAAATGGAGAGGACCCCTGAGGTTCCTGCCTGCATACGAGATGAGGCCCTCTTCAATTGCACCAAACCCAGTTGAGTAACGGAAGGCCCCTCCCAAATCCACAGTGTCCCTGACTTCTCAGAGGCACCCTGAGAAGTTGCCTGAGGTCACCGACACAAGTCGAGGGAACCCAGGGTTCCCTGCCGCAACCCGAGAAAGACCTCGAGAGTCCTTCTTCAATGCGTCTTGAGGCCCGATTCGCCTACTATGACTCGAGAGCAATCACGCACTCCCCTTCACCACACGCACGGAGACCTGACATCCCTAGCACCACACGAGAGGCTCTCTGAGCTCCCCGTTGTACCTCGTGAGAAATCTGATACTGGCGCCACAGCTGGAGAAAACCCACGAGACGCCCCCGTCATCGCAAGATGAGGGCCTTTTTTCCTGCATGGCCAGGAAAACAATCCCGAGTCATCTCTCCAAACTCCATAGGAGGCTTCACTCCCTTTACGCCACGCAGTGGGCTCCAAGAGATACCCGTCGCGACTTGACAGGAGAGCGGAGTCCTTTTTTTCCCCTCAAGACGAGGCCTGACTCTCCGGGTGAGTCGAGAATGCAACCCTGAGGTCCCTGTCGGCCCAGTAGTGGAACAATAGGTCCTGGACACAAGCGTAGATGATGTCTATTTTGCCCTGCAGTGACTGGAGAGCAATCCCCAGTTCTAACTCGCAACTCGAATGGAATACTGGATTTTCCTGGCGCCACACAAGAGGCTCCCTAAGATCCCCGTGGTACTTCATGAGACACCCCACACTGGCGCCGCAGCTCGAGAAAACCCACGAGATGCCACCGTCATCTCGAGATGAGGGCCTTCTTTTCCTGCATGGCCTGGAGTCCAATCCCGAGTCCTCTCTCCAAACTCCACAGGAGGCTTGACTCCCTTTAGTACACACAGTGGGCTCCAAGAGATACCGATCGCGACTCGAGACGAGAGCAGAATTCTTTGCTTACCCTCGAGGTGAGAACTGACTCCCCGGATGAGTCTGGAATGCAAACCCGAGATCCCTGTCGCCCCTGGAGAGCAACATTAGATCCTGGACACAAGCCTAGATTAGGTCTCTTTTGCCCTGCAGTGACTCTAGCGCAATCCCCAGCTCCCCCTCGCAACCCGAATGGAAGATTGGATTTCAAGGCCAACAAGAGGAAGCCTAAATTCCCGGTCATGACTCGAGAATCCCGCCGCATCTTGAGCAAAACCACGTGGTTCTCCCGTCATCGTAAGATGAGGCCCTTGCCCGCTACAGCGTTTCAAAAGATGTCCCAGGTTCCGTCTTGAAATGCGAAACGGTACTTGGCACCCTTGATGCGACCCCAAAAGTCCCCCAACACGCCGGTCTCACTCAAGGGGAACACCGAGGTTCCCGGCACCACTTCATTTAAGCCCCTTCTCCCCTCCTGATCGTGACCGGTGGGTCGATTCCCCTGCTTTGTCTGCAAGGGGGCCCGACCTTCCCTGCACAACTCAGGATGAGGCCGGTCTCATGGGGAAATTCGATACGTAGCTTTGTGGGTGGTGCCGCTTGCTGAAAGACTCCAATTTCCCGGTCCGCTCTTGATAAGAATCCGATGCTCGGACACCTCTTGGAAGGCAGCCTTGAGTATGAAGGTACAACACGAAGGGGCACTAACACACCTGTGCATCATCCGGAAAAACGGGCAGGTTACATACACAGCTCGACAAGTGGCCTGTCACCTCGAGAACAACTCGAGAGGCAAGAGGAGTCCCATCCTCCAGAAAAGACGAGGATTGACTCTCCTGTACCAACATGCAGGGACCTTGCGGTCTGAGTCAGAAATGGAGAGGAACACTGAGGTTCCTGCTTCAACTCGAGATGAGTCCCTCTTACATTCCACCAAATGCAGAGGAGTCTCGAGAGGCCCCTCCAAACTGCACAGTATCCCTGACTTCTCAGAGGCACTCTGAGAAGCTCCCTGAGGTCGCAGGCACAAGTCAAGGGAACCCTGGGTTTTATGCAGTGACCCGAGAAAGACCTAGAGAGTCCTTCTTCAACCCGTCTTGAGGCCCGATTACCCTACCATGACTCGAGAGCAATGACGATCTCCCCCTAGCCATCTCATGGGGACCTGACTTCCCTGGCGCCACACGAGAGGCTCCCTGAGCTCCCTCTCGTACCTCGTCAGAAACCCGGCACTAGCGCGGCAGTCTAGAAAACCCACGAGACGCCGCCGTCATCGCGAGATGAGGGCCTTCTTTTCCTGCATGGCCTGGAGAGGAATCCCGAGTCCTCTATCCAAACACCACAGGAGGCTTGACTCCCTTTATGGCACACAGTGGGCTCCAAGAGATACCCATTGCGACCCAAAAGGACAGCAGAGTTCTTTGCTTCCCCTTGAGATGAGGCCTGATTCCCCGGGTGAGTCTGGTATGCAAGCCCGAGATCCCTGTCGCCCCTAGGGACGAACATTAAGTCCTGGACACAAGCCTAGATGAGGTCTATTTTGCCCTGCAGTGACTCGAGGGCAATCCCCAGCTCTCCCTTGAAACTCGAATGGAAGATAGGACTTCCCTGGCCCAACACATGAGGAAGACTGTATTCCCTGTCAAAACTCGAGAATCCCGCCACAACTCGAGAAACGCCACGTGGTTCCCCCGTCATCGCAAGATGAGGCCCTTGCCCCCTACAGTGTCTCAAGAGAAGTCCCACGTTCCGTCTTGAAGTGCGAAACGGTATTGGCACCCTTGATGCGACCTCAAAAGTTCCTCGCCACACCAGTCTGACTCAAGGTGAACACCGAGGTTCCCAGCACCACTACATCTGGGCCCCTTCTCCCCTCCTGATCGCGACAGGAGGGTCGATTCCCCTGTTTTGTCTTGAAGGGGTTCCCGCCTTTCCCGGTGCATCTCAGGATGAGGCCGGTCTCACGAGGATATTCGAGACATAGCCTCGTGGATGGTGACACATGCCGAAAGACCCCGATTTCCCGGTCCGCTCTTGATAAGATCCCAATGCCCGGACACCTCTTTGAAGATAACCCTTTTGATGAAGGCACAACACGAAGGGGCACTGACACCCCCGGGTATCATCTGCAGAAACCCGCAGGTACCACACACAGCTCGAGAAGTGACCTGTCACCCCGTGAACAACTGGAGAGGCAAGCAGAGTTCCATTCCTCCACACAAGACGAGGCCTGACTCTCCTGTTCAAACTCTGCAGCGAAACTGCGATCCGAGTCAGATCTGGCCCAGGAGAAGTCAGGAGAGGAAACATGAGTTTCCTGCCTCCACTCGAGATGAGGCCCTCTTCCATTGCACCAAACCCAGTGGAGTCCCGAGAGGCCCCTCCCAACTGCATAGTATCCCTGACTTCTCAGAGGCACCCTTAGACCTTCCTGAGATCATTGGCACAAGTCGAGGGAACCAAGGGTTTCCTGCCCCAACCCGTAAAAGACCTCGAGAGTCTTTCTTCAACGCGTCTTGAGGCGCGATTCCCCTACCATGACTCGAGAGCAATGACGCGCTCCCCCTAGCCACGCGCATAGAAACCTGACTTCCCTGGCGCCACAGGAGAAGCTCCCTGAGCTCCCCATTATACCTCGTGAGCAACACCACACTGGAGCCGCAGCTCGAGAATACCCACGAGACGCCCCAGTCCTCACGAGATGAGGGCCTTCTTTTGCTGTATGGCCTGGAGAGCAATCCTGAGTCCTCTCTCCAAACTCCACAGGAGGCTTGACTCATTTTAGGCCACACAGTGAGCTCCAAGATATACCCGTCGCAACTTCACAGGAGAGCAGTGTCCTTGGCTTCCCCTCGAGACGAGACCTGATTCCCCGGGTGAGTCGAGAATGCAATGCCGAGATAGCTGTCGCCCCAGCAGAGGAACATTAGGTCCTGGACACAAGCCTAGATGAGCTCTATTTGGCCCTGCAGTGTCTCGAGAGCAATCCCCAGTTCTAACTCGCAATTCGAATGAAAACTGGACTTCCCTGGGCCAGTTGAAGAGGAAGCCTGAATTCCCCGTCGTCACTCGACAATCCCGCCGCAACTCGAGAAAAAACACGTGGCTCCAACGTCTTCGCAAGATGAGGCCCTTGCCCACTACGGCGTCTCAAGGGAAGTCCATTGTTCCGCCCTGAAGTGCGAAACGGTACCTGACAACCTTCGTGAGAACCCCAAAAGTTCCCCGACACCCCGGGTTCCCTCGAAGGGAACACCGAGAGTCCCGGCACCGCTTCATCTGAGCCCCTTCTCCCCTCCTGATCACGACAGGAGAGTCGATTTCCCTGCGTGGTCCGGAAGGGGTTCCCGGCCCTCCAGGCGCACCTCAGGATGAGGCCGGTCTCACGAGGAAATTCGAGACGAGCCACGTGGGTGGTGCCACATGCCAAACGCCCCCGATTCCCCGGTCCGCTCTTGAGAAGGAGCCGAGGCCCGGACCCCTCTTCGAAGGCAACCCTGTGGGTGAAGGCACAACACGAAGGGGCACTGACACCGCCGTGCATCGTCCGCAAAGACCCGCGGGTTCCACACACAGCTCGACGAGGGGCCTGAGTCCCCCCGAACAACTCGAGAGGCAAGCGGGGTTTCCTTCCTCAGACAAGACGAGGCCTGACTCTCCTGTCCCAACTCTGCAGGGACCCTGCGGTCGGAGTCCGAAACGGAGAGGAAGCCTGAGGTTCCTGCCTCCCCTCGAGGTGAGGCCCTCTTCTGTTGCGCCAGACCCAGCGGAGTCCCGAGAGGCCCCGACAACTCCACAGGATCCCTCACCTCTCAGAGGCACCCTGGGAAGTTCCCTAAGGTCCCCGGCAGAAGGCGAGCGAAACGAGGGTTTCCTGCCGCCACCCGAGAAAGACCTCGAGAGTCCTTCTTCAACGCGTCTCGAGGCCCTAGTCCCCTCCCGTGACTTGAGAGCCATGACGTGCTCCCCCTCGCCACGCGCATGGAGACCTGACTTCCCTGGCGCCGCACGAGAGGCTCCCTGAGATCCTCGTCGTGCCTCGGGAGAAAACCCCCACGGGTGCCGCAGCTCGAGGAAACCCCTGAGACGCCCCCGTCCTCGCGAGCTGAGGGCCTTCTTTTCATGCATGGCCTGGAGAGCAATCCCGGGTCCTCTCTCCAAACGGAAGAGGAGGCTGGACTCCCTTGAGGCCGCTCAGGGGGCTCCAAGAGATCCGGGTCGCGATTCAAGGGGAGAGCGGAGTCCTTGGCTTCCCCTCGAGACGAGCCCTGACTCCCCGGGGTAACCTAGAATGCAACCCCGAGATCCCTGCCTTCCCTGGAGAGGAATATTAGGTCCCGGACACACGCCTAGGTGCGGTCTCTTCGGCCCTGCAGTGACTCGAGCGCAACCCCCAGCTTTCCCTCGCAACTCGAGGGGAAGATTGGGCTTCGCAGGGCCAACCCAAGAGGAAGCCTGAGATCCCCGTCGTAACTCAAGAATCCGCCGCAACTCGAGAAAAACCACGTGGTTCCCACGTCTTCGCAAGATGACGCCCTTGCCCGCGACGGCGTATGAAGGGAAGTCCCCTGTTCCGCCCTGAAGGGCGAAACGGTCCCTGACAGCCTTCATGCGACCCCCAAAAGTTCCTCGACACGCCGGGTTCCCTCGAGGGTAACACCGAGGGTTCTGGCCCCACTTCATCTGAGCCCCTTCTCCCCTCCTGATGGCGACAGGAGAGTCAATCCCCCTGCGTTGTCTGGAAGGCTCCCCGGCCTTCCCGGCATACCTCAGGATGTAGCCGGCCTCACTAGGAAATTTGAGACTAGCCCCGTGGGTGGTCCCACATGCCGAAAGACCCCGATTTCCCTGTCCGCTCTTGAAAAGAACCCGAGGCCCGGACACCTCTTCGAAGGCAACCCAGTGGGTGAAGGCACAACACGAAGGGTCACTGTCACCGTCGTGCATCGTCCGGAAACACCCGCAGGTTCCACACACAGCTCAACAAGGGGCCTGAGACCCCCTGAACACCTCGACAGGCAAGCGGAGTTCCCTTCCTCAGACAAGACGATTCCTGACTCTCCTGTCTCAACTCTGCAGGGACCCTGCGGTCGGAGTCCGAAACGGAGAGGAAGCCTGAGGTTCCTGCCTTCCCTGGAGATGAGGCCCTCTTCCATTGCGCCAAACCCAGCGTAGTCCTGAGAGGCCCCTCCAACTCCACAGCATCCCTCATCTGTCAGAAGCACACTGGGAAGTTCCCTAATGTCACCGGTAAACTTATATTGCACAAGGTCCACATGAAAAGGCCCACGCAGCAGGACAGCCACAGATTCTGTCTGCCATCAAAGGGCAGTAAGGTGCCCTCCCCCCTTCTTTGCTGCCTCGGTGGCCACCAGGGTGCAATTTGCGTACCCTTCCCTTTCCCATCCTAGCAGGTGCTCCAGGGCCCGCTGGCCTACAAAGTGCCAGAAGCAGGGCTGGGCCAGCCGGCCAGAATTCAGGGCTCTGTCCCTTGGACTTCCAGCGGACACTAGGCTGCTTGGGAAAACCGCGCAGACTATGAGGTTTTTCAGCAGAGGGGTGGAGTGGTAAAGGCCTTGACCCCAAAGACGAGGCCTTCCTGCGACCGCCAGGTTGGGGAGCTCTGAGACTGTGCCAACACAGGGCGGAATACATGGTTCCCTGCTCCACGCAGTCCCCGTTCCCTTACCTGTGTTCCGCACCCCTCCGCTGTGGCCGATGGATGCCGATCCTTGGGGATCCAGGAGTTCACGAAATGGGCATTCCCAGCCGCAATGGCGACCCCCAACAGCACATCTGGAAAGCCCTCCCCCACCCCCGCCAGGAGCCGACCCCCGCTGCGAACGGACCCCCACCCCGCCCCGCGCCGCCAGGTTTTGCCCCGGCCCTGCTGGGCTCCCGGCGGGTTCCCAGCCACATTGGCGACCCCCGGGAGCACAACAGGGACCGACCCCCCACCCACAGCGAGCGGAATCTCGACCTGTGCAGCCCAGGTTTACCCCACCCTGGCTGCGCTCCCGGCGTGTTTCCAGCCGCAGTGGCCATCTCTGAGAGCACAACTGGGAAGCCCTCCCCTACCCCCGCCAGGAGCCGACACCCGCCCTGTGCCGCCCGGGTTCGCCCCGCCCCTGCCGCGCTCCAGGGGCGCTGCCCACCTTCACCAGTGGCTCTCGGTGAGCCCCGTCCCCACGCCCGGTTCCAGGAGAGGCTCTCGGACCTCGCTGCTGCTGCCAGGTCAAACATGAGGACAATACATACACCCCACAGAGACAATCCAAGCTGTCTATGATTTAGGGATCAAACGAGGACTACAGAAAGGCAAGATGACCTGACCTAGGAGGGCCATGATATTCTATAGAACCAGACAAAGTTGGTTACCAAGGAAACTTTTTTCCTTGGAACCCGGAAAGCTGGTTCTTTGCATATGCAATGACCAACAATTAGCTTGTTACCCAAGCCTGCCTTACTGCCACCCCCATCCCCCCACTCCCCAGAAGACTGGCTCAAAGAAATATTTTAAATCTCAGGCGGAAACCTGGAAGATGTCTTGTCTGTCTGTTTGGATTAAGGTATGTGTCAGTGTGAGCCTTGTGTTTTTTGATAATATTGCTCAAGTTCTGTGTTCTGATTTCAATGGTCTCAAGACAAGGCAGCCCTTCCAAATCAAACTGCTGGAAATACAAGAAAACATTGACCTAAATGAATGTCAGAGTCCCGTGAACTGGGAACTAGTCAATATTAAATATCTAGTATTTTTGGTTTTGCTCCTCCATTATAGACATGTCTAAGAGTCAACAACATTAAGCACAACATGTTCATAGTGCCTAGGTTTCTTTTGAGGTAAAAATTGCTCTATTGTTATATCTGTCACAAGCTCTTCAGCAAGAAACTACCTGGAAACGACAACAACAAAAGTAAAAAATGTAAATGTGATATGAGCTTTTAGACAAACTCTTTACAATAATTATACTCTAAAATATCTGCCTCTCATAGTCTTGATTGAAGGCAGAGGAGAAGGGGATGACAGAGGATACGATGGTTGTATGGCATCACTGACTCGATGGACATGAGTTTGAGCAAGCCCCTGGAGTTGGTGACGGACACGGAAGCCTAGCGTCCTTCAGGCCATGGGGTCCCAAAGAGTCAGACACGACTGAGCAACTGAGCTGAACTGAACTAACAAACGTTTCTCCAGGTGTTTTGGTTACCCGAGTTTCTATCCTTGTGACGACAGTGTATTGAATAGCTAGGTCATTTCCAAATAAATGAAAGTTCTGAAACATTCACGACTTGAAAGGACCTCCCTTTTACACAGAAACAAAAGAGATTTTTGACTCTCCATGAATAGTGTCTGGCACCATCCTGACATGTTAAATGTAAGAAAGCAATTGTTTTGTTTTGTTTTGTTCTGTTCTTGGGGGTGGGGGGAGGGGGGCGGGCTATAGCCAATGCCAATATAAAAGTCAGTTCTTGGTTGCTGAAGGGAAATGTATGACTTGTTATATCAAGAAAGTATGTGGAATGCAATGGCACTTGAGGAAGGAAAACGAAGTAGTTCTGTCTTACAGGTGGCAGTTTCAGGATGGGAGAAGCAAAGGAATGGGTACAGAATGGGATAAGGAGGTTGTAGGGAAAGTGGACCCCCAGAAAAGAGTTCTGTGCCTAGCACAAGTTTTCTTGAGATGTCGAACTGCCTTTGCTAATGGAGTTTAAGTTTCTTTACCTCTTAAGTGATCTCTTCTAGGTTGACCTAGAACAGAAATCTTTGGTTAGCTTTGGCTAAGTGGAGAAGTAGTGTTTCACGGCGACATATGTGATCCTTCCTGACTGTTTGCAGCCCTTTTGATATCGATGCCTTGCTTCTGCTGCTGCTGCCGCCGCCGCTGCTGCTAAGTCGTTTCAGTCGTGTCCGACTCTGTGCGACCCCATAGACGGCAGCCCACCAGGCCCCGCAGTCCCTGGGGTTCTCTAGGCAAGAACACTGGAGTGGGTTGCCATTTCCTCCTCCCATGCATGAAAGTGAAAAGTGAACGTGAAGTCGCTCAGTGGTGTCCGACTCTTAACCACCCCATGGACTGCAGCCTACCAGGCTCCTCCATCCATGGGATTTTCCACGCAAGAGTACTGGAGTGGGGTGCCATTGCCTTCTCCCATATCTATGCACAAGCCTGCCTAAATAATTGACTTCTAGCTAGCTTTGGGATGCCAATGACCATCCACCCTTACCAGGCAACAGAGAAGAGAAAAACACTTACCACAGGAGGTCCTGGTAAGGAACAAGGAACTAACAAGCTCCCGCCAACCAGGATTCTGCAGAGGTCAACAAGAGGTCAGTAAGAGATGGAAGACTGCAGTCCAGAGGTCCTAGCAACTTCCATCTTGCAGCAGAGACCCAGCATAGTCAAAACAAATTCAATGTTGCAAAAAATAAGTAAACAAATAAAGGACAGAAGTCCTTTGAACACATGACTGAGATTAGGGGTGAGGCAGTACATGTACGGTGCCCGGAAAATCTTAAAGTATGAGAAAGGAAAGAATTTAAAGACAACTATCAAGCTGTCCGAACTGATAAAAACGAAAGATTACACAGTTTTTTCTGTATATATTAGCAGATAATAATCTGAAAAGGAATTTAAAAAAATTCCCTTTCAATAATGTCAACATGAATACAACACTTTGCCATGGATGTAACGAGGATGACAAGACTGGCACACTGGAAATTATACACCCTGGCTGAAAACTATCCTGAATACATGGACAGATATTCCATAACAATGGAAAGACTTAAGATGGCAATACCATGGAATGCATCTTCAATCTGAAATGAAGATTTGATATGATTTGATCGCTCAGAGCTTTTGTGTCATCAAGTGTTATTAAAGTATAAATGAGATAGAGAAAGCTGCTAACTTAGACTTGAGGCGGGGTGTACGCCCTGCTGGTCTCTAGCCAGATATTCTACAGGCACTAGCAGTCAGCTAAGGAAAGAAAGGCACTGTCTCAGGGAATGGCACCAGGCCCCTCCCCCACGACATGCCTTGATGTCACATTGGCAGCAGGTGAGTCATCCTGGGCCAAAAACTGATTGACATGAATCTTGAAGAAAGGCAGTATTCCAGGCAAATATATCATTTCCTTAACATAGATTAGGAGAACAAGGTACGAGGAAAACATACTGTTTTGTTCAAGTCTCTTCTGAGCCTATTGGGGGAACCGACCTGAAGCCAGAGTCCAGCAGATATACATAGGATATTTACATCGCTTAAGACAAACATTTCCTCAGGAACAAATGCATTGCTTAGCTCAAGGTTTGTCTGCGAAATTCTTACACATCAGTAGATGGCTCCGAGCTGGGTTTCTACACACAAGAACATGAATGCAAAGGACAAGCCTGCACAGCCCATCTGACCCCTCCCCCACAGCTAGCAGCATTTCCAAGTGACCTCCTAAGGCCTTCCCCAAAATACAGGGGCACCTCTGGGTTTCCTGTTTCAAGCTCTTCGAACACATTTCTTAAAAAAAAAAAAATCCTGCACACTTCTTGATAGAATGCCACAGTGCAAGGAAAACAGGCCTTCAATACTTAAACCTCCCTGTGCCAAACACTTGGGGCTTGGTTTTGTTTTGTTTTGTTTTTTAATTACACCACCACATAATTTAAACTTTTTACAATTTCTAATTATTCAGTACCAAAACACCAAACTTTTATTGCACAAGGTCCCCATGAAAAGGCCCACGCATCAGGACAGCCACAGATTCTGCCATGAAAGGGCAGCAAGGTGCCCTCCCCACTTCTTTGCTGCCTGGGCGGCC
The DNA here is from genome assembly GCF_029407905.1 of Bubalus kerabau. Classification (NCBI taxonomy): domain Eukaryota; kingdom Metazoa; phylum Chordata; class Mammalia; order Artiodactyla; family Bovidae; genus Bubalus; species Bubalus kerabau. The sequence continues at coordinate 1,257,687 of NW_026577889.1, read as the reverse complement.
ACCAGGGTTTGAAATCCATGCACCCTACTAACTTTCTAGGGTGCAATTCGCGGACCCTTCCCTTTCTCATCCTAGCAGGTGCTCCAGGGCCCGCTGGCCTACAAAGTGCCAGAAGCAGGGCTGGGCCAGCCGGCCAGAGTTCAGGGTTCTGTCCCTTGGACTTCCAGGGGACACTAGGCTGCTTGGGAAAACCGTGCAGACTGAGATTTTTCAGCAAAGGGGTGGATCGGTAAAGGCCTTGACACCAAGGGCGAGGCCTTTCTGCAACCGTCAGGTTGGGGAGCTCCGAGAATGTGCCAACAGAGGGCGGAATACGTGGTTCCCTGCTCCAAGCAGTCCCAGTTCTCTGACCTGTGGCCCGCAGCCCTCCGCTGCACCCACTAGATGTGGATCCTTGGGGACACATTAGCATAGGAAATGGGCGTTCCTAGCCGCAGTGGCGACCCCGGAGAGCACAACTGGGACCGAACCCCCACCCACAGCCATCTAAATCTCGACCCGCGCAGCCCAGGTTTACCCCGCCCCTGCCGCACTCCCAGCGCATTTCCAGCTGCAGTGGGGACCCCCGAGAGCACAACTGTTACCACCCCCCACCCCCTCCCGACCGGAACCCCGACCCGCGCCGCCTGGGATCGCCCCGCCCCTGGCGCGCTCCCGGCGCATTGCCCACTTCCACCAGGGGCTCCCGGTGAGCCCTGTCCCCACGCCCGGTTCCAGGAGAGGCTCTCGGACCTTGCTACTGCCGCCAGGTCAAACACGAGGACAATACATCCACCCCACAGAGACAATCCAAGCTGTCTATGATTTAGGGTTCAAACGAGGACTACAGAAAGGAAAGATGTCCTGACCTAGGAGGGCCATGAGAGTCTATAGATCCAAAGAAAATTGGGTACCAAGGAAGCTTTTTTCTTGGAACCCGGAAAGCTGGTTCTTTGCATATGCAATGACCAACAATTAGCTTGTTACCCAAGCCTGCCTCGCTGCCACCCCCACTCCCCCCCCCCCCACTTCCCAGGAAAACGGCTCAAAGAAATATTTTAAATCTCAGGCGGAAAACTGGAAGATGTCTTGTCTGTCTGTCTGGATTAAGGTATATGTCAGTGTGAGCCTTGTGTTTTTTGATAATATTGCTCAAGTTCTGAGTTCTGATTTCAATGGTCTCAAGACAAGGCAGCCCTTCCAAATCAAACTGCTGGAAATACAAGAAAACATTGACCTAAATGAATGTCAGAGTCCCGTGAACTGGGAACTAGTCAATATTAAATATCTAGTATTTTTGGTTTTGCTCCTCCACTATAGACATGTCTAAGAGTCAACAACATTAAGCACAACATGTACATAGTGCCTAGGTTTCTTTTGAGGTAAAAATTGCTCTATTGTTATATGTGTCACAAGCTTGTCAGCAAGAAAGTACCTGGAAACAGCAACAACCAATGTAAAATATGTAAATGTGATATGAGCTTTTAGATAAACTCTTAACAATAATTATACTCTAAAATATCTGCCTCTCATAGTCTTGATTGAAGGCAGAGGAGAAGGGGATGACAGAGGATAAGATGGTTGGATGGCATCACTGACTCGATGGACATGAGTTTGAGCAAGCCCCTGGAGTTGGTGATGGACACGGAAGCCTGGCGTCCTGCAGGCCACGGGGTCCCAAAGAGTCAGACTCGACTGAGCAACTGAACTGAACTGAACTTACAATCGTTCCTCCAGGTGTTTTGGTTACCTGAGTTTCTATCCTGGTGCTAAACTAAGTGACGACAGTGTATTGAATAGCTAGGTCACTTCCAAATAAATGAAACTTCTGAAACATTCACGACTTGAAAGGACCTCCCTTTTACACAGAAACAAAAGAGATTTTTGACTCTGCATGAATAGTGACTGGCACCATCCGAACATATTAAATGTAAGAAAGCAATTTTTTTGTTTTGTTTTGTTTTGTTCTGTTCTTGCAGGAAGCGGGGTGGGCGCTATTATCACTGATAGGTATGCTCACCAATCTATCAAATGCCAATATAAGAGTCAGTTCTTGGTTGCTGAAGGGAAATGTATGACTTGTTATTACAAGAATGTATGGAATGCAATCACACTTTAAGAAGGAAAACGAAGTAGTTCTGTCTTACAGGTGGCATTTTCAGGACGGGAGAAGCAAAGGAATGGGTACAGAATGGGATAAGGAGGTTGTAGGGAAAGTAGGCCCCCAGAAAAGAGTTTTGTGCCTAGCACAAGTTTTCTTGAGATGTTGAACTGCCTTTGCTAATGGAGTTTAAGTTTCTTTACCTCTTAAGTGATCTCTTCTAGGTTGACCTAGAACAGAAATCTTTCGTTAGCTTTGGCTAAGAGGAGAAGTATTGTTTCACGATGACATATGTGATCCTACCTGACTGTTCTCATCCCCTTTGATATCTATGCACTGCTGCTGCTGCTGCTGCAGCTGCTAAGTGGTTCAGTTGAGGCCGACCCTGTGCCACGCCATAGATGGCAGCCCACCAGGCCCCGCAGTCTCTGGGGTTCTCTAGGCAAGAACACTGGAGTGGGTTGCCATTTCCTCCTCCTATGCATGAAAGTGAAAAGTGAAAACGAAGTCACTCAGTGGTGTCCGACTCTTAGCCACCCCATGGACTGCAGCCAACCAGGCTCCTCCATCCTTGGGATTTTCCAGGAGTGGGGTGCCATTGCCTTCTCCCATATCTGTGCACAAGCCTGCCTAAATAATTGACTTCTAGCCAACTTTGGGATGCCCATGACCACCCACCCTTACCAGGCAACAGAGAAGAGAAAAACACTTACCACAGGAGGTTCTGATAAGGAACAAGGAACTAACAAGCTCCCACCTACCAGGATTCTGCAGAGGTCAACAAGAGGTCAGCAAGAGATGAGAGACTGCAGTCCAGAGGTCCTAGCTACTTCCATCTAGCAACAAACACCCAGCATAGTCAAAACGATTTCAATGTTAAAGAATAAATAAATAAATAAATAAATAAAAGGACAGAAGTTCTTTGAACACATGTCTGAATTTAGGGGTGAGGCATTACATATGTGTCCCAGGATAATCTTAAAGTGTCAGAAAGTAAAGAAATTAAAGACAACTATCAAGCTGTCCAAACTGATAAAAATGAATGATTACACAGTTTTATCTGTATACATTAGCAGATAATAATCTGAAAAGGAATTTTAAAAAATTCCCTTTCAATAATATCAACATGAATAAAACACTTTGCCATGGATGTAACGAGGATGACAAGACTGGCACACTGGAAATTATACACCCTGGCTGAAAACTATCCTGAATACATGGACAGATATTCCATAACGATGGAAAGACTTAAGATGGCAATACCATGGAATGCATCTTCAATCTGAAATGAAGATTTGATATGATTTGATCGCTCAGAGCTTTTGTGTCATCAAGTGTTATTAAAGTATTAAAGAGATAGAGAAAGCTGCTGACTTAGACTCGAGGCAGGGTGGGGGGGGGGTAGTAAGAGTACCCCCTGCTGGTCTTTAGCCAGATATTCTACAGGCACTAGCAGTCAGCTAAGGAAAGAAAGGAACTGTTTCAGGGAATGGCACCAGGCCCCTCCCCCACGACATGCATTGAGATAATATTGGCAGCAGGTGAGTCATCCCGGGCCAAAACTTGATTGACATGAATCTTGAAGAAAGGCAGTATTGCAGGCAAATATATCATTTCCTTAACATAGATAAGGAGAACAAGCTAGGAGGAAAACATGCTGTTTTGTTCAAATCGCTTCTGAGCCTTTTGGGGGAACCGACCTGAAGCCAGAGTCTAGCAGAAATACATAGGATATTTACATCGCTTAAGACAAACATTTTCTTAGGAAAAAATGCATTGCTTAGCTCAAGGTTTGTCTGCGAAATTCTTACACATCAGGAGATGGCTCCGAGCTGGGTTTCCACACACAAGAACATCCATGCAAAGGACAAGCCTGCACAGCCCATCTGCCCCCCTCCCGCACAGCCAGCAGCATTTCCAAGTGACCTCCTAAGGCCTTCCCCAAAATACAGGGGCACCTCTGGGTTTCCTGTTTCCCTCACTTCGAACACTTTTCTTAAAAAAAAAAATCCTGCACACTTCTTGATAGAATGCCACAGTGCAAGGAATACAGTCCTTCAATATTTAAACCTCCATTTGCAAAACACTTGGAGCTTGGTTTTGTTTTGTTTTGTTTTTTAATTACACCACCACATAATTTAAAGCTTTTACACGTTCTAATTATTCAGTTCCAAAACACCAAACTTTTATTGCACAGGGTCCTCATGAAAAGGCCCACGCAGCTGGACAACCACAGATTCTGCCATGAAAGGGCAGCAAGGTGCCCTCCCCACTTCTTTGCTGCCTGGGCGGCCACCAGGGTTTGAAATCCATGCACCCTACTAAGTTTCTAGGGTGCAATCCATGGACCCTTCCCTTTCCCATCCCAGCAGGTGCTCAAGGGCCCGCTGGCTTACAAAGTGCCAGAAGAGGGCTGGGCCAGCCGGCCAGAGTTCAGTGTTCTGTCCCTTGGACTTCCAGCGGACACTAGGCTGCTTGGAAAAACCGCGCAGACTCTGAGATTTTTCAGCAGAGGGGTGGAGCGGTAAAGGCCTTGACCCCAAAGGCAAGGCCTTTCTGCGACCGCCAGGTTGGGGAGCTCCGAGAATGTGCCAACAGACGGCAGAATACTTGGTTCCCTGCTCCACGCAGTCCCAGTTCCCTTACCTGTGGTCTGCAGCCCTCCGCTGCACCCACGGGATGGCGATCCTTGGGGACCCAGGAGCAGACGAAATGGGCGTTCCCAGCCGCAGTTGCAACCCCCGAGAGCGCAACTGGGAACCCCTCCCCATCCCCCCGGTGAGCCGACCCCGCCCCGCTCCGCCAGGGTTAGCCCCGCCCCTGCCGCGCTCCCTGCGCGTTCCCAGCCGCAGTGGCGACCCCGGGAGCACAACTGGGACCGACCCCCACCCAAAGCCATCTGAATCTCGACCCCCGCAGCCCGGGTTTACCTGTCCCGGGTGCTCTCCCGGCGAGTTTTCAGCCTCAGTGTCCACCTCTGAGAGCACAACTGGGAAGCCCGCCCCCACCCCCGCCAGAAGCCGACCCCCGCCCCACGCCGCCCGCGTTCGCCCCGCCCCTGCACGGTCCAGGTACCTTCCCAGCTTCTAGCGTTCACGCCCGGGTAGGAGCAGGATGTAGGAGTATGGGAGATGTGTCTGGAGCCTGACAGCCTCAGCTCCGCTCTGGCCTGCCCTTTGGACCTAGGAGCCAGGCCAACTTGCAGAGGGCTTAGGGCCCCATTGTATGCAAACTACCAAGGCCTACCGCAAGGAGAGCTCTGTCCGAGGGAAGGGAAGTGCCCCAGGCTGCGTTCCCAAGCTCTTGCTTGGCAATGCAGACTCAGCGGTAAACGGAGGGAATCAGGCTCTCTGTAGCCGCAGCTTCACACACAGGTGTGTCTCCGTAGGAATCAAGAAAGATCCTGACAGGGTGAGGTTCATTAGAGCTATACTAAAGAGCAAAGGCTTGTCCATGTGGTCTTGCCTTCCCCTGTGCCTTTGGGTCTCCAGGCTCGGCCCCAGCTCTGTGGAAACAACCCCTGAGAAAATATCTTCAAGATCCACTTTTCCCAGTGTCTGGGAACCGGGGTTCGTAGGAGGAGAGAAAAGCACGCCTCCATCGGGAACAAAAATGCAGCCCACCTGCCTGTGTTTTGAAGCCTCTATTTGGAAGGAATGGGTTAGCTTCTCCTAAAGGAGACCTCCAGATCTGCTCAGAAGTCGGTAATTCCAGAGGCAGGGTACTGGTTCCTGACTGCCCTTTGCTAGCCTTGCAAAGATATTCCTAGATTCTAGAGTTATTTTCCATGAAGAAGCAGGCTTCGGGAATGTGTCAGACGGGACTGGCTCCTTATTGACCTCAGCTCAGCTATTGCCTTTCCATTCAAACTAGGGCAAGGCCCTACTTTATGAAGGGTAAGGGTCTTCTTCTTTGCAAACTGCCAAGGTCTACAGCAATGAGACCTCTGTCAAGGTGAGGGAAGCCTAAGAGGATGGATTCTCAAGCAGGTGCTTTGCCACAAAGCATCAGCACCCCACGGAGAGAATCAAGCTCCCTGTGCACCAATGTTGGGAGTGTAGCTTCACACACAGAGTTGTCTCTATAGGAGCCAAGAATGTTCCTGAGAGATTAGGTTCACTAAACCTCTCCTACAGAGCATAGACCTGTCCATGTGGTTTTGCCTTCCCCTGTGAGTTGGGTCCTCGAGGTCTGCCACACCTCCGGGGAAACTGTCCCTGAGAAAAGATCTCCAGGAACCGCTTTGCCGAGGCTGGGAAATGCTGTTCACAGGAAGTAAGGCAAGCGAATCTCCTGCAGAGTAAAAGAGGCCTTACAGTCCCTGGAGGAGCAGGCTGCCAGAGTGTGTGAAACCTGACTGTTGCCTTACTGGCCTCAGCTCCGCCATTGCCTGTTCATCCGAGCTAGCACCCAGGCCTACTTGGAAAAGCATTTGGGTGCAGATTTCTACAAAGTGCCAAGGGCTACAGCAGTGAGAATTCTCTCAGTGGTAAGGGAGAGCATTTTATGGATTCTCAAGCTGTTTTCTGAATGACAGCGTCAAAATGAACAGAGAGAATCAGGCTCTCTCTGCCCCTATGTTAGGTACGCAGCTTCACACACAGAGGTGTCTCTATAGGAGCCAAGAATGCTCCTGAGAGATGAGGTTCACAAGAGGTCTGCTACAGAGCATAGACCTGTCCATGTGGTCTTGCCTTCCCCTGTGCCTTTGGGCCCCGGGCTCGGCCCCAGCTCCGTGGAAACAAGCCCTGAGAAAATATCTTCAAGATACGCTTTTCCCAGAGGCTGGGAACTGGAGTTCATAGGAGGAGAGAAAAGCAAGCCTCCTTCGGGCACGAAATGCAGCCAACCTGCCTGTGTTTTGAAGCCTCTATTTGGAAGGAATGGGTTAGCTTCTCCTAAAGGAGACCTCCAGATCTGCTCAGAAGTCGGTAATTCCAGAGGCAGGGTACTGGTTCCTGACTGCCCTTTGCCAGCCTTGCAAAGACATTCCAAGATTCTAGAGTTATATTCCATGAAGGAGCAGGCTTCGGGAATGTGTCAGAGGGGACTGGCTCCTTATTGGCCTCAGCTCAGCTATTGCCTTTCCATTCAAACTAGGACAAGGGCCTAGTTTATGAAGTGTAAGGGTCTTCTTCTTTGAAACTCCCAAGGGCTACAGCAATGAGACTTCTGTCAAGGTGAGGGAAGCCTAAGAGGACGGATTCTCAAGCAGGTGCTTTGCTACAAAGCATCAGCACCCCACGGAGAGAACCAAGATCCCTGTTCCCCAATGTTGGGAGTGTAGCTTCACACACAGAGTTGTCTCTATAGGAGCCAAGAATGTTCCTGAGAGATTAGGTTCACTAAACCTCTCCTACAGAGCATAGACCTGTCCATGTGGTTTTTCCTTCCCCTGTGAGTTGGGTCCTCGAGGTCCACCACACCTCCGGGGAAACTGTCCCTGAGAAAAGATCTCCAGGAACGGCTTCGCTGAGGCTGGGAAACGCTGTTCACAGGAAGTAAGGCAAGCGAATCTCCTGCAGAGAAAAAGAGGCCTTACTGTCCCTGGAGGAGCAGGCTGCCAGAGTGTGTGAAACCTGACTGTTGCCTTGCTGGCCTCAGTTCCACCATTGCCTGTTCCTCCGAACTAGGACCCAGGCCTATTTGGAGAAGCGTTTGGCTGCGGATTTCTACAAAGTGCCAAGGGCTACAGCAGTGAGAATTCTCTCAGCGGTCAGGGAGAGCATTTTATGGATTCTCAAGCTGTTTTCTGAACGACAGGGTCAAAATGAACTGAGAAAATCAGGCTCTCTGTGCCCCTATGTTAGGTACGCAGCTTCACACACAGAAGTGTCTCTATAGGAGCCAAGAATGTTCCTGAGAGATGAGGTTCACTAGAAGTCTGCTACAGAGCATAGACCTGTCCATATGGTTTTGCCTTGCCCTGTGAGTTGGGTCCCTGAGGTCCGCCCCAGCTCAGGGGAAGGAGCCCCTGAGAAAAGATCTCCAGGGACCGCTATTCCCCCAGGCTGGCAAACGCAGTTCACAGGAGGTAACGCAAGCGAGCCTCCTGCAAGGCACAACAGGCCTTAGTGTCCCTGGACGATCAGGCTGCAAGAGTGTGTGAGACCTGACTGGTGCCTTACTGGCCTCAGCTCCGCCATTGCATGTTCCTCTGAACTAGGACCCAGGCCTACTAGGAGAAGGGTTTGGGTATGGATTTCTAAATACTGCCAAGGGGTATAGCAATGAGAACTGTGTCACGGGTAAGGAAGAGCATTGTATGGATTTTCAAGCTGTTGTTTGAACGACAGCTTCAAAGATGCACAGAGAGAATCAGACTCTGTGTCTCCATGTTCGGTACACAGCTTCACAGACAGGGGTGTCTCCATAGGAAACAAGAACGTTCCTGACAGAGTGAGGTTCACTAGAGCTCTCCTAGAGAGCAAAGACTTGTCCATGTGGTTTTTCTTCCCCTGTGCGTTTGGGGCTCCAGGCTCGGCCCCAGCTCCGTGGAAACAACCCCTGAGAAAAGATCTTCAAGATCCGCTTTTCCCAGAGGCTGGGATGTGGGGTTCATAGGAGGCGGGAAAAGCAGGCCTCCTTCAGAGAGCAAGAGGCAGCCAAGCGGCCTGCGTTTGGAAGCCTCTATTTGGAAGAATGGGTTAGCTTCCCCTAAGGGAGACCTCCAGATCTGTTCAGAAGTCGGTAATTCCAGAGGCAGTGTGCAGGGTCCTGACTGCCCTTTGCCAGCCTTGCAAAGACATTCCTAGATTCTACAGTTATCTTCCTGAAGAAGCAGGCTTTGGGAATATGTCAGACTTGACTGGCGCCTTATTGGCCTCAGCTCAGCTATTGCCTTTCCATTCAAAGTAGGACAAGGCCCTACTTTATGAAGGGTAAGGGTCTTCTTCTTTCCAAACTGCCGAGGGCTACAGCAATGAGACCTCCGTAAATGCGAGGGAAGCATAAGCGGATGGATTATCAGGAAGGTTCTTTGCCACCAAGCATCAGCACCCCACGGAGAGAATCAGGCTCCCTTTGCCCCTATGTGGGGTGTGTAGATTCACACACAGTGGTGTCTCTACAGGAGCCAAGAATGTTCCTGAGAGATGAGGCTCACAAGAGCTCTCCTACAGAGTGCTCACCTGTACATGTGGTTTCGCCTTCCCCTGTGAGTTGGGTGCCCGAGGTCCACCCCAGCTCCGAGAAAACAGCCTCTGAGAAAAGATCTCCAGGAACCGCTTTTCGCCCAGGCTGGGAAAAGCTGTTCACAGGAAGTAAGGCAAGTGAGCCTCCTGCAGAGAAAAAGAAGCCTTACTGTCCCTGGAGGAGCAGGCTGCCAGAGTGTGTGAAAACTGACTGGTGCCATACTGGTCTTAGCTCCGCCATTGCTTGTTCCTCCGAACTGGGACTCAGGCCTACTTGGAGAAGGGTTTAGGTGCAGATTTCTACAAACTTCCAAGGGCTACTGCAATGAGAACTCTCTCAGAGGTAAGGGCGAGAATTGTATGGATTCTCAAGCTGTTTTCTGAACGACAGCATTAAACCTGCACAGAGAGAATCAGGCTCTTTGCCGCCATGTTGGGTACGCAGTTTCACACACAGAGGTGTCCGCATAGGAGCCAAGAACGTTCGTCAAAGACTGAGGTTCACTAGAGCTCTCTTAGAGAGCAAAGACTTGTTCATGTGGTTTTGCCTTCCCCTGTATGTGTGGGTCTCTGGGCACAACCCCAGCTCCGTGGAAACAACCCCTGAGCAAAGATCTCCAAGATCTGCTTTTCCCCCATGCTGGAAACCAGGGATCATAGGAGGCAGGAAAAGCAAGCCTCCTTCAGGCAAGAAGAGGCAGCCAACTAGCCTGTGTTTGGAAGCCTCTATTTGCAAGGAATGGGTTAGCTTCTCCAGAAGGAGACCTCCAGATCTGCTCAGAAGATAGATATTCCAGAGGCAGGGTCGAGGTTCCTGACTGCCCTTTGCCAGCCTTGCAAAGACATTCCTAGATTCTAGCGCTATTTTCCATGAAGGAGCAGGCATCGGGAATATGTCAGAGTTGACGGGTGCCTTACTGGCCTCAGCTCAGCTATTGCCTTTCCTTTCAAACTAGGATCAGGGCCTACTTGGTGAAGGGTAAGGGTCTACTTCTTTCCCAACTGCCAAGAGACACAGCAATGAGACCTCTGTCAAGGCGAGGGAAGCATAAGCAGATGGATTCTCAAACAGGTGCTTTGCCACAAAGCATCAGCACCCCACGGAGAGAATCAGGCTCCCTGTGCCCCTATGTTCGGTGTGTGGCTTTACACACAGAGGTGTCTCTGTACGAGCCAAGAATGTTCCTAAGAGATGAAACACACTGACGTCTCCTACAGAGCATAGACCTGTCCATGTGGTTTTTCCTTCCCCTGTGAGATGGGTCCCTGAGGTCCACCCCAGCTCTGGGGATAGAGCCCCTGAGAAAAGATCTCCAGGAACCGCTTTTTGCCCAGGCTGGGAAACGCAGTTCACAGGAGGCAAGGCAAGCGAGCCTCCTGCAAGGAAAAATAGGCCTTACTGTCCCTGGAGGAGCAGGCTGCCAGAGTGTGTGACACCTGACTGGTGCCTTACTGACCTCAGCTCCGCCATTGCATGGCCATCCAAACCAGGACCCAGGCCTACTTGGAGAAGGGTTTGGGTGCGGATTTGTAAAAACTGCCAAAGGCTACAGCAATGAGAAGTCTCTCAGAGGTGAGGGAGAGCATTGTATGGATTCTCAAGCTGTTGTTTGAACGACAGCTTCAAAACTGCAAAGAGAGAATCAGGCCCTGTGTGCCCCCTTGTTGGGTACACAGCTTCACACACAGGGGTGTCTCCATAGGAGTCAAGAACGTTCCTGACACAGTAAGTTTCACTTAAAGGTCTCCTGGAGAGCAAAGTCTTGTCCATGTGCTTTTCCTTCCCCTGTGTGATTGGGTCTCTGGTCTCGGCCCCAGCTCCATGGAAACAACCCCTGAGAAAATATCTTCAAGATCCGCTTTTCCCAGAGGCTGGGAACAGGGCTTCATAGGATGCGAGAAAAGCAGGCCTCCTTCGGGCGCGAAAAGGCAGCCAACTGGCCTGTTTGGAAGCCTCTATTTGGAAAGAATGGGTTAGCTTCTCCTAAAGGAGACCTCCAGATCTGCTCAGAAGTCGGTAATTCCAGAGGCAGGGTGCTGGTTCCTGACTGCCCTTTGCCAGCCTTGCAAAGACATTCCCAGATTCTAGAGTTATTTTCCATGAAGGTGAAGGCTACGGGAGTATGTCAGACTTGGCAGGCACCTTATTGGCCTCAGCTCAGCTATTACCTTTCCATTCAAACTAGGACAAAGGCCTACTTTATGAAGGGTAAGGGTCTTCTTCTTTCCAAACTGCCAAGGGCTACAGCAATGGGACCTCTGTCAAGGCGAGGGAAGCCTAAGTGGATGGATCATCAAGCAGGTGCTTTGCCACAAAGCATCAGCAACCCACGGGGAGAATCAGGCTCCATTTGCCCCTATGTTGGGTGTGTAGCTTCACATACAGAGGTGTCTCTATAGGAGGCCAGAATGTTCCTGAGAGATGAGGTTCACTAGAGCTCTCCTACAGAGCATAGACCTGTCCATATGCTTTTGCCTTCCCCTGTGAGTTGGGTCCTCGAGGTCCTCCCCAGCTCCGGGGAAGGAGCCCCTGAGAAAAGATCTCCAGGGACCTCTTTTCCCCCAGGCTGGGAAATGCAGCTCACAGGAGGGAAGTCAAGTGAGCCTCCTGCAGGGAAAAAGAGGGCTTACTGTCCCTGGACGATCAGGCTGCAGAGTGTGTGAGACCTGACTGGTGCCTTACTGGCCTCAGCTCCGCCATTGCATGTTCCTCCGAACTAGGACCCAGAACTACTTGGCGAAGGGTTTGGGTGCGGATTTCTAAAAACTGCCAAGGGCTACAGCAATGAGAACTCTGTCACGGGTAAGGAAGAGCATTGTATGGATTTTCAAGGTGTTTTTTGAACGACATCTTTAAAGCTACACAGAGAGAATCAGGCTCTCTGTGCCCCCATGTTGGGTACGCAGCTTCGCACACAGGGGTGTCTCCATATGAATCAAGAATGTTCGTGACAGAGTGAAGTTCACTAGAGCTCTCCTAGAGAGCAAAGACTTGTCCATGTGGTTTTTCTTCCCCTGTTAGTTTGGGTCTCCAGGCTTAGCCCCAGCTCCGTGGAAACAACCCCTGAGAAAAGATCTTCAAGATCCGCTTTTCCCAGAGGCTGGGATGTGGGATTCATAGGAGGCGGGAAAAGCAGGCCTCCTTCAGAGAGCAAGAGGCAGCCAAGCGGCCTGCGTTTGGAAGCCTCTATTTGGAAGAATGGGTTAGCTTCTCCTAAGGGAGACCTCCAGATCTGTTCAGAAGTCGGTAATTCCAGAGGCAGGGTGCAGGCTCCTGACTGCCCTTTGCCAGCCTTGCAGAGACATTCCTAGATTACAGCGTTATTTTCCATGAAGGAGCAGGCTTCGGGAATATGTCAGACTTGACTGGCGCCTTATTGGCCTCAGCTCAGCTCTTGCCTTTCCTTTCATACTAGGACAAGGGCCCACTTTATGAGAGGTAAGGGTCCTCTTCTTTCCAAACTGCCAAGGGCTACAGCAATGAGACCTCTGTCAAGGCGAGGGAAGCGTAAGCTGATGTATTTTCAAGCAGGTGCTTTGCCACAAAGCATCAGCACCCCACGGAAAGAATCTGGCTCCCTTTGCCCCTACGTTGCGTGTGTAGCTACACACAGAGGTGTCTCGATAGGAGCCAAGAATGTTCCTGAGAGAGGAGGTTCACTGTTGGGGGCCAGAGTGAGGCACTCCGCCCATGGCAAAGGTCATGAGGAAGGAGGCTCGACATACGCAAAGGCGGGATCGAGCCTCAGGAGTCCCCCTGGAAATCCTCGAGCATCTACCCCCATCACCAGAGCCTGCCTACCTTACTACTTTGTGCTCTCACCTACACCTCTGACTTTGCGGGGGGCTGTCCCCCACCACCTCTTTCGGAGAAGGAGTTAACCTAGAGCTCCAGTTGATAAAAACCCCTGGGTGTGACAAGAGTGTTTTAACCTACAAACTCCTCTGAAGGTTCTCTAGCCTGCCTGACAGGCTTGTCCGGCCACATGTGATTGCTCACAGCCTCCCAACCATGAGAGGCACGAGATGTTTTAAACCTTCTAAAAACAGGTTCCTTAGAAAAGTTAGAAAATTATTAGTATAAGTATAATGGGCTGATTAGAAATCATATTGGTGAAGGGTTTTTCATTTGTTGAGCTGATGTTTACTGCTAAGTCTCCACATCCCCTGCCCTTATACACATTAATGAATATATAGAAGAAATAAGTATTAACCTTTGATATAAATCACGTTAGACCTTAGGCTAAGTAAATTCTTTCCTTAACTAAAACCCACTACACCCTCACCCTATAGGAATGTAACTTTATTTGGGTGGCGTCTGTTTTAAGAATAATCACCCCTGGAGAAATAAGTGTCCTGGTTGACTGACCGCTGTCACAAGGAGAGGGTCGTAAATTGTCAGCAGGCCCCCCGGCCAGAAGATGATGTAACACCCCTAAGACCTCTGTATACTTTTGTATGAAGCACCTGACTTTGATAAAAGTCAGGACTGCTGACCCCACGTGACTTTTGCATAACATCTCAGTGTATAAAAGTAGACCATGGAAAATAAAGAATTGGGATCAGTTTCTCGAAATACTGGTCTCCCCATGTCTCTCTCTCTCTCTCTCACTCTGGTTGAGTCTCCATCTGGAGCGCGGAACCCACCAAGCTTACTAATTTTGCCTGGGCTTCTAAGATCCGACCGGGGAGGCCTCAGGGTCTCCTCTCCTTCGGGAGAACGGAAGGACGCCTGCGGCCTACGTAAGTGGTGCAAGCTTCTTGTCTTGAAGTTTTATTGGTCCCCCGCGTAAACCAAGCTACTCAGCCTCTTTTCTCCACTGAATTTTCCTACTGAGCTATCCTCATTTTATTACTCTTTATATCCTTAATTAACGTTTAATTAAGCAGTTGTTCCCTGACCCTCGCCTACGCCGTCTCTGCTTTGAATACCCTGGATCAGCTGGGGCAGGACCCCGGCAGTTGACTAGAGATCTCCTACAGAGCATAGACCTGTCCATTTGGTTTTGCCTTCCCCTGTGAGTTGGGTCCCCGAGGTCCGCCCCAACTCCGGGGAAACAGCCCCTGAGAAAAGATCTCCAGGAACTGCTTTCCGCCCAGGCTGGGAAACGCTGTTCACAGGAAGTAAGGCAAGCGAGCCTCCTGAAGGGAAATAGAGGCCTTACTGTCCCTGGAGGAGCAGGCTGCCAGAGTGTGTGACACCTGACTGGTGCCTTACTGGCCTCAGCTCCGCTATTGCATGTTCATCTGAACTTGAACCCAGGCCTACTTGGAGAAGTGTTTGTGTGCCGATTTCCAGAAACTGCGAAGGGCTACAGCAATGATAACTCTCTCAGTGGTAAGGGAGAGCATTGTGTGGATTCTCAATTTGTTGTTTGAACGACAGCGTCAAAGCTGCACAGAGAGAATCAGGTCTCTGTGTCTCTATGTTGGCTATGCAGCTTCCCACACAGAGATGTCCCCGTTGGAGCCAAGAACATTCCCCATAGAGTGAGGTTCACTAGAGCACTCCTAGAGAGCAAAGACTTATCCATGCGGTTTTCCCTTCCCCTGTGCGTGTGGGTCTCCGGGATCGGCCCCTGCTCCGTGGAAAAAGCCTCTGAGAAAAGATCTCCAAGAACCTCTTATCCCCCAGGCTGGGAAGCGGAGTTCGCAGGAGGTGGGATAAGCAAGCTTCCTTCGGCAAGAAGAGACAGCCAACCGGCCTGTGTTTGGAAGCCTATATTTGCAAGGAATGGGTTAGTTTCTCCTGACCGAGACCTCCGGATGTGCTGAGAAGATAGAAATTCCAGAGGCAGGGTCGAGGTTCCTGACTGCCCTTTGCCAGCCTTGCAAAGACATTCCCAGATTCTAACGTTATTTTCCATGAAGGAGCAGGCATCGGGAATATGTCAGACTTGACTGGCGCCTTACTGGCCTCAGCTCAGCTACTGCCTTTCCATTCAAACAAGGCCAAGGGCCTACTTGGTGAAGGGTAATGGTCAGCTTCTTTCCAAACTGCCAAGGACTACAGCAATGAGACCTCTGTCAAGGTGAGGGAAGCCTATGCGGATGGATTCTTAGCAGGTGCTTTGCCACAAAGCATCAGCACCCACGGAGAGAATCAGACTCCCTTTGCCACTATGTTGGGTGTGTAGCTTCATGCACAGAGGTGTCTCTGTAGAAGCCAAGAATGTTCCTGAGAGATGAGGTTCACTAGAGCTCTCCTACAGAGCATAGACCTGTCCATGTGGTTTTGTCTTCCCCTGTGAGTTGGGCCCCCGAGGTCCGACCCAGCTCCAGGGAAACAGCCCCTGAGAAAAAATCTCCAGGAACAGCTTTGCGCCCAGGCTGGGAAATGCAGTTCACAGGAGGCAAGGCAAGCGAGCCTCCTGCAGGGAAAAAGAGGCCTTACTGCTCCTGGACGATCAGGCTGCAAGAGTGTGTGAGACCTCACTTGTGCCTTACTGGCCTCAGCTCCGCCGTTGCCTGTTGTTCCGAGCTAGGACCCAGGCCTACTTGGAGAAGGGTTAGGGTGCGGATTTCTACAAACTGTCAAGGACGACAGCAATGAGAATTCTCTTAGCAGTAAGGGAGAGCATTGTATGGATTCTCAAGCTGTTGTTTGAATGACAGCTTCAAAGCTACACAGAGAGAATCAGGCTCTCTGTTCCCCTATTTTGGCTGTGCAGCTTCACACACAGAATTTGACTCTGTTGGAGCCAGAAATATTCCTGAAAGACTTAGGCTCACCAAAGCTGTCCTCCAGAGCAAAGACATTGGATGTGGTTTTGCCTTCCCTTGCCAGTATGGGTCCCCTAGCTTGGCCCCAGCTCCGGGGATACAGCCTCTGAAAAAAATCTTGCAAGAAGCGATTTTTCCTCCAGGCTGTTAAGCGGAATTCGCAGTTTGCAAGTTAAGGAAGCCTGCTTCGTGGAAGAGCAAGCAGCCAACTGGCCCTGTGTTAGGAAGCCTGTATTTGAAAGGAATGGGTTAGCTTCTACAGCGGGAGAACCTCAGATCTGCTCAGGGGGCTGAAATACTAGAGTCAGGGTCGAGGTTCTCCCTTGTCCTTTGCGCACCTTGCAAAGACATTCCTAGCTTCTAGCGTTAGTGTCCCTGTAGTAGCAGGCTGCAGGAGCGTGTGATAAATGACTGCCGCGTTCCTGTCCTCAGCTCCGCTATTGACTTTCTATTCGAACTAGAACCCAGGCCTACTTTGAGAGGGGTTAGGGTCCAGTGTTTCCAAACTGCCAAGGGCTACGGCAATGCGAGCTCTGTCAGAGGTAAGAAAAGAGCAATTGGTTGGATTCTTCAGCTGCTGCGTGGCTGCACAGCTTCCGCGCTGCATGGAGAGCATGAGGCTCCTTGTGGCCCTATTTTGGGTACGCAGCAACATGCACACAGAATGTCTGTGTTCACTTATGTACAGGCTTATGTACACTAGAGCTCTCCTACAGAGCAAAGACCACTCAGTGGGCTCCAAGAGATACCTGTCGCGGCTCGAGAAGAGAGTGGAGTCCTTTGCTTCCCCTCGAGATGAGGCCTGACTCCCTGGGTGAGTATGGAATGCAACCCCAAATCCCTGTCGCCTATGGAGAGGAACATTAAGTCCTGGATACGAGCCTAGATGAGGTCTAGTTTGCCCTTCAGTGAATGGAGCCCAATCCACAGCTCTCCCTGGCAACTCGAATGGAAGATTAGACTTCCTGGGCCAACACAAGAGGAAGCCTGAATTCCCCGTCGTAACTCGAGAATCCCACCGAAACTCGAGAAAATCCACGTGCTTCCCTCGTCATCGCAAGATGAGGCCCTTTGTCCGCTACAGCATCTCAAGAGAAGTCCCACGTTCCATCCTGAAGTGCGAAACGGTACTTGGCACCCTTGATGCGACCCCAAAAGTTCCGCGACATACCAGACTCACTCAAGGGGAACACCGAGGTTCCCGGCACCACTTCATCTGACCCCTTCTCCTCTCCTGATTGCGACAGGAGGGTCGACTCCCCTTCTCTGTCTGCAAGGGGTTCCCGACCTTCCGGGCGCACCTCAGGATGAGGCCGGTCTCATGAGGAAGTTCGAGACGTAGCCTCGTGGGTGGTGCCACATGCCGAAAGACCCCAATTTCACGGTCCACTCTTGAAAAGAACCCGATGCCAGCACACCTCTTTGAAGGAAAACCTGTGGATGAAGGCACAACACGAAGGGGCACTGACACCCGCGTGCATCGTCCAGAAAAACCCGCAGGTCCCACAGACATTTCGACAAGTGGCCTGTCACCCTGTAAACAACTCGAAAGGCAAACGAAGGTCCATTCCTCAACAGAAGACTAGGTGTGACTCTCTTGTCCCTACTCTGCAGGGACCATGGGATCCGAGTCAGAAACGGAGAGGAAGCCTGAGGTTCCTGCGTCCACTCGAGATGAGGCCCTCTTCCATTGCACCACACCCAGTGGAGTCCCGAGAGGCCCCTACCAACTCCACAGTATCCCTGAGTTCTCAGAGGCACAATGAGAAGCTCCCTGAGGTCACAGGCACAAGTCGAGGGAACCCTGGGTTTTCTGCCATGACTCGAGAAAGACCTCGAGAGTGCTTCAAAATGTGTTGAGTCGCGAATCCCCTACCATGACTCGAGAGCCATGACACGCGCCCCCTCTTCACGCGCATGGAGACCTGACTAACCTGGCACTGCACGAGAGGCTCCCTGAGATCCTCATCGTACCTCGTGAGGAAACCCACACTGCCGCGGCAGCTCGAGGAAACACATGAGACACCCCGGTCATCGCGAGATGAGGGCCTTATATTCCTGCATGGCCTGGAGACCAATCACGAGTCCTCTCTCCAAACTGAAGAGCAGGCTGGACTCCGTTGAGGCCGCTCAGGGGGCTCCAACAGATCCTTGTCGCGACTCAAGAGGAGAGCGGAGTCCTTGGCTTCCCCTCAAGACGAGGTCTGACTCCCCGGGGGAGCCTGGAATGCAACCCCGAGATGCCTGCTTTCCCTGGAGAGGAATAGTAGGTCCTGGACACACGCCTAGGTGAGGTCTCTTCGGCCCTGCAGTGACTCGAGCGCAACCCCCAGATTTCCCTTGCAACTCGAGGGGAAGATTGGGCTTCCCAGGGCCAACGCAAGAGGAAGGCTGAGATCCCCATTGTAACTCGAGAATCCCGCCGCAACTCGAGAAAAACCACGTGGTTCCAAACTCTTGGCAAGATGAGACCCTTGCCCGCGACGGCGTCTCAAGGGAAGTCCCCTCTTCCGCCCTGAAGGGCGGAAAGGATCCTGCCAGCCTTCATGCGACCACCAAAAGTTCCCTGACACGCCGGGTTCCCTCGAGGGGA
This sequence comes from Bubalus kerabau, assembly GCF_029407905.1. Taxonomy (NCBI): domain Eukaryota; kingdom Metazoa; phylum Chordata; class Mammalia; order Artiodactyla; family Bovidae; genus Bubalus; species Bubalus kerabau. Next base: position 1,239,158 of record NW_026577889.1, on the reverse strand, counting down.
ACACCAAGGTCCCGCAACCGCTTCCTCTGAGCCCCTTCTCCCCTCCTGATCGCGACAGGAGAGTCGATTCCCCTGCGTGGTCTGGAAGGGGTTCCAGGCCTTCCCGGGGCACCTAAGGATGAGGCCGGTCTCACGAGGAAATTCGAGACGAGCCACGTGGGTGGGGCCACATGCCGAACGACCCCGATTCCCCGGTCCGCTCTTGAGAAGGACCCGAGGCCCGGACCCCTCTTCGAAGGCAACCCTGTGGGTGAAGGCACAACAAGAACGGGCACTGCAACCCCCGTGCATCATCCGCAAAGACCCGTGGGTTCCACACAGAGCTCGACGATGGGCCTGAGACACCCTGAGCAACTCGAGAGGCCAGCGGGGTTCCCTTCCTCAGACAAGACGAGGCCTGACTCTCCTGTCCCAACTCTGCAGGGACCCTGCGGTCGGAGTCCGAAACGGAGAGGAAGCCTGAGGTTCCTGCCTCCCCTCGAGGTGAGGCCCTCTTCCGTTGCGCCAGACCCAGCGGAGTCCCGAGGGGCCCCGCCACCTCCACAGGATCCTTCGCCTCTCAGAGGCACCCTGGGAAGTTCCCTAAGGTCCCCGGCAGAAGGCGAGGGAAACGAGGTTTTTCCGCCGCCCCCCGAGAAAGACCTCGAGAGTCCTTCTTCAACGCGTCTCGAGGCCCTAGACCCCTCCCGAGACTCGAGAGCCATGACGCGCTCCCCCTCGCCACGCGCATGGAGACCTGACTTCCCTGGAACCGCACGAGAGGCTCCCTGAGATACTCGTCGTGCCTCGGGAGAAAACCCCCACGGGCGCCTCAGCTCGAGGAAACCCCTGAGAGGCCCCCATCCTCGCGAGCTGAGGGCCTTCTTTTCCTGCATGGCCTGGAGAGTAATCCCGGGTCCTCTCTCCAAACGGAAGAGGAGGCTGGACTCCCTTGAGGCCGTTCAGGGGGCTCCAAGAGACCCGCGTCGCGACTCGAGAGGAGAGCGGAGTCCTTGGCTTCCCCTCGAGATGAGGCCTGACTCCCCGGGGGAGCCTGGAATGCAACACCGAGATCCCTGCCTTCCCTGGAGAGGAATATTAGGTCCCGGACACACGCCTAGGTGAGGTCTCTTCGGCCCTGCAGTGACTCGAGCGCAACCCCCAGCTTTCCCTCGCCACCCGAGGGGAAGTTTGGGCTTCCCAGGGCCAACCCAAGGGGAAGGCTGAGATCCCCATCGTAACTCGAGAATGCCGCCGCAACTCGAGAAAAACCACGTGGTTCCCACCTCTTGGCAAGATGAGGCCCTTGCCCGCGACAGCGGCTCAAGGGAAGTCCCCTGTTCGGCCCTGAAGGGCGAAACGGTCCCTGACAGCCTTCCTGCGACCCCCAAAAGTCCCCCGACACGCCGGGTTCCCCCGAGGGGAACACCGAGGGTCCCGGCACCGCTTCCTCTGAGCCCCTTCTCCCCTCCTGAACGCGACAGGATAGGCGATTCCCCTGCGTGGTCTGGAAGGGGTTCCCGGCCTTCCAGGCGCACCTCAGGATGAGGCCGGTCTCACGAGGAAATTCGAGACGAGCCACGTGGGTGGGGCCACATGCCGAACGCCCCCGATTCCCCGGTCCGCTCTTGAGAAGGACCCGAGGCCCGGACCCCTCTTCGAAGGCAACCCTGTGGGTGAAGGCACAACACGAAGGGGCACTGCCAACCCCGTGCATCATCCGCAAAGACCTGCGGGTTCCACACACAGCTCGACGAGGGGCCTGAGACCCCCTGAGCAACTCGAGAGGCCAGCGGGGTTCCCTTCCTCAGACAAGACGAGGCCTGACTCTCCTGTCCCAACTCTGCAGGGACCCTGCGGTCAGAGTCCGAAAAAGAGAGGAAGCCTGAGGTTCTTGCCTCCCCTCGAGGTGAGGCCCTCTTCCGTTGCGCCAGACCCAGCGGAGTCCCGAGGAGCCCCACCAACTCCACAGGATCCCTCGGTTCTCAGAGGCACCCTGGGAAGTTCCCTAAGGTCCCAGGCCGAAGGCGAGGGAAACGAGGGTTTCCCGCCGCCCCCCGAGAAAGACCTCGAGAGTCCTTCTTCAACGCGTCTCGAGGCCCTAGACCCTTCCCGTGACTCGACAGCCATGACGCGCTCCCCCTCGCCACGCGCATGGAGACCTGACTTTCCTGGCGCCGCTCGAGAGGCTCCCTGAGATCATCGTCGTGCCTCGGGAGAAAACCCCCACGGGCGCTGAAGCTCCAGGAAACCCCTGAGACGCCCCCATCCTCGCGATCTGAGGGCCTTCTTTTCCTGCATGGCCTGGAGAGCAATCCCGGGTCCTCTCTCCAAACGGAAGAGGAGGCTGGACTCCCTTGAGGCCGCTCAGGGGGCTCCAAGAGACCCGCGTCGCGACTCGAGAGGAGAGCGGAGTCCTTGGCTTCCCCTCGAGACGAGGCCTGACTCCCCGGGGGAGCCTGGAATGCAACCCCGAGATCCCTGCCTTCCCTGGAGAGGAATATTAGGTCCTGGACACACGCCTAGGTGAGGTCTCTTTGGCCCTGCAGTGACTCGAGCGCAACCCCCAGCTTTCCCTCGCAACCCGAGGGGAAGATTGGGCTTCTCAGGGCCAACCCAAAGGGAAGGCTGAGATCCCCGTCGTAACACGAGAATCCCGCCGCAACTCAAGAAAAACCACGTGGTTCCCACCTCTTGGCAAGATGAGGCTCTTGCCCGCGACGGCGTCTCAAGGGAAGTCCCCTGTTCCTCCCTGAAGGGCGAAACGGTCCCTGACAGCCTTCCTGCGACCCCCAAAAGTCCACCGACACGCCGGGTTCCCCCAAGGGTCACACCGAGGGTCCCGGCACCGCTTCCTCTGAGCCCCTTCTCCCCTCCTGATCGCGAAAGGAGAGGCGATTCCCCTGCGTGGTCTGGAACGGGTTCCTGGCCTTCCCGGCGCACCTCTGGATGAGGCCGGTCTCACGAGGAAATTCGAGATGAGCCACGTGGGTGGTGCCACATGCCGAACGCCCCCGATTCCCCGGTCCGCTCTTGAGAAGGACCCGAGGCCCGGACCCCTCTTTGAAGGCAACCATGTGGGTGAAGGCACAACACGAAGGGGCACTGCCATCCCCGGGCATCGTCCGCAAAGACCCGCGGGTTCCACACACAGCTCGACGAGGGGCCTGAGACCCCCTGAGCAACACGAGAGGCCAGCGGGGTTCCCTTCCTCAGACAAGACGAGGCCTGACTCTCCTGTCCCAACTCTGCAGGGACCCTGCGTTCGGAGTCTGAAACGGAGAGGAAGCCTGAGGTTCCTGCCTCCCCTCGAGGTCAGGCCCTCTTCCGTTGCGCCAGGCCCAGCGGAGTCCCGAGGGGCCCTGCCACCTCCACAGGATCCCTCGCCTCTCAGAGGCACCCTGGGAAGTTCCCTAAGGTCCCCGGCAGAAGGCGAGGAAACGAGGGTTTCCCGCCGCCCCCCGACAAAGACCTCGAGAGTCCTTCTTCAACGCGTCTCGAGGCCCTAGTCCCCTCCCGTGACTCGAGAGCCAGGACGTGCTCCCCCTCGCCACGCGCATGGAGACCTGACTTCCCTGGCGCCGCAAGAGAGGCTCCCTGAGATCCTCGTCGTGCCTCGGGAGAAAACCCCCACGGGCGTCGCAGCTCGAGGAAACCCCTGAGACGCCCCCGTCCTCGCGAGCTGAGGGCCTTCTTTTCCTGCATGGCCTGGAGAGCAATCCCGGGTCCTCTCTCCAAACGGAAGAGGAGGCTGGACTCCCTTGAGGCCGCTCAGGGGGCTCCAGGAGACCCGCGTCGCGACTCGAGAGGAGAGCGGAGTCCTTGGCTTCCCCTCGAGACGAGGCCTGACTCCCCGGGGGAGCCTGGAATGCAACCCCGAGATCCCTGCCTTCCCTGGAGAGGAATATCAGGTCCCGGACACACGCCTAGGTGAGGTCTCTTCGGCCTTGCAGTGACTCGAGCGCAACCCCCAGCTTTCCCTCGCAACCCGAGGGGAAGATTGGGCTTCCCAGGGCCAACCCAAAGGGAAGGCTGAGATCCCAGTCGTAACTCGAGAATCCCGCCACAAATCGAGAAAAACCACGTGGTTCCCACCTCTTGGCAAATTGATGCCCTTGCCCGCGACGGCGTCTCAAGGGAAGTCCCCTGTTCCTCCCTGAAGGGGGAAACGGTCCCTGACAGCGTTCCTGCGACCCCCAAAAGTCACCCGACTCGCCGAGTTCCCCCAAGGGGAACACCGAGGGTCCCGGCTCCGCTTCCTCTGAGCCCCTTCTCCCCTCCTGATCGCGACAGGAGAGGCGATTCCACTGCGTGGTCTGGAAGGGGTTCCCAGCCTTCCGGGCGCACCTCAGGATGAGGCCGGTCTCACGAGGAAATTCGAGACGAGCCACGTGGGTGGTGCCACATGCCGAACGACCCCGGTTCCCCGGTCCGCCCTTGAGAAGGACCCGAGGCCCGGACCCCTCTTCGAAGGCAACCCTGTGGGTGAAGGCACAACACGAAGGGGCACTGCCACCCCCGTGCATCGTCCGCAAAGACCCGCGGGTTCCACACACAGCTCGACGAGGGGCCTTAGACACCCTGAGCAACTCGAGAGGCCAGCGGGGTTCCCTTCCTCAGACAAGACGAGGCCTGACTCTCCTGTCCCAACTCTGTAGGGACCCTGCGGTCGGAGTCCGAAACGGAGAGGAAGCCTGAGGTTCCTGCCTCCCCTCGAGGTGAGGCCCTCTTCCGTTGCGCCAGACCCAGCGGAGTCCCGAGGGGCCCCGCCACCTCCACAGGATCCCTCGCCTCTCAGAGGCACCCTGGGAAGTTCCCTAAGGTCCCCGGCAAAAGGCGAGGGACACGAGGGTTTCCCGCCGCCCCCCGACAAAGACCTCGAGAGTCCTTCTTCAACGCGTCTCGAGGCCCTAGTCCCCTCCCGTGACTCGAGAGCCAGGACGCGCTCCCCCTCGCCACGAGAATGGAGACCTGATTTCCCTGGCGCCCCACGAGAGGCTCCCTGAGATCCTCGTCGTGCTTCGGGAGAAAACCCCCACGGGCGCCGCAGCTCGAAGAAACCCCTGAGGCGCCCCCGTCCTGGCGAGCCGAGACCCTTCTTTTCCTGCATGGCCTGGAGAGCAATCCCGGGTCCTCTCTCCAAACGGAAGAGGAGGCTGGACTCCCTTGAGGCCGCTCAGGGGGCTCCAAGAGTCCCGCGTCGCGACTCGAGAGGAGAGCGGAGTCCTTGGCTTCCCCTCGAGACGAGGCCTGACTCCCCGGGGGAGCCTGGATTGCAAACCCGAGATCCCTGCCTTCCCTGGAGAGGAATATTAGGTCCCGGACACACGCTTAGGTGAGGTCTCTTCGGCCCTGCAGTGACTCGAGCGCAACCCCCATCTTTCCCTCGCAACCCGAGGGGAAGATTGGGCTTCCCAGGGCCAACCCAAGGGGAAGGCTGAGATCCCCGTCGTAACTCGAGAATCCCGCCGCAACTCGAGAAAAACCACGTGGTTCCCACCTCTTGGCAAGATGAGGCCCTTGCCCGAGACGCCGTCTCAAGGGAAGTCCCCTGTTCCGCCCTGAAGGGCGAAACGGTCCCTGACAGCCTTCCTGCGACCCCCAAAAGTCCCCCGACACGCCGGGTTCCCCCGAGGGGAACACCGAGGGTCCCGGCACCGCTTCCTCTGAGCCCCTTCTCCCCTCCTGATCGCGACAGGAGAGGTGATTCCCCTGCGTGGTCTGGAAGGGGTTCCCGGCCTTCCCGGCGCACCTCAGGATGAGGCCGGTCTCACGAGGAAATTCGAGACGAAGCACGTGGGTGGGGCCACATGCCGAACGCCCCCGGTTACCAGGTCCGCCCTTGAGAAGGACCCGAGGCCCGGACCCCTCTTCGAAGGCAACCCTGTGGGTGAAGGCACAACACGAAGGGGCACTGCCACCCCCGTGCATCGTCCGCAAAGACCCGCGGGTTCCACACACAGCTCGACGAGGGCCCTGAGACCCCCTTAGCAGCTCGAGAGGCCAGCGGGGTTCCCTTCCTCAGACAAGACGAGGCCTGACTCTCCTGTCCCAACTCTGCAGGGACCCTGCGGTCGGAGTCCGAAACGGAGAGGAAGCCTGAGGTTCCTGCCTCCCCTCGAGGTGAGGCCCTCTTCCGTTGCGCCAGACCCAGCGGAGTCCCGAGGGACCCCGCCACCTCCACAGGATCCCTCGCCTCTCAGAGGCACCCTGGCAAGTTCCCTAAGGTCCCCGGCAGAAGGCGAGGGAAACGAGGGTTTCCCGCCGCCCCCGAGAAAGACCTCGAGAGTCCTTCTTCAACGCGTCTCGAGGCCCTAGTCCCCTCCCGTGACTCGAGAGCCAGGACGCGCTCCCCCTCGCCACGCGCATGGAGACCTGACTTCCCTGGCGCCGCACGAGAGGCTCCCTGAGATCCTTGTCGTGCCTCGGGAGAAAACCCCCACGGGCGCCGCAGCTCGAGGAAACCCCTGAGACGCCCCCGTCCTCGCGAGCTGAAGGCCTTCTTTTCCTGCATGGCCTGGAGAGGAATCCCGGGTCCTCTCTCCAAACGGAAGAGGAGGCTGGACTCCCTTGAGGCCGCTCAGGGGGCTCCAAGAGACCCGCGTCGCGACTCGAGAGTAGAGCGGAGTCCTGGGCTTCCCCTCGAGACGAGGCCTGACTCCCCAGGGGAGCCTCGAGTGCAACCCCGAGATCCCTGCCTTCCCTGGAGAGGAATATTAGGTCCCGGACACACGCTTAGGTGAGGTCTTTTCGGCCCTGCAGTGACTCGAGCTCAACCCCCAGCTTTCCATCGCAACCCGAGGGGATGTTTGGGCTTCCCAGGGCCAACCCAAGGGGAAGGCTGAGATCCCCGTCGTAACTCGAGAATCCCGCCGCAACTCGAGAAAAACCACGTGGTTCCCACCTCTTGGCAAGATGAGGCCCTTGCCCGCGACGCCGTCTCAAGGGAAGTCCCCTGTTCCGCCCTGAAAGGCGAAACGGTCCCTGACAGCCTTCCTGCGACCCCCAAAAGTCCCCCGACACGCCGGGTTCCCCCGAGGGGAACACCGAGGGTCCCGGCACCGCTTCCTCTGAGCCCCTTCTCCTCTCCTGATCGCGACAGGAGAGGCGATTCCCCTGCGTGGTCTGGAAGGGGTTCCCGGCCTTCCCGGCGCACCTCAGGATGAGGCCGGTCTCACGAGGAAATTCGAGACGAGCCACGTGGGTGGTGCCAAATGCCGAACGCCCCCGGTTCCCCGGTCCGCCCTTGAGAAGGACCCGAGGCCCGGACCCCTCTTCGAAGGCAACCCTGTGGGTGAAGGCACAACACGAAGGGGCACTGCCAGCCCCGTGCATCGTCCGCAAAGACCCGCGGGTTCCACACACAGCTCGACGAGGGGCCTGAGACCCCCTGAGCAACTCGAGAGGCCAGCGGGGTTCCCTTCCTCAGACAAGACGAGGCCTGACTCTCCTGTCCCAACTCTGCAGGGACCCTGCGGTCGGAGTCCGAAACGGAGAGGAAGCCTGAGGTTCCTGCCTCCCCTCGAGGTGAGGCCCTCTTCCATTGCGCCAGACCCAGCGGAGTCCCGAGGGGCCCAGCCACCTCCACAGGATTCCTCGCCTCTCAGAGGCACCCTGGGAAGTTCCCTAAGGTCCCCGGCAGAAGGCGAGGGGCACGAGGGTTTCCCGCCGCCCCCCGAGAAAGACCTCGAGAGTCCTTCTTCAACGCGTCTCGAGGCCCTTGTCCCCTCCCGTGACTCGAGAGCCAGGACGCGCTCCCCCTCGCCACGCGCATAGAGACCTGACTTCCCTGGCGCCGCACGAGGGGCTTCCTGAGATCCTCGTCGTGCCTCGGGAGAAAACCCCCACGTGCCGGGAGCCGGCGAGAGACATTCCACTCGTGACAAAGGTCATGAGGAAGGGGGCTCGGCATACGCAAAGGCGGGATCGAGCCTCGGGAGTGCCCCCGGATATTCTCGAGCATCTACCCCCCAAAAACCAGAGTCTGCCTACTTTATTGCTTTGTGCTCTCGCCTCTGACTTTACTGGGGGCTGTCCCCCACCACCATCTCACTCTCTCTGTCAAAGAGTTAACTTACAGCTCCAATTAATAAAGTTCCTGGGCAATTAGGAGTGTTTAAATCCAAACCCCTCAGATGGCTCTCTAACTCGCCTGACAAGTTTACCCAGACACCTACAGCTATGCATACGATTGTTTACAGTCTCCCAGCCTCCAGAGGCACGGGAAGCTTAAGATATTCAAATAGCTTAGAGCCTCTCAGAGAATTAGAAACTGTCAGAATAAAACTAGTAAAAGATTTCATTGATGAGCCAATGTTTGTTGCCAAGTTTTCACATCCCTTGAATTGTATCCTTGAATGTGCATTAATTAATATAGTTGGTATGTAGAAAAAATAAGTAGTGGCCTTGGTGTTAGTAACTTTAGACCCTTAAGGTAGTAAATTCTTTCCTTTGTAAACCCATTACACATCCACCCTATAGGAACGTAATCTTATCTTCGGAGGATGGCGCCAAACCTTAAAATAATTACTCTTAGAGAAAATAAGTCTTTGTTGATAAGTCCTTGTCAAGAGTCATAAAATGTTAATAGGCCTCTGGCCAGAAGATGATGTAAATCACCTAAACCATTTGTATACGATAAATCTGCAGGAAAGAAACCCTGGTTTTTGATAAGCATCAAAGACTGCTGATTTTGCATCCCCTATTGTCCTCTATGTGTAACTTAGGGTATAAAAGCCCCTGTTGAAAATAAAGCTATGGGCCTTGCTCACCAACGCTTGGTCTCCCCATGTCATTCTTCCCTTTAACTTCTAGCTGAGTGTCCATCTGGAGCGTGGATGTCCTCTGCGAGCATTTATTTGCCTGGGCTTCTAAGACCCACTCGAGAAGGTGTCTAAGGTGGGGCACCTTCCGCTATTCGAGAGGGCGCCTGCGGCCTCCGTGGTCAGAGCTAACCTGGTGTCATGGGTTATATTGATTTTCCGCGTAAACCAAGCCACTCAGCTTCTTTTCTCCACTGAATTTTTCTACTGAGCTATCCTCATTCTATTCCTCTTTATTATATCTAATTAACATTTGAATAGGTCGCCTAGCCGTCTCTCCTTCGAAGACCCTGGATCAGCCGGGGCTGGACCCCGGCAGGTGGCGCCCGAAACAGGTTTTTCGAAGGTAAGCTCCCCAAAGCAATTAGGGTCATCAGCCCTTTTGCTCCCCCGTTCTCGGAACAACTGGGTCATCAGCTCTCTTGTTCCCCCACAGAGCAGTTTGGGTCATCAGCTCTACTGCTCCCCCCTCGGAACAGTTTGGGTCACCAGCCTTCTGTTCCCCCCCCCCCGGGACAATCTGGGTCATCAGCCCTAATGTCCTTCCAGTGTTCGGGACGGCTAGGACCCCACTCAAGGGTGCCGCGGACCCCCCTGTAGGACAGACAGGGCGAGAGGAGTGGGAAGTGTTGAAAGTGTTAAAGTGTTAGACTTAGAGAGAGAAAACAGTTTCTGAAGTTAAAAGGCCAAAGAAAAGCCTGATCTTTTGATAGCTAAAAGCAAAATCTTTTACTATACTTAATTTTCTGACATGGGTAACACTGAATCAAATGAAAGACAGCTCTTTATAGGAGTAATCTTACAGTTATTAAATAAAAGAGGAATCAAAGTTAAAAAATCTGCCATTCAATCATTTTTTTCATTTGTACAAGAGCACTGTCCCTGGTTCCCAGACGAAGGCTCTGTTAACTTAGATGTCTGGGAAAAAGTAGGAAAACAGCTAAAAACTTACCATGCCGAACATGGCTCAGAAAATGTCCCTAATGACGCTTTTTCCTTATGGAACATCATTAGAGATGTCTTAGACCCTGCCCCCGATTCAGAAAAAGTACATCTTAAAGGGGATAGTGAAGAAAATGCTGTGGCTAAACCTGCCCCTGAATCTAAAAAAGTAACCTTTAAAGAGGAAAATGAGGTCGAAACTGTAGTTAAACCTCAGGAAAATGAGAAAAATGAAGACCCACCTGACTATCGGCAACTAAGAAAAATGTTAGCAGCCATGACTACTCAGGAACAACTTAAAGTTAGGGATGAGAAACAAGATCAGCCTTCCCCAAAAGAAAAAGAGAATTTAGGCGAGATAATAGCTAAATATCACTCTGATGGAGATCGGCATCTCTTAAACAATGATGCCCCAAAAGGCCTAAGAGAAACTTCCCCTGTCAGACCACCCGTTCCTAGGAGCTTGAGGGAAACATCCCTTATCAGACAGTCTGTAAGATTTAGTCACCAAACAGTTAAAAGATCTCCAGAACAGGAGAAGAGAAATACGGGACGCTCCCATCCCCCCATGCCTCCTCCTCCATGTGGGGGTAAAGGGCCTCCGCTAGGAGTTTCCCGGAAAGGGGTTTTCTCTAGTCCCGAGGATAAATTTGATCCTCACCTTGAGGCTTCTTTTTTAGTCCCCTCTGCAGTTTAGATAGGGTAAAGAGGGTACAAAATAAATAAAAATATTCTCAAAAAAAAAAATGGGTTTCTCTGCATCTAAGAATAGACAAATGTTTATTGGCTCTGTGTATTATGATTAGACATGTCCTGGACCTCCGTCATGAGGCTGTTAAATAGCCTATGAGAGAGGCTATAGCGGTGGATGGTGGTGAGTCTCCACTTTCTGCACAGATCATAATTTCTGCTATTGGAAAAAAAAAAAAAAGAGGGAGAAAGTGCTTTACCTCCCAAGGAAGGAGAGGGCTTACAGGACGCTGCGGCTGAGCGCCCTGGCGAGCTCCCTCCCCCTCTGCGCAAACCTTTAAAAAACTTATCCACCACTTTCTGATTTAAGGCGATTGCCACCGCCTCCGTTTGTGCCTCCCAGGACCCAGGAGTTCCCCACTTTGCCCCCAAAGCCTCTCAAAGAGTTGCCTAAGCCTGAGGAAGATAAAAAGTTTTTTAAACAAAGGAGCTTTTAGTACACAATATGCAGAGCGTGCTCCTTGGAGAAAACCCCCTCAGGGGGGGTCTCACCCAGGCTAGGAGAAAAGGCAAGAGGATTGAGCAACAATATTAACCCCTGACGTGCCGCTTACTTCAATTCCAACGGGAGTGGCTGGCCCCCTACCCGAGGACTTTGGAAGATTTGTCCTGGGGCGTAGCTCGCTTTCTTTTCAAATAAAAAAAAAAAAAAAAAAAGAAAGAAAAAAAGAAATTTCGGTGGTGCATGGTGTAGTAGATTCTGATTATATTGAGAAATTAAAGTCTTGATCTCACTGTCTACCAAAACTGTATAAATTAATAAAGGTTAAAGAGTAACATAGCTTTTGCTTTTACCTTATTATCAGAAAAGAAAAAACTTGACTTCTCAAGATAAGAGCCACAAAACATTTGAATCTAGTGATCTAGCCTTTTGGGTGCAGGAAATTACAGCTCCAAGGCCTTTAAAAGATCTTTTAATTCAAGGGAATAAAATGGCAAGACTGAGTTACAAGCAGTTATTTAGGCCTTTCAACATTTAGGAGACCACACCTTTAATCTTTTGACTGACTCCTGATATATTGTAGGGTTGTTTCCTCATATTGAAACTGCTAATATTCCAAAAAATAAAACTACTATCTTCTCCTTGTTATCTGATTTACAGAAAGATTAAACACAGAGATAAAAAATATTTTGTGGGACATAGAGCCCATTCCAGCTTGCCCGGCCCTTTACATGAAGGAAATGCTTTGGCAGATGCATTGACTAAAGTAATTGTTTTAAACTTAAATAAAAAGATTGATAAGGCCAAAAATTCTCACAAAATTCACCATCAAAATGCAGCTGGTTCAAGGTATAAATTTCATATCTCTAGGTAAACAGCTAGACAAATAGTTATGTCCAAATTGTAATTAATCACTTAAACGTAAACACACAGGGGCAGACTACAATGATGAGACACTAGATGCCTGAATTACAGGCTACGACTCGGCCCCTGGTCAAGTAAAAAGACCTCCATACTGGAGAGTGAAAAAGGCCAGATGTGTTGCTAACTTGTGGGAGAGGGTATGCTTGTATATTTCTACAGAATGCAGATTCTTCGATTTGGATCTCAGACAAATTCGTCATGTCACGTTCCCCAAAGACCAGGTTCGCGGCGCGCACTCGCTCGCTCCCCCTCCCCCAGCCAGCTCTCGCCTCCGCGCCACCAGCAGCGCCCAGTACCCTTCTCGCTGCACCCTGCGACCTAGAGCAAAGAAGTCTGTGCGGTGAGTGAGGGCCAGAGAGGAAAGCGCGCCCGCGGAATGCAGTCCAGACCAGCGCGCTCCCGCCGGCGAGAGGGGAACGCTGAGAGCCCAAGCCGCGGCGGCTAGCCCAAGGCCGCGAGCCCCGCCCCTCCGCCCGCCGTAAGCGCCGAGGCCCACAGCTTGCCGCTCGCGTTCTGCCTCCTGATGCTGGGGACACTGCTCCCCGGGGCCGACGCCTGCAGCTGCTTCCTGGCTCATCTTGTTTAAACCCTCAATATAATGTTTGCTCCTTTGTGGTAGTGGTGTTGTGAACAATGTGTGCTTTCATCTTGTTTGACCCCCCAATATAATGTTTGTTCTTTTGTTGTGTTGAAACGCCCACCCTATCTCATGATACCTGTGTCTGTGCATTCTTATTGGTATGATAATTACGGTTTGGCTGTATCACAACAACTGCAGGATTTAATGCGAACCCGACGGTTTGTGGGCTTACTTATCTTGGGAATAGCAGCTTTGATAAGTGCAATCACTTCTGTTACTGTGACAGCAATATCATTGACTCAACAAGTACATACTGCTCAATATGTTGATTCTATGTCCAAAAATGTTTCTTTAGCATTGGCAACACAGGAAGCTATAGACAGGAAATTAGAAATGAGGGTAGACGCCCTAGAGGAAGCAGTAATACATATTGGGACTGAATTGCAGGCTTTAAAGGTGAAAATGGCATTGTCCTGTCATGCTGACTATCGGTGGATATGTGTAACACCCCTGAAAGTAAATGAGACAGATTTTGAATGGGAAAAGATTAAAAACCATATTTCAGGTATCTGGAACAGCTCTGACATTGGTCTAGACTTAGGGAAACTTCACAATCAAATAGCAACTATGGAACACTCCCGATTAGATTTTACTGCCGCTGGAACAGCAAATGATTTCTTCCATACTTTCTCTAACTACATTTCAGGAAAAAATATGCTGTCTACCTTCCTTAGCTATGTTACTGTGGCTGTTTTAATTCTGCTTCTCATATTCATTCTTCCTTGTATTGTCAGGATTCTTCGGCAGAGCATTCAGAGGCTCGCGACTGAGCTACATCTGGCTGTATTAAGAAATAAAAAAGGGGGAGATGCCGGGAGCCGGCGAGAGACATTCCACTCGTGACAAAGGTCATGAGGAAGGGGGCTCGGCATACGCAAAGGCGGGATCGAGCCTCGGGAGTGCCCCCGGATATTCTCGAGCATCTACCCCCCAAAAACCAGAGTCTGCCTACTTTATTGCTTTGTGCTCTCGCCTCTGACTTTACTGGGGGCTGTCCCCCACCACCATCTCACTCTCTCTGTCAAAGAGTTAACTTACAGCTCCAATTAATAAAGTTCCTGGGCAATTAGGAGTGTTTAAATCCAAACCCCTCAGATGGCTCTCTAACTCGCCTGACAAGTTTACCCAGACACCTACAGCTATGCATACGATTGTTTACAGTCTCCCAGCCTCCAGAGGCACGTGAAGCTTAAGATATTCAAATAGCTTAGAGCCTCTCAGAGAATTAGAAACTGTCAGAATAAAACTAGTAAAAGATTTCATTGATGAGCCAATGTTTGTTGCCAAGTTTTCACATCCCTTGAATTGTATCCTTGAATGTGCATTAATTAATATAGTTGGTATGTAGAAAAAATAAGTAGTGGCCTTGGTGTTAGTAACTTTAGACCCTTAAGGTAGTAAATTCTTTCCTTTGTAAACCCATTACACATCCACCCTATAGGAACGTAATCTTATCTTCGGAGGATGGCGCCAAACCTTAAAATAATTACTCTTAGAGAAAATAAGTCTTTGTTGATAAGTCCTTGTCAAGAGTCATAAAATGTTAATAGGCCTCTGGCCAGAAGATGATGTAAATCACCTAAACCATTTGTATACGATAAATCTGCAGGAAAGAAACCCTGGTTTTTGATAAGCATCAAAGACTGCTGATTTTGCATCCCCTATTGTCCTCTATGTGTAACTTAGGGTATAAAAGCCCCTGTTGAAAATAAAGCTATGGGCCTTGCTCACCAACGCTTGGTCTCCCCATGTCATTCTTCCCTTTAACTTCTAGCTGAGTGTCCATCTGGAGCGTGGATGTCCTCTGCGAGCATTTATTTGCCTGGGCTTCTAAGACCCACTCGAGAAGGTGTCTAAGGTGGGGCACCTTCCGCTATTCGAGAGGGCGCCTGCGGCCTCCGTGGTCAGAGCTAACCTGGTGTCACGGGTTATATTGATTTTCCGCGTAAACCAAGCCACTCAGCTTCTTTTCTCCACTGAATTTTCCTACTGAGCTATTATCATTCTATTCCTCTTTATTATATCTAATTAACATTTGAATAGGACGCCTAGCCGTCTCTCCTTCGAAGACCCTGGATCAGCCGGGGCTGGACCCCGGCACCCACGGGCGCCACAGCTCGAGGAAACCCCTGAGACTCCCCCGTCCTCGCGAGCTGAGGGCCTTCTTTTACTGCATGGCCTGGAGAGCAATCCCGGGTCCTCTCTCCAAACGGAAGAGGAGGCTGGACTCCCTTGAGGCCGCTCAGGGGGCTCCAAGAGACCCGCGTCGCGACTCGAGAGGAGAGCAGAGTCCTTGGCTTCCCCTCGAGACGCGGCCTGACTCCCCGGGGGAGCCTGGAATGCAACCCCGAGATCCCTGCCTTCCCTGGAGAGGAATATTAGGTCCCGGACACACGCCTAGGTGAGGTCTCTTCGGCCCTGCAGTGACTCGAGCGCAACCCCCAGCTTTCCCTCGCAACCCGAGGGGAAGATTGGGCTTCCCAGGGGCAACCCAAGGGGAAGGCTGAGATCCCCGTCGTAACTCGAGAATCCCGCCGCAACTCGAGAAAAACCACGTGGTTCCCACCTCTTGGCAAGATGAGGCCCTTGCCCGCCACGGCGTCTCAAGGGAAGTCCCCTGTTCCGCCCTGAAGGGCGAAACGGTCCCTGACAGCCTTCCTGCGACCCTCAAAAGTCCCCCGACACGCCGGGTTCCCTCGAGGGGAACACCGAGGGTCCCGGCACCGCTTCCTCTGAGCCCCTTCTCCCCTCCTGATCGCGACAGGAGAGGCGATTCCCCTGCGTGGTCTGGAAGGGGTTCCCGGCCTTCCCGGCGCACCTCAGGATGAGGCCGGTCTCACGAGGAGATTCGAGACGAGCCACGTGGGTGGTGCCACATGCCGATGCCCCCGGTTCCCCGGTCCGCCCTTGAGAAGGACCCGAGGCCTGGACCCCTCTTCGAAGGCAACCCTGTGGGTGAAGGCACAAAACGAAGGGGCACTGCCACCCCCGTGCATCGTCCGCAAAGACCCGCGGGTTCCACACACAGCTCGACGAGGGGCCTGAGACCCCCTGAGCAACTCGAGAGGCCAGCGGGGTTCCCTTCCTCAGACAAGACGAGGCCTGACTCTCCTGTCCCAACTCTGCAGGGACCCTGCGGTCGGAGTCCGAAACGGAGAGGAAGCCTGAGGTTCCTGCCTCCCCTCGAGGTGAGGCCCTCTTCCGTTGCGCCAGACCCAGCGGTGTCCCGAGGGGCCCCGCCATCTCCACAGGATCCCTCGCCTCTCAGAGGCACCCTGGCAAGTTCCCTAAGGTCCCCGGCAGAAGGCGAGGGACACGAGGGTTTCCCGCCGCCCCCCGAGAAAGACCTCGAGAGTCCTTCTTCAACGCGTCTCGAGGCCCTAGTCCCCTCCCGTGACTCGAGAGCCAGGACGCGCTCCCCCTCGCCACGCGCATGGAGACCTGACTTCCCTGGCGCCGCACGAGAGGCTCCCTGAGATCCTCGTCGTGCCTCGGGAGAAAACCCCCACGGGCGCCGCAGCTCGAGGAAACCCCTGAGACGCCCCCGTCCTCGCGAGCTGAGGGCCTTCTTTTCCTGCATGGCCTGGAGAGCAATCCCGGGTCCTCTCTCCAAACGGAAGAGGAGGCTGGACTCCCTTGAGGCCGCTCAGGGGGCTCCAAGAGACCCGCGTCGCGACTCGAGAGGAGAGCGGAGTCCTTGGCTTCCCCTCGAGACGAGGCCTGACTCCCCGGGGGAGCCTGTAGTGCAACCCCGAGATCCCTGCCTTCCCTGGAGAGGAATATTAGGTCCCAGACACACGCCTAGGTGAGGTCTCTTCGGCCCTGCAGTGACTCGAGCGCAACCCCCAGCTTTCCCTCGCAACCCGAGGGGAAGATTGGGCTTCCCAGGGCCAACCCAAGGGGAAGGCTGAGATCCCCGTCGTCACTCGAGAATCCCGCCGCAACTCGAGAAAAACCACGTGGTTCCACCTCTTGGCAAGATGAGGCCCTTGCCCGCCACGGCGTCTCAAGGGAAGTCCCCTGTTCCGCCCTGAAGGGCGAAACGGTCCCTGACAGCCTTCCTGCGACCCCCAAAAGTCCCCCGACAGTCCGAGTTCCCCCGAGGGGAACACCGAGTGTCCTGGCACCGCTTCCCCTGAGCCCCTTCTCCCCTCCTGATCGCGACAGGAGAGGCGATTCCCCTGCCTGGTCTGGAAGGGGTTCCCGGCCTTCCCGGCGCACCTCAGGATGAGGCCTGTCTCACGAGGAAATTCGAGACGAGCCACGTGGGTGGGGCCACATGCCGAACGCCCCCGGTTCCCCGGTCCGCCCTTGAGAAGGACCCGAGGCCCTTTCCCCTCTTCGAAGGCAACCCTGTGGGTGAAGGCACAACACGAAGGGGCACTGCCACCCCCGTGCATCGTCCGCAAAGACTGCGGTATCCACACACAGCTCGATGAGGGGCCTGAGACCCCCTGAGCAACTCGAGAGCCAGCGGGGTTCCCTTCCTCAGACAAGACGAGGCCTGAGTCTCCTGTTCCAACTCTGCAGGGACCCTGCGGTCGGAGTCCGAAACGGAGAGGAAGCCTGATGTTCCTGCCTCCCCTCGAGGTGAGGCCCTCTTCGGTTGCGCAAGACCCATCAGTCCCGAGGGGCCCCGCCACCTCCACAGGATCCCTCGCCTCTCAGAGGCACCCTGGGAAGTTCCCTAAGGTCCCCGGCAGAAGGCGAGGGACACGAGGGTTTCCCGCCGCCCCCCGACAAAGACCTCGAGAGTCCTTCTTCAACGCGTCTCGAGGCCCTAGTCCCCTCCCGTGACTCGAGAGCCAGGACGCGCTCCCCCTCGCCACGCGCATGGAGACCTGACTTCCCTGGCGCCGCAAGAGAGGCTCCCTGAGATCCTCGTCGTGCCTCGGGAGAAAACCCCCACGGGCGCCGCAGCTCGAGGAAACCCCGGAGACGCCCCCGTCCTCGCGAGCTGAGGGCCTTCTTTTCCTGCATGGCCTGGAGAGCAATCCCGGGTCCTCTCTCCAAACGGAAGAGGAGGCTGGACTCCCTTGAGGCCGCTCAGGGGGCTCCAAGAGACCCGCGTCGCGACTCGAGAGGAGAGCGGAGTCCTTGGCTTCCCCTGGAGACGAGGCCTGACTCCCCGGGGGAGCCTGAAATACAACCCCGAGATCCCTGCCTTCCCTGGAGAGGAATATTAGGTCCCGGACACACGTCTAGGTGAGGTCTCTTCGGCCCTGCAGTGACTCGAGCGCAACCCCCAGCTTTCCCTCACAACCCGAGGGGAAGATTGGGCTTCCAAGGGCCAACCCAAGGGGAAGGCTCAGATCCCCGTCGTAACTCGAGAATCCCGCCGCAACTCGAGAAAAACCACGTGGTTCCCACCTCTTGGCAAGATGAGGCCCTTGCCCGCCACGGCGTCTCAAGGGAAGTCCCCTGTTCCGCCCTGAAGGGCGAAACGGTCCCTGACAGCCTTCCTGCGACCCCCAAAAGTCCCCCGACACGCCGGGTTCCCTCGAGGGGAACACCGAGGGTCCCGGCACCACTTCCTCTGAGCCCATTCTCCCCTCCTGATCGCGACAGGAGAGGCGATTCCCCTGCGTGGTCTGGAAGGGGTTCCCGGCCTTCACGGCGCACCTCAGGATGAGGCGGGTCTCACGAGGAGATTCGAGACGAGCCACGTGGGTGGGGCCACATGCCGAACGCCCCCGGTTCCCCGGTCCGCCCTTGAGAAGGACCCGAGGCCCGGACCCATCTTCGAAGGCAACCCTTGGGTGAAGGCACAACACGAAGGGGCACTGCCACCCCCGTGCATCGTCCGCAAAGACCCGCGGGTTCCACACACAGCTTGTCAAGGGCCCTGAGACACCCTGAACGACTCAAGGGGCAAGCAGAGTTCCGTTACTCAGACAAGACGAGGCCTGACTCTCCTGTCCCAACTCTGCAGGGACCCTGCGGTCGGAGTCAGAAATGGAGAGGAAGCCTGAGGTTCCTGCCTCCAATCGAGATGAGGCCCTCTTTCATTTCGTCAAACCTAGTGGAGTCCCGAGAGGCCCCTCTAACTCCTCAGTATCCCTCACCTCTCAGAGGCACCTGGGAAGTTCCCTAAGGTCCCCTGTAGAGGTCGATGGAAACGAGTGTTTCCCGCCCCAACCCAAGAAAGACCTTCAGCGTCCTTCTTAAATGCCTCTTGAGGCCCTAGTCCCTCCCATGACTCGAGGGCAATGACGCGATCTGCCTGGCCACACGCATGGAGTCAGGCTTCTCTGGCGCCGCACGAGAGGCTCCCTGAACTCCCCATCATATCTCGTGAGAAACCCCACCCTGGCGCCGCAGCTCGAGAAAACCCATGAGACGCCCCCGTCATCACGAGAGGAGGGCCATCTTTAACTGCATGGTATGCAGATCAAGCGTGAACCTTCTGTCCAAGCTACACAGGACGCTTGACTCCCTCTAGGCAACTCATTGGGCTCCAAGAGTTACGTGTCCCGACTCGAGAGGATAGTGGAGTCCTTTGCTTCCACTCGAGACGAGGTGTGACCCACCGGGTGAGACTGGAATGCGACCCCGATATCCCTGTCGCCCCTGGAGAGGAACATTACGTCCTGGACCCAAGCCTAGATGAGGACTCTTTGCCCTGAAGTGACTCGAGAGCAACCCCCAGCTCTCTCTGACAAGTTGAATGGAAGATTGGACTTCCTGGGCCAACACAAGAGGAAGCCTGAATTCCCCGTTGTAACTCGAGAATCCCGCCTCAACTCGAGAAAAACCACGTGTTTCCCTCGTCATCGCAATATGAGGCCCTTGCCCGCTACAGCATCTCCAGAGAATTCCCACGTTCCATCTTGAAGTGCGAAACTGTACTTGGCACCCTTGATGCGACCTCAAAAGTGCCGTGACATACCGGTCTCACTCGAGGGGACCACCGAGGTTCCCGGCACCACTTCATCTGAGCCCCTTCTTCCCTTCTGATCGCGAGCGGTGGGTCGATTCCCCTGCTTTGTCTGCAAGGGGTTCCCGACCTTCCCGGCGCACCTCAGGATGAGGCCGGTCTCCCGAGGAAATTCGAGACGTAGCCTCGTGGGTGGTACCACATGCTGAAAGACCCCAATTTTCCGGTACGCTCTTGAAAAGAACCCGATGCCCGGAAACCTCTTTGAAGGCAACCCTGTGGATGAAGGCACAACACGAAGGGGCACTGACACCCCCGTGCATCATCCGGAAAAACCCGCAGGTTCCACACTCAGCTCAACAAGTGGCCTGTCACTCCGTGAACAACTCGAAAGGCAAGGGGAAATCCATTCCTCCACGGAAGACGAGGCGTGACTCTCTTGTCCATACTCTGCAGGTACCCTGCGACCCGAGTCAGATATGGAGAGGACCCCTGAGGTTCCTGCCTCCATTCGAGATGAGGCCCTCTTCGATTGCACCAAACCCAGTTGAGTAACGAAAGGCCCCTCCCAAATCCACAGTGTCCCTGACTTCTCAGAGGCACCCTTAGAAGTTGCCTGAGGTCACCGACACAAATCAAGGGAACCCAGGGTTCCCTGCCGCAACCCGAGAAAGACCTCAAGAGTCCTTCTTCAATGTGTCTTGAGGCCCGATTCGCCTACTATGACTCGAGAGCAATCACGCTCTCCCCTTCACCACACGCACGGAGACCTGACGTCCCTAGCACCACACGAGAGGCTCTCTGAGCTCCCCGTTGTACCTCGTGAGAAATCTGATACTGGCGCCGCAGCTGGAGAAAACCCACGAGATGCCCCCATCATCGCGAGATGAGGGCCTTTTTTCCTGCATGGCCAGGAAAACAATCCCGAGTCATCTCTCCAAACTCCATAGGAGGCTTCACTCCCTTTACGCCACGCAGTGGGCTCCAAGAGATACCCGTCGCGACTCGACAGGAGAGCGGAGTCCTTTTTTTCCCCTCAAGACGAGGCCTGACTCTCCGGGTGAGTCGAGAATGCAACCCTGAGATCTCTGTTGGCCCAGTAGTGGAACACTAGGTCCTGGACACAAGCGTAGATGAGGTCTATTTTGCCCTGCAGTGACTGGAGAGCAATCCCCAGTTCTAACTTGCAACTCGAATGGAATACTGGATTTTCCTGGCGCCATACAAGAGGCTCCCTGAGATCCCCGTGGTACTTCATGAGACACCCCACACTGGCGCCACAGCTCGAGAAAACCCACGAGACGGCACCGTCATCTCGAGATGAGGGCCTTCTTTTCCTGCATGGCCTGGAGTCCAATCCCGAGTCCTCTCTCCAAACTCCACAGGAGGCTTGACTCCCTTTAGTACACACAGTGGGCTCCAAGAGATACCCATCGCGACTCGAGATGAGAGCGGAATTCTTTACTTACCCTCGAGGTGAGAACTGACTCCCCGGATGAGTCTGGAATGCAAACCCGAGATCCCTGTCGCCCCTGGAGAGCAACGTTAGATCCTGGACACAAGCCTAGATTAGGTCTCTTTTGCCCTGCAGTGACTCTAGCGCAATCCCCAGCTCCCCCTCGCAACCCGAATGGAAGATTGGATTTCAAGGCCAACAAGAGGAAGCCTAAATTCCCGGTCATAACTCGAGAATCCCGCCGCAACTCGAGCAAAACCACGTGGTTCTCCCGTCATCGCAAGATGAGGCCCTTGCCCGCTACAGCGTTTCAAAAGATGTCCCAGGTTCCGTCTTGAAATGCGAAACGGTACTTGGCACCCTTGATGCGACCCCAAAAGTCCCCCAACACGCCGGTCTCACTCAAGGGGAACACCGAGGTTCCCGGCACCACTTCATTTAAGCCCCTTCTCCCCTCCTGATCGTGACCGGTGGGTCGATTCCCCTGCTTTGTCTGCAAGGGGGCCCGACCTTCCCTGCACAACTCAGGATGAGGCCGGTCTCATGGGGAAATTCGATACGTAGCTTTGTGGGTGGTGCCACTTGCTGAAAGACTCCAATTTCCCGGTCCGCTCTTGATAAGAATCCGATGCTCGGACACCTCTTGGAAGGCAGCCTTGAGTATGAAGGTACAACACGAAGGGGCACTAACACACCTGTGCATCATCCGGAAAAATGGGCAGGTTACACACACAGCTCGACAAGTGGCCTGTCACCTCGAGAACAACTCGAGAGGCAAGAGGAGTCCCATCCTCCAGAAAAGACGAGGCCTGACTCTCCTGTACCAACATGCAGGGACCTTGCGATCTGAGTCAGAAATGGAGAGGAACACTGAGGTTCCTGCTTCAACTCGAGATGAGTCCCTCTTACATTCCACCAAATGCAGAGGAGTCTCGAGAGGCCCCTCCAAACTGCACAGTATCCCTGACTTCTCAGAGGCACTCTGAGAAGCTCCCTGAGGTCGCAGGCACAAGTCAAGGGAACCCTGGGTTTTATGCAGTGATCCGAGAAAGACCTCGAGAGTCCTTCTTCAACCCGTCTTGAGGCCCGATTACCCTACCATGACTCGAGAGCAATGACGAGCTCCCCCTAGCCATCTCATGGGGACCTGACTTCCCTGGCGCCACACGAGAGGCTCCCTGAGCTCCCTCTCGTACCTCGTCAGAAACCCGGCACTAGCGCAGCAGTCTAGAAAACCCACGAGACGCCACCATCATCGCGAGATGAGGGCCTTCTGTTCCTGCATGGCCTGGAGAGGAATCCCGAGTCCTCTATCCAAACACCACAGGAGGCTTGACTCCCTTTAGGGCACACAGTGGGCTCCAAGAGATACCCATCGCGACTCAAAAGGACAGCGGAGTTCTTTGCTTCCCCTCGAGACGAGGCCTGATTCCCCGGGTGAGTCTGGTATGCAACCCCAAGATCCCTGTCTCCCCTAGGGACGAGCATTAAGTCCTGGACACAAGCCTAGATGAGGTCTATTTTGCCCTGCAGTGACTCGAGAGCAATCCCCAGCTCTCCCTTTAAACTCGAATGGAAGATAGGACTTCCCTGGCCCAACACATGAGGAAGACTGTATTCCCCGTCGAACCTCGAGAATCCCGCCACAACTCGAGAAACGCCACGTGGTTCCCCCGTCATCCCAAGATGAGGCCCTTGCCCCCTACAGCGTCTCAAGAGAAGTCCCACGTTCCGTCTTGAAGTGCGAAACGGTATTGGCACCCTTGATGCGCCCTCAAATGTTCCTCGACACACCAGTCTGACTCGAGGAGAACACCGAGGTTCCCGGCACCACTACATCTGGGCCCCTTCTCCCCTCCTGATCGCGACAGGAGGGTCGATTCCCCTGTTTTGTCTTGAAGGGGTTCCCACCTTTCCCGGTGCATCTCAGGATGAGGCCGGTCTCACAAGGATATTCGAGACATAGCCACGTGGATGGTGACACATGCCAAAAGACCCCGATTTCCCGGTCCGCTCTTGATAAGATCCTGATGCCCGGACACCTCTTTGAAGATAACCCTTTTGATGAAGGCACAACACTTAGGGGCACTGACACCCCCGGGTATCGTCCGGAGAAACCCGCAGGTACCACACACAGCTCGAGAAGTGACCTGTCACCCCGTGAACAACTGGAGAGGCAAGCAGAGTTCCATTCCTCCACACAAGACGAGGCCTGACTCTCCTGTTCGAACTCTGCAGCGAAACTGCGATCCGAGTCAGATCTGGCCCAGGGGAAGTCAGGAGAGGAAACATGAGTTTCCTGCCTCCACTCGAGATGAGGCCCTCTTCCATTGCACCGAACCCAGTGGAGTCCCGAGAGACCCCTCCCAACTGCTCAGTATCCCTGACTTCTCAGAGGCACCCTTAGACCTTCCTGAGATCACCGGCACAAGTCGAGGGAACCAAGGGTTTCCTGCCCCAACCCGTAAAAGACCTCGAGAGTCCTTCTTCAACGCGTCTTGAAGTGCGATTTCCCTACCATGACTCGAGAGCAATGACGCGCTCCCCCTAGCCACGCGCATAGAAACCTGACTTCCCTGTCGCCACAGGAGAGGCTCCCTGAGCTCCCCATTATACCTCGTGAGCAACACCACACTGGAGCCACAGCTCGAGAATACCCACGAGACGCCCCAGTCCTCACGAGATGAGGGCCTTCTTTTGCTGTATGGCCTGGAGAGCAATCCTGAGTCCTCTCTCCAAACTCCACAGGAGGCTTGACTCATTTTAGGCCACAGAGTGAGCTCCAAGATATACCCGTTGCAACTTGACAGGAGAGCGGTGTCCTTGGCTTCCCCTCGAGACGAGGCCTGACTCCCCGGGTGAGTCGAGAATGCAATGCTGAGATCGCTTTCGCCCCAGCAGAGGAACATTAGGTCCTGGACACAAGCCTAGATGAGGTCTATTTGGCCCTGCAGTGTCTCGAGAGCAATCCCCAGTTCTAACTCACAATTCGAATGAAAACTGGACTTCCCTGGGCCAGTTGAAGAGGAAGCCTGAATTCCCGGTTGTAACTCGAGAATCCCGCCCCAACTCAAGAAAAACCACGTGGTTCCCCCGTCATCGAAAGATGAGGCCCTTGCCCGCTACAGCGTCTCAAGAGAAGTCCCACGTTCCGTATTGAAGAGCGAAAAGTTACTTGGAACCCTTGATGCGACCCCAAAAGTTCCCCAACATACCAGTCTCACTTGAGCAGAACACCGAGGTTCCCGGCACCACTTCATCTGAGACTCTTCTCCCCTCTTGATCGCGACAGGAGGTTCGATTCCCCTGCTTTGTCTGGAAGGCGTTCCCGACCTTCCTGGCGCACATCAAGATGAGGCCAGTCTCACGAGGAAATTCGAGACATAGCCTCGTGGGTGGTGTGGCATGCCAAAAGACCCCGATTCCCTGGTCCGCTCTTGATAAGAACCCGATGGCAGAACCCAACTCGAAGGCAATCCTGTGGAACAAGGCACAACACGAAGGGGCAGTGACACCCCAGTGCATCGTCCAGAAAAACCCGCAAGTTCCACATACAAATCGACAAGTGGCCTGTCACCCCATGAACAACGCGAGAGTCAAGCGGAGTTCCATTCCTCCACACAAGACGAGGCCTGACTCTCCTGTCCCAACTCTGCAGGGACTCTGCGATCCGAGTCAGATCCGGCGCATTCGAAGCCAGGAGAGGAACCCTGTGGTTCCTGCCTCAACTTGTCATGAGGCCCTCTTCCATTGCACCAAACCCAGTGGAGTTCCGAGAGGCCCCTCCCAACTCCACAGTGACCCTGACTTCTCAGAGGCACGCTGAGAAGCTTCCTGAGGTCACTGGCACAAGTCGATGGAACCCAGGGTTTCCTGCTGCAACCCAAGAAAGACCTCGAGAGTCCTTCTTTAACATGTCTTCAGGCCCAATTCCCCTACCATGACTCGAGAACAATGACGGGCTCCCTCTCACCACGTGCATAGAGACCTGACTGCCCTGGCACCACATGAGAGGCTCACTGAGCTCCCAGTCTTACTTCCTGAGAAACCCCACACTAGCGCCACAGCTCGAGAAAACCTACGAGACGCCCCAGTCATCGGGAGATGAGGGCCTTCATTTCCTGCATTGCCTGGAGAGCAATCCCGTGTCCTCCCTCCAAACACCAGAGGAGGTTTGACTCCCTTTAAGCCACTCAGTGGGCTCCAAGACATACCCGTCCGACTCGAGAGGAGAGCAGAGTCCTTTGCTTCCCCTCGAGACGAGGCCTGACTCCAGGGTGAGTCTGGAATGCAACCCCGAGATTCCTGTCGCCCCTTGACATGAACATTAGGTCCTGCACACAAGCCTTGGTGGGGTCTCTTTTGCCTTCAGTGACTAGAGCGCACCTCCAGCTCTTCCTCGAATCTCGAATGGAAGATAAGACTTTTGTGGGCCAACACAAGAGGAAGCATGAATTCCCTGTGGTAACTCAAATATCCCACCGCAACTCGAGAAAAACCAAGTGGTTCCCCAGTCATTCCAAGATGAGGCCCTTGCCCGCTGGAGCACCCCAAGAGAAGTCCCACGTTCCAATTTGAAGAGAGAAACGGTACTTGGAACGCGTTATGTGACCCCAAAAGTTACCCGACATACCTGTCTCACTTGAGGGAAACACCGAGGTTTCCAGCAGCACTTCATCTGAACCACTTCTCCCCACCTGATCGCCACAGGAGGGTCGAATCCTCTGCTTTGTCTGGAAGGGTTTCATGACCTTCGCGGCACACCTCAGGTTGAGGCCGGTTTCATGAGGAAATTCGAGACTAGCCACGTGGGTGGTGCCAAATGCTGAACGACCCCGATTTCCCAGTCCGCTCTTCATAAGAACACGATGCCCTGACACCTCTTTGAAGGCAACCCTGTGGATGAAGACACAAAACGAAGTGTCACTGACACCCACATGCATCGTCTGGAAAAACCTGCAGATTCCACACACAGTTTGACAAGGGGCCTGAAACCCCATGAACAACTCGAGAGGCAAGCGGAGTTCCATTCCTCAGAAAAGACATAGCCTGACTCTCCTGTCCCAACTCTGCAGGGACACTACGATCAGAGTCAGAATTGGAAAGGAAGCCTGAGGTTCCTGCCTCCACTCGAGATGAGGCCCTCTACCATTGCGACAAACCCAGTGGAGTCCCGAGAGGCCCCACCAACTCCACAGCATCCCTCACCTCTCAGAGGCACCCTGAGAAGTTCCCTCAGGTCCCCGGCAGAAGTCGGGGGAAACGAGGGTTTCCCGCTGCAACCCGAGAAAGACATCGAGAGTCCTTCTTCAACGCGTCTCGAGGCCCTAGTCCCCTCCCGTGACTCGAGAGCCAGGACGCCCTCCCCCTCGCCATGCGCATGGAGACCTGACTTCCCTGGCGCCGCACGAGAGGCTCCCTGAGATCCTCATCGTGCCTCGGGAGAAAACCCCCACGGGCGCCGCAGCTCGAGGAAACCCCTGAGACGCCCCCGTCCTCGCGAGCTGAGGGCCTTCTTTTCCTGCATGGCCTGGAGAGCAATCCCGGGTCCTCTCTCCAAACGGAAGAGGAGGCTGGACTCCCTTGAGGCCGCTCAAGGGGCTCCAAGGTACCCGCGTCGCGACTCGAGAGGAGAGCGGAGTCCTTGGCTTCCCCTCGAGACGAGGCCTGACTCCCCGGGGGAGCCTGGAATGCAACCCCGAGATCCCTGCCTTCCCTGGAGAGGAATATTAGGTCCCGGACACACACCTAGGTGAGGTCTCTTCGGCCCTGCAGTGACTCGAGCGCAACCCCCAGCTTTCCCTCGCAACCCGAGGGGAAGATTGGGCTTCCCAGGGCCAACCTAAGGGGAAGTCTGAGATCCCCGTCGTAACTCGAGAATCCCGCCGCAACTCGAGAAAAACCACGTGGTTCCCACCTCTTGGCAAGAGGAGGCCCTTGCCCGCCACGGCGTCTCAAGGGAAGTCCCCTGTTCCGCCCTGAAGGGCGAAACGGTCCCTGACAGCCTTCCTGCGACCCCCAAAAGTCCCCCGACACGCCGGGTTCCCCAGAGGGGAACACCGAGGGTCCCGGCACCGCTTCCTCTGAGCCCCTTCTCCCCTCCTGATCGCGACAGGAGAGGCGATTCCCCTGCGTGGTCTGGAAGGGGTTCCCGGCCTTCCCGGCGCACCTCAGGATGAGGCCGGTCTCACGAGGAAATTCGAGACGAGCCACGTGGGTGGTGCCACATGCCGAACGCCCCCGATTTCCCGGTCCGCCCTTGAGAAGGACCCGAGGCCCGGACCCCTCTTCAAAGGCAACCCTGTGGGTGAAGGCACAACACGAAGGGGCACTGCCACCCCCGTGCATCGTCCGCAAAGACCCGCGGGTGCCACACAAAGCTCGACGAGGGGCCTGAGACCCCCTGAGCAACTCGAGAGGCCAGCGGGGTTCCCTTCCTCAGACAAGACGAGGCCTGACTCTCCTGTCCCAACTCTGCAGGGACCCTGCGGTCGGAGTCCGAAACGGAGAGGAAGCCTGAGCTTCCTGCCTCCCCTCGAGGTGAGGCCCTCTTCCGTTGCGCCAGACCCAGCGGAGTCCCGAGGGACCCCGCCACCTCCACAGGATCCCTCGCCTCTCAGAGGCACCCTGGGAAGTTCCCTAAGGTCCCCGGCAGAGGGCGAGGGACACGAGGGTTTCCCGCCGCCCCCCGAGAAAGACCTCGAGAGTCCTTCTTCAACGCGTCTCGAGGCCCTAGTCCCCTCCCGTGACTCGAGAGCCAGGACGCGCTCCCCCTCGCCACGCGCATGGAGACCTGACTTCCCTGGCGCCGCACGAGAGGCTCCCTGAGATCCTCATCGTGCCTCGGGAGAAAACCCCCACGGGCGCCGCAGCTCGAGGAAACCCCTGAGACGCCCCCGTCCTCGCGAGCTGAGGGCCTTCTTTTCCTGCATGGCCTGGAGAGCAATCCCGGGTCCTCTCTCCAAACGGAAGAGGAGGCTGGACTCCCTTGAGGCCGCTCAAGGGGCTCCAAGGTACCCGCGTCGCGACTCGAGAGGAGAGCGGAGTCCTTGGCTTCCCCTCGAGACGAGGCCTGACTCCCCGGGGGAGCCTGGAATGCAACCCCGAGATCCCTGCCTTCCCTGGAGAGGAATATTAGGTCCCGGACACACGCCTAGGTGAGGTCTCTTCGGCCCTGCAGTGACTCGAGCGCAACCCCCAGCTTTCCCTCGCAACCCGAGGGGAAGATTGGGCTTCCCAGGGCCAACCCAAGGGGAAGGCTGAGATCCCCGTCGTAACTCGAGAATCCCGCCGCAACTCGAGAAAAACCACGTGGTTCCCACCTCTTGGCAAGAGGAGGCCCTTGCCCGCCACGGCGTCTCAAGGGAAGTCCCCTGTTCCGCCCTGAAGGGCGAAACGGTCCCTGACAGCCTTCCTGCGACCCCCAAAAGTCCCCCGACACGCCGGGTTCCCCAGAGGGGAACACCGAGGGTCCCTGCACCGCTTCCTCTGAGCCCCTTCTCCCCTCCTGATCGCGACAGGAGAGGCGATTCCCCTGCGTGGTCTGGAAGGGGTTCCCGGCCTTCCCGGCGCACCTCAGGATGAGGCCGGTCTCACGAGGAAATTCGAGACGAGCCACGTGGGTGGGGCCACATTGCGAACGACCCCGATTCCCCGGTCCGCCCTTGAGAAGGACCCGAGGCCCGGACCCCTCTTCGAAGGCAACGCTGTGGGTGAAGGCACAACACGAAGGGGCACTGCCAACCCCGTGCATCGTCCGCAAAGACCCGCGGGTTCCACACACAGCTCGACGAGGGGCCTGAGACCCCCTGAGCAACTCGAGAGGCCAGCGGGGTTCCCTTCCTCAGACAAGACGAGGCCTGACTCTCCTGTCCCAACTCTGCAGGGACCATGCGGTCGGAGTCCGAAACGGAGAGGAAGCCTGAGGTTCCTGCCTCCCCTCGAGGTGAGGCCCTCTTCCGTTGCGCCAGACCCAGCGGAGTCCCGAGGGGCCCCGCCACCTCCACAGGATCCCTCGCCTCTCAGAGGCACCCTGGGAAGTTCCCTAAGGTCCCCGGCAGAGGGCGAGGGACACGAGGGTTTCCCGCCGCCCCCCGAGAAAGACCTCGAGAGTCCTTCTTCAACGCGTCTCGAGGCCCTAGTCCCCTCCCGTGACTCGAGAGCCAGGACGCGCTCCCCCTCGCCATGCGCATGGAGACCTGACTTCCCTGGCGCCGCACGAGAGGCTCCCTGAGATCCTCGTCGTGCCTCGGGAGAAAACCCCCACGGGCGCCGCAGCTCGAGGAAACCCCTGAGACGCCCCTGTCCTCGCGAGCTGAGGGCCTTCTTTTCCTGCATGGCCTGGAGAGCAATCCCGGGTCCTCTCTCCAAACGGAAGAGGAGGCTGGACTCCCTTGAGGCCGCTCAAGGGGCTCCAAGGTACCCGCGTCGCGACTCGAGAGGAGAGCGGAGTCCTTGGCTTCCCCTCGAGACGAGGCCTGACTCCCCGGGGGAGCCTGGAATGCAACCCCGAGATCCCTGCCTTCCCTGGAGAGGAATATTAGGTCCCGGACACACGCCTAGGTGAGGTCTCTTCGGCCCTGCAGTGACTCGAGCGCAACCCCCAGCTTTCGCTCGCAACCCGAGGGGAAGATTGGGCTTCCCAGGGCCAACCCAAGGGGAAGTCTGAGATCCCCGTCGTAACTCGAGAATCCCGCCGCAACTCGAGAAAAACCACGTGGTTCCCACCTCTTGGCAAGAGGAGGCCCTTGCCCGCCACGGCGTCTCAAGGGAAGTCCCCTGTTCCGCCCTGAAGGGCGAAACGGTCCCTGACAGCCTTCCTGCGACCCCCAAAAGTCCCCCGACACGCCGGGTTCCCCAGAGGGGAACACCGAGGGTCCCTGCACCGCTTCCTCTGAGCCCCTTCTCCCCTCCTGATCGCGACAGG
The DNA here is from genome assembly GCF_029407905.1 of Bubalus kerabau. Lineage (NCBI taxonomy): Eukaryota > Metazoa > Chordata > Mammalia > Artiodactyla > Bovidae > Bubalus > Bubalus kerabau. Next base: position 1,209,400 of record NW_026577889.1, on the reverse strand, counting down.
AGAGGTGATTCCCCTGCGTGGTCTGGAAGGGGTTCCCGGCCTTCCCGGCGCACCTCAGGATGAGGCCGGTCTCACGAGGAAATTCGAGACGAGCCACGTGGGTGGGGCCACATTGCGAACGACCCCGATTCCCCGGTCCGCCCTTGAGAAGGACCCGAGGCCCGGACCCCTCTTCGAAGGCAACCCTGTGGGTGAAGGCACAACACGAAGGGGCACTGCCAACCCCGTGCATCGTTCCGCAAAGACCCGCGAGTTCCACACACAGCTCGACGAGGGGCCTGAGACCCCCTGAGCAACTCGAGAGGCCAGCGGGGTTCCCTTCCTCAGACAAGACGAGGCCTGACTCTCCTGTCCCAACTCTGCAGGGACCATGCGGTCGGAGTCCGAAACGGAGAGGAAGCCTGAGGTTCCTGCCTCCCCTCGAGGTGAGGCCCTCTTCCGTTGCGCCAGACCCAGCGGAGTCCCGAGGGGCCCCGCCACCTCCACAGGATCCCTCGCCTCTCAGAGGCACCCTGGGAAGTTCCCTAAGGTCCCCGGCAGAGGGCGAGGGACACGAGGGTTTCCCGCCGCCCCCCGAGAAAGACCTCGAGAGTCCTTCTTCAACGCGTCTCGAGGCCCTAGTCCCCTCCCGTGACTCGAGAGCCAGGACGCGCTCCCCCTCGCCATGCGCATGGAGACCTGACTTCCCTGGCGCCGCACGAGAGGCTCCCTGAGATCCTCGTCGTGCCTCGGGAGAAAACCCCCACGGGCGCCGCAGCTCGAGGAAACCCCTGAGACGCCCCCGTCCTCGCGAGCTGAGGGCCTTCTTTTCCTGCATGGCCTGGAGAGCAATCCCGGGTCCTCTCTCCAAACGGAAGAGGAGGCTGGACTCCCTTGAGGCCGCTCAGGGGGCTCCAAGAGACCCGCGTCGCGACTCGAGAGGAGAGCGGAGTCCTTGGCTTCCCCTCGAGACGAGGCCTGACTCCCCGGGGGAGCCTGGAATGCAACCCCGAGATCCCTGCCTTCCCTGGAGAGGAATATTAGGTCCCGGACACACGCCTAGGTGAGGTCTCTTCGGCCCTGCAGTGACTCGAGCGCAACCCCCAGCTTTCCCTCGCAACCCGAGGGGAAGATTGGGCTTCCCAGGGCCAACCCAAGGGGAAGGCTGAGATCCCCGTCGTATCTCGAGAATGCCGCCGCAACTCGAGAAAAGGTGGTTCCCACCTCTTGGCAAGATGAGGCCCTTGCCCGCCACGGCGTCTCAAGGGAAGTCCCCTGTTCCGCCCTGAAGGGCGAAACGGTCCCTGACAGCCTTCCTGCGACCCCCAAAAGTCCCCCGACACGCCGGGTTCCCCAGAGGGGAACACCGAGTGTCCCTGCACCGCTTCCTCTGAGCCCCTTCTCCCCTCCTGATCGCGACAGGAGAGGCGATTCCCCTGCGTGGTCTGGAAGGGGTTCCCGGCCTTCCCGGCGCACCTCAGGATGAGGCCGGTCTCACGAGGAAATTCGAGACGAGCCACGTGGGTGGGGCCACATGCCGAACGACCCCGATTCCCCGGTCCGCCCTTGAGAAGGACCCGAGGCCCGGACCCCTCTTCGAAGGCAACCCTGTGGGTGAAGGCACAACACGAAGGGGCACTGCCACTCCCGTGCATCGTCCGCAAAGACCCGCGGGTTCCACACACAGCTCGACGAGGGGCCTGAGACCCCCTGAGCAACTCGAGAGGCCAGCGGGGTTCCCTTCCTCAGACAAGACGAGGCCTGACTCTCCTGTCCCAACTCTGCAGGGACCATGCGGTCGGAGTCCGAAACGGAGAGGAAGCCTGAGGTTCCTGCCTCCCCTCGAGGTGAGGCCCTCTTCCGTTGCGCCAGACCCAGCGGAGTCCCGAGGGGCCCCGCCACCTCCACAGGATCCCTCGCCTCTCAGAGGCACCCTGGGAAGTTCCCTAAGGTCCCCGGCAGAAGGCGAGGGACACGAGGGTTTCCCGCCGCCCCCTGAGGAAGACCTCGAGAGTCCTTCTTCAACGCGTCTCGAGGCCCTAGTCCCCTCCCGTGACTCGAGAGCCAGGACGCGCTCCCCCTCGCCATGCGCATGGAGACCTGACTTCCCTGGCGCCGCATGAGAGGCTCCCTGAGATCCTCGTCGTGCCTCGGGAGAAAACCCCCACGGGCGCCGCAGCTCGAGGAAACCACTGAGACGCCCCCGTCCTCGCGAGCTGAGGGCCTTCTTTTCCTGCATGGCCTGGAGAGCAATCCCGGGTCCTCTCTCCAAACGGAAGAGGAGGCTGGACTCCATTGAGGCCGCTCAAGGGGCTCCAAGGTACCAGCGTCGCGACTCGAGAGGAGAGCGGAGTCCTTGGCTTCCCCTCGAGACGAGGCCTGACTCCCCGGGGGAGCCTGGAATGCAACCCCGAGATCCCTGCCTTCCCTGGAGAGGAATATTAGGTCCCGGACACACGCCTAGGTGAGGTCTCTTCGGCCCTGCAGTGACTCGAGCGCAACCCCCAGCTTTCCCTCGCAACCCGAGGGGAAGATTGGGCTTCCCAGGGCCAACCCAAGGGGAAGTCTGAGATCCCCGTCGTAACTCGAGAATCCCGCCGCAACTCGAGAAAAACCACGTGGTTCCCACCTCTTGGCAAGAGGAGGCCTTTGCCCGCCACGGCGTCTCAAGGGAAGTCCCCTGTTCCGCCCTGAAGGGCGAAACGGTCCCTGACACCCTTCCTGTGACCCCCAAAAGTCCCCCGACACGCCGGGTTCCCCAGAGGGGAACACCGAGGGTCCCGGCACCGCTTCCTCTGAGCCCCTTCTCCCCTCCTGATCGCGACAGGAGAGGCGATTCACCTGCGTCGTCTGGAAGGGGTTCCCGGCCTTCCCGGCGCACCTCAGGATGAGGCCGGTCTCACGAGGAAATTCGAGACGAGCCACGTGGGTGGGGCCACATGCCGAACGCCCCCGATTCCCCGGTCCGCCCTTGAGAAGGACCCGAGGCCCGGACCCCTCTTCGAAGGCAACCCTGTGGGTGAAGGCACAACACGAAGGGGCACTGCCACCCCCGTGCATCGTCCGCAAAGACCCGCGGGTTCCACACACAGCTCGACGAGGGGCCTGAGACCCCCTGAGCAACTCGAGAGGCCAGCGGGGTTCCCTTCCTCAGACAAGACGAGGCCTGACTCTCCTGTCCCAACTCTGCAGGGACCCTGCGGTCGGAGTCCGAAACGGAGAGGAAGCCTGAGGTTCCTGCCTCCCCTCGAGGTGAGGCCCTCTTCCGTTGCGCCAGACCCAGCGGAGTCCCGAGGGGCCCCGCCACCTCCACAGGATCCCTCGCCTCTCAGAGGCACCCTGGGAAGTTCCCTAAGGTCCCCGGCAGAAGGCGAGGGACACGAGGGTTTCCCGCCGCCCCCCGAGAAAGACCTCGAGAGTCCTTCTTCAACGCGTCTCGAGGCCCTAGTACCCTCCCGTGACTCGAGAGCCAGGACGCGCTCCCCCTCGCCACGCGCATGGAGACCTGACTTCCCTGGCGCCGCACGAGAGGCTCCCTGAGATCCTCGTCGTGCCTCGGGAGAAAACCCCCACGGGCGCCGCAGCTCGAGGAAACCACTGAGACGCCCCCGTCCTCGCGAGCTGAGGGCCTTCTTTTCCTGCATGGCCTGGAGAGCAATCCCGGGTCCTCTCTCCAAACGGAAGAGGAGGCTGGACTCCCTTGAGGCCGCTCAGGGGGCTCCAAGAGACCCGCGTCGCGACTCGAGAGGAGAGCGGAGTCCTTGGCTTCCCCTCGAGACGAGGCCTGACTCCCCGGGGGAGCCTGGAATGCAACCCCGAGATCCCTGCCTTCCCTGGAGAGGAATATTAGGTCCCGGACACACGCCTAGGTGAGGTCTCTTCGGCCCTGCAGTGACTCGAGCGCAACCCCCAGCTTTCCCTCGCAACCCGAGGGGAAGATTGGGCTTCCCAGGGCCAACCCAAGGGGAAGGCTGAGATCCCCGTCGTATCTCGAGAATGCCGCCGCAACTCGAGAAAAGGTGGTTCCCACCTCTTGGCAAGATGAGGCCCTTGCCCGCCACGGCGTCTCAAGGGAAGTCCCCTGTTCCGCCCTGAAGGGCGAAACGGTCCCTGACAGCCTTCCTGCGACCCCCAAAAGTCCCCCGACACGCCGGGTTCCCCAGAGGGGAACACCGAGTGTCCCTGCACCGCTTCCTCTGAGCCCCTTCTCCCCTCCTGATCGCGACAGGAGAGGCGATTCCCCTGCGTGGTCTGGAAGGGGTTCCCGGCCTTCCCGGCGCACCTCAGGATGAGGCCGGTCTCACGAGGAAATTCGAGACGAGCCACGTGGGTGGGGCCACATGCCAAACGCCCCCGATTCCCCGGTCCGCCCTTGAGAAGGACCCGAGGCCCGGACCCCTCTTCGAAGGCAACCCTGTGGGTGAAGGCACAACACGAAGGGGCACTGCCACTCCCGTGCATCGTCCGCAAAGACCCGCGGGTTCCACACACAGCTCGACGAGGGGCCTGAGACCCCCTGAGCAACTCGAGAGGCCAGCGGGGTTCCCTTCCTCAGACAAGACGAGGCCTGACTCTCCTGTCCCAACTCTGCAGGGACCATGCGGTCGGAGTCCGAAACGGAGAGGAAGCCTGAGGTTCCTGCCTCCCCTCGAGGTGAGGCCCTCTTCCGTTGCGCCAGACCCAGCGGAGTCCCGAGGGGCCCCGCCACCTCCACAGGATCCCTCGCCTCTCAGAGGCACCCTGGGAAGTTCCCTAAGGTCCCCGGCAGAAGGCGAGGGACACGAGGGTTTCCCGCCGCCCCCCGAGGAAGACCTCGAGAGTCCTTCTTCAACGCGTCTCGAGGCCCTAGTCCCCTCCCATGACTCGAGAGCCAGGACGCGCTCCCCCTCGCCATGCGCATGGAGACCTGACTTCCCTGGCGCCGCACGAGAGGCTCCCTGAGATCCTCGTCGTGCCTCGGGAGAAAACCCCCACGGGCGCCGCAGCTCGAGGAAACCACTGAGACGCCCCCGTCCTCGCGAGCTGAGGGCCTTCTTTTCCTGCATGGCCTGGAGAGCAATCCCGGGTCCTCTCTCCAAACGGAAGAGGAGGCTGGACTCCCTTGAGGCCGCTCAAGGGGCTCCAAGGTACCCGCGTCGCGACTCGAGAGGAGAGCGGAGTCCTTGGCTTCCCCTCGAGACGAGGCCTGACTCCCCGGGGGAGCCTGGAATGCAACCCCGAGATCCCTGCCTTCCCTGGAGAGGAATATTAGGTCCCGGACACACGCCTAGGTGAGGTCTCTTCGGCCCTGCAGTGACTCGAGCGCAACCCCCAGCTTTCCCTCGCAACCCGAGGGGAAGATTGGGCTTCCCAGGGCCAACCCAAGGGGAAGTCTGAGATCCCCGTCGTAACTCGAGAATCCCGCCGCAACTCGAGAAAAACCACGTGGTTCCCACCTCTTGGCAAGAGGAGGCCCTTGCCCGCCACGGCGTCTCAAGGGAAGTCCCCTGTTCCGCCCTGAAGGGCGAAACGGTCCCTGACAGCCTTCCTGCGACCCCCAAAAGTCCCCCGACACGCCGGGTTCCCCAGAGGGGAACACCGAGGGTCCCGGCACCGCTTCCTCTGAGCCCCTTCTCCCCTCCTGATCGCGACAGGAGAGGCGATTCCCCTGCGTGGTCTGGAAGGGGTTCCCGGCCTTCCAGGCGCACCTCAGGATGAGGCCGGTCTCACGAGGAAATTCGAGACGAGCCACGTGGGTGGGGCCACATTGCGAACGCCCCCGATTCCCCGGTCCGCCCTTGAGAAGGACCCGAGGCCCGGACCCCTCTTCGAAGGCAACCCTGTGGGTGAAGGCACAACACGAAGGGGCACTGCCAACCCCGTGCATCGTCTGCAAAGACCCGCGGGTTCCACACACAGCGCGACGAGGGGCCTGAGACCCCCTGAGCAACTCGAGAGGCCAGCGGGGTTCCCTTACTCAGACAAGACGAGGCCTGACTCTCCTGTCCCAACTCTGCAGGGACCCTGCGGTCGGAGTCCGAAACGGAGAGGAAGCCTGAGGTTCCTGCCTCCCCTCGAGGTGAGGCCCTCTTCCTTTGCGCCAGACCCAGCGGAGTCCCGAGGGGCCCCGCCACCTCCACAGGATCCCTCGCCTCTCAGAGGCACCCTGGGAAGTTCCCTAACGTCCCCGGCAGAAGGCGAGGGACACGAGGGTTTCCCGCCGCCCCCCGAGAAAGACCTCGAGAGTCCTTCTTCAACGCGTCTCGAGGCCCTAGTACCCTCCCGTGACTCGAGAGCCAGGACGCGCTCCCCCTCGCCACGCACATGGAGACCTGACTTCCCTGGCGCCGCACGAGAGGCTCCCTGAGATCCTCGTCGTGCCTCGGGAGAAAACCCCCACGGGCGCCGCAGCTCGAGAAAACCACTGAGACGCCCCCTTCCTCGCGAGCTGAGGGCCTTCTTTCCTGCATGGCCTGGAGAGCAATCCCGGGTCCTCTCTCCAAACGGAAGAGGAGGCTGGACTCCCTTGAGGCCGCTCAGGGGGCTCCAAGAGACCCGCGTCGCGACTCGAGAGGAGAGCGGAGTCCTTGGCTTCCCCTCGAGATGAGGCCTGACTCCCCGGGGGAGCCTGGAATGCAACCCCGAGATCCCTGCCTTCCCTGGAGAGGAATATTAGGTCCCGGACACACGCCTAGGTGAGGTCTCTTCGGCCCTGCAGTGACTCGAGCGCAACCCCCAGCTTTCCCTCGCAACCCGAGGGGAAGATTGGGCTTCCCAGGGCCAACCCAAGGGGAAGGCTGAGATCCCCGTCGTATCTCGAGAATGCCGCCGCAACTCGAGAAAAGGTGGTTCCCACCTCTTGGCAAGATGAGGCCCTTGCCCGCCACGGCGTCTCAAGCGAAGTCCCCTGTTCCGCCCTGAAGGGCGAAACGGTCCCTGACAGCCTTCCTGCGACCCCCAAAAGTCCCCCGACACGCCGGGTTCCCCAGAGGGGAACACCGAGGGTCCCTGCACCGCTTCCTCTGAGCCCCTTCTCCCCTCCTGATCGCGACAGGAGAGGCGATTCCCCTGCGTGGTCTGGAAGGGGTTCCCGGCCTTCCCGGCGCACCTCAGGATGAGGCCGGTCTCACGAGGAAATTCGAGACGAGCCACGTGGGTGGGGCCACATTGCGAACGACCCCGATTCCCCGGTCCGCCCTTGAGAAGGACCCGAGGCCCGGACCCCTCTTCGAAGGCAACCCTGTGGGTGAAGGCACAACACGAAGGGGCACTGCCACCCCCGTGCATCGTCCGCAAAGACCCGCGGGTTCCACACACAGCTCGACGAGGGGCCTGAGACCCCCTGAGCAACTCGAGAGGCCAGCGGGGTTCCCTTCCTCAGACAAGACGAGGCCTGACTCTCCTGTCCCAACTCTGCAGGGACCATGCGGTCGGAGTCCGAAACAGAGAGGAAGCCTGAGGTTCCTGCCTCCCCTCGAGGTGAGGCCCTCTTCCGTTGCGCCAGACCCAGCGGAGTCCCGAGGGGCCCCGCCACCTCCACAGGATCCCTCGCCTCTCAGAGGCACCCTGGGAAGTTCCCTAAGGTCCCCGGGAGAAGGCGAGGGACACGAGGGTTTCCCGCCGCCCCCTGAGGAAGACCTCGAGAGTCCTTCTTCAACGCGTCTCGAGGCCCTAGTCCCCTCCCGTGACTCGAGAGCCAGGACGCGCTCCCCCTCGCCATGCGCATGGAGACCTGACTTCCCTGGCGCCGCACGAGAGGCTCCCTGAGATCCTCATCGTGCCTCGGGAGAAAACCCCCACGGGCGCCGCAGCTCGAGGAAACCCCTGAGACGCCCCCGTCCTCGCGAGCTGAGGGCCTTCTATTCCTGCATGGCCTGGAGAGCAATCCCGGGTCCTCTCTCCAAACGGAAGAGGAGGCTGGACTCCCTTGAGGCCGCTCAAGGGGCTCCAAGGTACCCGCGTCGCGACTCGAGAGGAGAGCGGAGTCCTTGGCTTCCCCTCGAGACGAGGCCTGACTCCCCGGGGGAGCCTGGAATGCAACCCCGAGATCCCTGCCTTCCCTGGAGAGGAATATTAGGTCCCGGACACACGCCTAGGTGAGGTCTCTTCGGCCCTGCAGTGACTCGAGCGCAACCCCCAGCTTTCCCTCGCAATCCGAGGGGAAGATTGGGCTTCCCAGGGCCAACCCAAGGGGAAGTCTGAGATCCCCGTCGTAACTCGAGAATCCCGCCGCAACTCGAGAAAAACCACGTGGTTCCCACCTCTTGGCAAGAGGAGGCCCTTGCCCGCCACGGCGTCTCAAGGGAAGTCCCCTGTTCCGCCCTGAAGGGCGAAACGGTCCCTGACAGCCTTCCTGCTACCCCCAAAAGTCCCCCGACACGCCGGGTTCCCCAGAGGGGAACACCGAGGGTCCCGGCACCGCTTCCTCTGAGCCCCTTCTCCCCTCCTGATCGCGACAGGAGAGGCGATTCCCCTGCGTGGTCTGGAAGGGGTTCCCGGCCTTCCCGGCGCACCTCAGGATGAGGCCGGTCTCACGAGGAAATTCGAGACGAGCCACGTGGGTGGGGCCACATGCCAAACGCCCCCGATTCCCCGGTCCGCCCTTGAGAAGGACCCGAGGCCCGGACCCCTCTTCGAAGGCAACCCTGTGGGTGAAGGCACAACACGAAGGGGCACTGCCACCCCCGTGCATCGTCTGCAAAGACCCGCGGGTTCCACACACAGCGCGACGAGGCGCCTGAGACCCCCTGAGCAACTCGAGAGGCCAGCGGGGTTCCCTTCCTCAGACAAGACGAGGCCTGACTCTCCTGTCCCAACTCTGCAGGGACCCTGCGGTCGGAGTCCGAAACGGAGAGGAAGCCTGAGGTTCCTGCCTCCCCTCGAGGTGAGGCCCTCTTCCGTTGCGCCAGACCCAGCGGAGTCCCGAGGGGCCCCGCCACCTCCACAGGATCCCTCACCTCTCAGAGGCACCCTGGGAAGTTCCCTAACGTCCCCGGCAGAAGGCGAGGGACACGAGGGTTTCCCGCCGCCCCCCGAGAAAGACCTCGAGAGTCCTTCTTCAACGCGTCTCGAGGCCCTAGTACCCTCCCGTGACTCGAGAGCCAGGACGCGCTCCCCCTCGCCACGCACATGGAGACCTGACTTCCCTGGCGCCGCACGAGAGGCTCCCTGAGATCCTCGTCGTGCCTCGGGAGAAAACCCCCACGGGCGCCGCAGCTCGAGAAAACCACTGAGACGCCCCCTTCCTCGCGAGCTGAGGGCCTTCTTTCCTGCATGGCCTGGAGAGCAATCCCGGGTCCTCTCTCCAAACGGAAGAGGAGGCTGGACTCCCTTGAGGCCGCTCAGGGGGCTCCAAGAGACCCGCGTCGCGACTCGAGAGGAGAGCGGAGTCCTTGGCTTCCCCTCGAGATGAGGCCTGACTCCCCGGGGGAGCCTGGAATGCAACCCCGAGATCCCTGCCTTCCCTGGAGAGGAATATTAGGTCCCGGACACACGCCTAGGTGAGGTCTCTTCGGCCCTGCAGTGACTCGAGCGCAACCCCCAGCTTTCCCTCGCAACCCGAGGGGAAGATTGGGCTTCCCAGGGCCAACCCAAGGGGAAGGCTGAGATCCCCGTCGTATCTCGAGAATGCCGCCGCAACTCGAGAAAAGGTGGTTCCCACCTCTTGGCAAGATGAGGCCCTTGCCCGCCACGGCGTCTCAAGCGAAGTCCCCTGTTCCGCCCTGAAGGGCGAAACGGTCCCTGACAGCCTTCCTGCGACCCCCAAAAGTCCCCCGACACGCCGGGTTCCCCAGAGGGGAACACCGAGGGTCCCTGCACCGCTTCCTCTGAGCCCCTTCTCCCCTCCTGATCGCGACAGGAGAGGCGATTCCCCTGCGTGGTCTGGAAGGGGTTCCCGGCCTTCCCGGCGCACCTCAGGATGAGGCCGGTCTCACGAGGAAATTCGAGACGAGCCACGTGGGTGGGGCCACATTGCGAACGACCCCGATTCCCCGGTCCGCCCTTGAGAAGGACCCGAGGCCCGGACCCCTCTTCGAAGGCAACCCTGTGGGTGAAGGCACAACACGAAGGGGCACTGCCACCCCCGTGCATCGTCCGCAAAGACCCGCGGGTTCCACACACAGCTCGACGAGGGGCCTGAGACCCCCTGAGCAACTCGAGAGGCCAGCGGGGTTCCCTTCCTCAGACAAGACGAGGCCTGACTCTCCTGTCCCAACTCTGCAGGGACCATGCGGTCGGAGTCCGAAACAGAGAGGAAGCCTGAGGTTCCTGCCTCCCCTCGAGGTGAGGCCCTCTTCCGTTGCGCCAGACCCAGCGGAGTCCCGAGGGGCCCCGCCACCTCCACAGGATCCCTCGCCTCTCAGAGGCACCCTGGGAAGTTCCCTAAGGTCCCCGGGAGAAGGCGAGGGACACGAGGGTTTCCCGCCGCCCCCTGAGGAAGACCTCGAGAGTCCTTCTTCAACGCGTCTCGAGGCCCTAGTCCCCTCCCGTGACTCGAGAGCCAGGACGCGCTCCCCCTCGCCATGCGCATGGAGACCTGACTTCCCTGGCGCCGCACGAGAGGCTCCCTGAGATCCTCATCGTGCCTCGGGAGAAAACCCCCACGGGCGCCGCAGCTCGAGGAAACCCCTGAGACGCCCCCGTCCTCGCGAGCTGAGGGCCTTCTATTCCTGCATGGCCTGGAGAGCAATCCCGGGTCCTCTCTCCAAACGGAAGAGGAGGCTGGACTCCCTTGAGGCCGCTCAAGGGGCTCCAAGGTACCCGCGTCGCGACTCGAGAGGAGAGCGGAGTCCTTGGCTTCCCCTCGAGACGAGGCCTGACTCCCCGGGGGAGCCTGGAATGCAACCCCGAGATCCCTGCCTTCCCTGGAGAGGAATATTAGGTCCCGGACACACGCCTAGGTGAGGTCTCTTCGGCCCTGCAGTGACTCGAGCGCAACCCCCAGCTTTCCCTCGCAATCCGAGGGGAAGATTGGGCTTCCCAGGGCCAACCCAAGGGGAAGTCTGAGATCCCCGTCGTAACTCGAGAATCCCGCCGCAACTCGAGAAAAACCACGTGGTTCCCACCTCTTGGCAAGAGGAGGCCCTTGCCCGCCACGGCGTCTCAAGGGAAGTCCCCTGTTCCGCCCTGAAGGGCGAAACGGTCCCTGACAGCCTTCCTGCTACCCCCAAAAGTCCCCCGACACGCCGGGTTCCCCAGAGGGGAACACCGAGGGTCCCGGCACCGCTTCCTCTGAGCCCCTTCTCCCCTCCTGATCGCGACAGGAGAGGCGATTCCCCTGCGTGGTCTGGAAGGGGTTCCCGGCCTTCCCGGCGCACCTCAGGATGAGGCCGGTCTCACGAGGAAATTCGAGACGAGCCACGTGGGTGGGGCCACATGCCAAACGCCCCCGATTCCCCGGTCCGCCCTTGAGAAGGACCCGAGGCCCGGACCCCTCTTCGAAGGCAACCCTGTGGGTGAAGGCACAACACGAAGGGGCACTGCCACCCCCGTGCATCGTCTGCAAAGACCCGCGGGTTCCACACACAGCGCGACGAGGCGCCTGAGACCCCCTGAGCAACTCGAGAGGCCAGCGGGGTTCCCTTCCTCAGACAAGACGAGGCCTGACTCTCCTGTCCCAACTCTGCAGGGACCCTGCGGTCGGAGTCCGAAACGGAGAGGAAGCCTGAGGTTCCTGCCTCCCCTCGAGGTGAGGCCCTCTTCCGTTGCGCCAGACCCAGCGGAGTCCCGAGGGGCCCCGCCACCTCCACAGGATCCCTCACCTCTCAGAGGCACCCTGGGAAGTTCCCTAAGGTCCCCGGCAGAAGGCGAGGGACACGAGGGTTTCCCGCCGCCCCCCGAGAAAGACCTCGAGAGTCCTTCTTCAACGCGTCTCGAGGCCCTAGTACCCTCCCGTGACTCGAGAGCCAGGACGCGCTCCCCCTCGCCACGCGCATGGAGACCTGACTTCCCTGGCGCCGCACGAGAGGCTCCCTGAGATCCTCGTCGTGCCTCGGGAGAAAACCCCCACGGGCGCCGCAGCTCGAGGAAACCACTGAGACGCCCCCGTCCTCGCGAGCTGAGGGCCTTCTTTTCCTGCATGGCCTGGAGAGCAATCCCGGGTCCTCTCTCCAAACGGAAGAGGAGGCTGGACTCCCTTGAGGCCGCTCAGGGGGCTCCAAGAGACCCGCGTCGCGACTCGAGAGGAGAGCGGAGTCCTTGGCTTCCCCTCGAGACTAGGCCTGACTCCCCGGGGGAGCCTGGAATGCAACCCCGAGATCCCTGCCTTCCCTGGAGAGGAATATTAGGTCCCGGACACACGCCTAGGTGAGGTCTCTTCGGCCCTGCAGTGACTCGAGCGCAACCCCCAGCTTTCCCTCGCAACCCGAGGGGAAGATTGGGCTTCCCAGGGCCAACCCAAGGGGAAGGCTGAGATCCCCGTCGTATCTCGAGAATGCCGCCGCAACTCGAGAAAAGGTGGTTCCCACCTCTTGGCAAGATGAGGCCCTTGCCCGCCACGGCGTCTCAAGGGAAGTCCCCTGTTCCGCCCTGAAGGGCGAAACGGTCCCTGACAGCCTTCCTGCGACACCCAAAAGTCCCCGGACACGCCGGGTTCCCCAGAGGGGAACACCGAGGGTCCCTGCACCGCTTCCTCTGAGCCCCTTCTCCCCTCCTGATCGCGACAGGAGAGGCGATTCCCCTGCGTGGTCTGGAAGGGGTTCCCGGGCTTCCCGGCGCACCTCAGGATGAGGCCGGTCTCACGAGGAAATTCGAGACGAGCCACGTGGGTGGGGCCACATTGCGAACGACCTCGATTCCCCGGTCCGCCCTTGAGAAGGACTCGAGGCCCGGACCCCTCTTCGAAGGCAACCCTGTGGGTGAAGGCACAACACGAAGGGGCACTGCCACCCCCGTGCATCGTCCGCAAAGACCCGCGGGTTCCACACACAGCTCGACGAGGAGCCTGAGACCCCCTGAGCAACTCGAGAGGCCAGCGGGGTTCCCTTCCTCAGACAAGACGAGGCCTGACTCTCCTGTCCCAACTCTGCAGGGACCATGCGGTCGGAGTCCGAAACGGAGAGGAAGCCTGAGGTTCCTGCCTCCCCTCGAGGTGAGGCCCTCTTCCGTTGCGCCAGACCCAGCGGAGTCCCGAGGGGCCCCGCCACCTCCACAGGATCCCTCACCTCTCAGAGGCACCCTGGGAAGTTCCCTAAGGTCCCCGGCAGAAGGCGAGGGACACGAGGGTTTCCCGCCGCCCCCTGAGGAAGACCTCGAGAGTCGTTCTTCAACGCGTCTCGAGGCCCTAGTCCCCTCCCGTGACTCGAGAGCCAGGACGCGCTCCCCCTCGCCATGCGCATGGAGACCTGACTTCCCTGGCGCCGCACGAGAGGCTCCCTGAGATCCTCGTCGTGCCTCGGGAGAAAACCCCCACGGGCGCCGCAGCTCGAGGAAACCACTGAGACGCCCCCGTCCTCGCGAGCTGAGGGCCTTCTTTTCCTGCATGGCCTGGAGAGCAATCCCGGGTCCTCTCTCCAAACGGAAGAGGAGGCTGGACTCCCTTGAGGCCGCTCAAGGGGCTCCAAGGTACCCGCGTCGCGACTCGAGAGGAGAGCGGAGTCCTTGGCTTCCCCTCGAGACGAGGCCTGACTCCCCGGGGGAGCCTGGAATGCAACCCCGAGATCCCTGCCTTCCCTGGAGAGGAATATTAGGTCCCGGACACACGCCTAGGTGAGGTCTCTTCTGCCCTGCAGTGACTCGAGCGCAACCCCCAGCTTTCCCTCGCAACCCGAGGGGAAGATTGGGCTTCCCAGGGCCAACCCAAGGGGAAGTCTGAGATCCCCGTCGTAACTCGAGAATCCCGCCGCAACTCGAGAAAAACCACGTGGTTCCCACCTCTTGGCAAGAGGAGGCCTTTGCCCGCCACGGCGTCTCAAGGGAAGTCCCCTGTTCCGCCCTGAAGGGCGAAACGGTCCCTGACAGCCTTCCTGCGACCCCCAAAAGTCCCCCGACACGCCGGGTTCCCCAGAGGGGAACACCGAGGGTCCCGGCACCGCTTCCTCTGAGCCCCTTCTCCCCTCCTGATCGCGACAGGAGAGGCGATTCCACTGCGTGGTCTGGAAGGGGTTCCCGGCCTTCCCGGCGCACCTCAGGATGAGGCCGGTCTCACGAGGAAATTCGAGACGAGCCACGTGGGTGGGGCCACATGCCGAACGCCCCCGATTCCCCGGTCCGCCCTTGAGAAGGACCCGAGGCCCGGACCCCTCTTCGAAGGCAACCCTGTGGGTGAAGGCACAACACGAAGGGGCACTGCCACCCCCGTGCATCGTCCGCAAAGACCCGCGGGTTCCACACACAGCTCGACGAGGGGCCTGAGACCCCATGAGCAACTCGAGAGGCCAGCGGGGTTCCCTTCCTCAGACAAGACGAGGCCTGACTCTCCTGTCCCAACTCTGCAGGGACCCTGCGGTCGGAGTCCGAAACGGAGAGGAAGCCTGAGGTTCCTGCCTGCCCTCGAGGTGAGGCCCTCTTCCGTTGCGCCAGACCCAGCGGAGTCCGGAGGGGCCCCGCCACCTCCACAGGATCCCTCGCCTCTCAGAGGCACCCTGGGAAGTTCCCTAAGGTCCCCGGCAGAAGGCGAGGGACACGAGGGTTTCCCGCCGCCCCCCGAGAAAGACCTCGAGAGTCCTTCTTCAACGCGTCTCGAGTCCCTAGTACCCTCCCGTGACTCGAGAGCCAGGACGCGCTCCCCCTCGCCACGTGCATGGAGACCTGACTTCCCTGGCGCCGCACGAGAGGCTCCCTGAGTTCCTCGTTGTGCCTCGGGAGAAAACCCCCACGGGCGCCGCAGCTCGAGGAAACCACTGAGACGCCCCCGTCCTCGCGAGCTGAGGGCCTTCTTTTCCTGCATGGCCTGGAGAGCAATCCCGGGTCCTCTCTCCAAACGGAAGAGGAGGCTGGACTCCCTTGAGGCCGCTCAGGGGGCTCCAAGAGACCCGCGTCGCGACTCGAGAGGAGAGCGGAGTCCTTGGCTTCCCCTCGAGACGAGGCCTGACTCCCCGGGGGAGCCTGGAATGCAACCCCGAGATCCCTGCCTTCCCTGGAGAGGAATATTAGGTCCCGGACACACGCCTAGGTGAGGTCTCTTCGGCCCTGCAGTGACTCGAGCGCAACCCCCAGCTTTCCCTCGCAACCCGAGGGGATGATTTGGCTTCCCAGGGCCAACCCAAGGGGAAGGCTGAGATCCCCGTCGTATCTCGAGAATGCCGCCGCAACTCGAGAAAAGGTGGTTCCCACCTCTTGGCAAGATGAGGCCCTTGCCCGCCACGGCGTCTCAAGGGAAGTCCCCTGTTCCGCCCTGAAGGGCGAAACGGTCCCTGACAGCCTTCCTGCGACCCCCAAAAGTCCCCCGACACGCCGGGTTCCCCAGAGGGGAACACCGAGGGTCCCTGCACCGCTTCCTCTGAGCCCCTTCTCCCCTCCTGATCGCGACAGGAGAGGCGATTCCCCTGCGTGGTCTGGAAGGGGTTCCCGGCCTTCCCGGCGCACCTCAGGATGAGGCCGGTCTCACGAGGAAATTCGAGACGAGCCACGTGGGTGGGGCCACATTGCGAACGACCCCGATTCCCCGGTCCGCCCTTGAGAAGGACCCGAGGCCCGGACCCCTCTTCGAAGGCAACCCTGTGGGTGAAGGCACAACACGAAGGGGCACTGCCACCCCCGTGCATCGTCCGCAAAGACCCGCGGGTTCCACACACAGCTCGACGAGGGGCCTGAGACCCCCTGAGCAACTCGAGAGGCCAGCGGGGTTCCCTTCCTCAGACAAGACGAGGCCTGACTCTCCTGTCCCAACTCTGCAGGGACCATGCGGTCGGAGTCCGAAACGGAGAGGAAGCCTGAGGTTCCTGCCTCCCCTCGAGGTGAGGCCCTCTTCCGTTGCGCCAGACCCAGCGGAGTCCCGAGGGGCCCCGCCACCTCCACAGGATCCCTCGCCTCTCAGAGGCACCCTGGGAAGTTCCCTAAGGTCCCCGGCAGAAGGCGAGGGACACGAGGGTTTCCCGCCGCCCCCTGAGGAAGACCTCGAGAGTCCTTCTTCAACGCGTCTCGAGGCCCTAGTCCCCTCCCGTGACTCGCGAGCCAGGACGCGCTCCCCCTCGCCATGCGCATGGAGACCTGACTTCCCTGGCGCCGCACGAGAGGCTCCCTGAGATCCTCATCGTGCCTCGGGAGAAAACCCCCACGGGCGCCGCAGCTCGAGGAAACCCCTGAGACGCCCCCGTCCTCGCGAGCTGAGGGCCTTCTTTTCCTGCATGGCCTGGAGAGCAATCCCGGGTCCTCTCTCCAAACGGAAGAGGAGGCTGGACTCCCTTGAGGCCGCTCAAGGGGCTCCAAGGTACCCGCGTCGCGACTCGAGAGGAGAGCGGAGTCCTTGGCTTCCCCTCGAGACGAGGCCTGACTCCCCGGGGGAGCCTGGAATGCAACCCCGAGATCCCTGCCTTCCCTGGAGAGGAATATTAGGTCCCGGACACACGCCTAGGTGAGGTCTCTTCGGCCCTGCAGTGACTCGAGCGCAACCCCCAGCTTTCCCTCGCAACCCGAGGGGAAGATTGGGCTTCCCAGGGCCAACCCAAGGGGAAGGCTGAGATCCCCGTCGTCACTCGAGAATCCCGCCGCAACTCGAGAAAAACCACGTGGTTCCCACCTCTTGGCAAGAGGAGGCCCTTGCCCGCCACGGCGTCTCAAGGGAAGTCCCCTGTTCCGCCCTGAAGGGCGAAACGGTCCCTGACAGCCTTCCTGCGACCCCCAAAAGTCCCCCGACACGCCGGGTTCCCCAGAGGGGAACACCGAGGGTCCCGGCACCGCTTCCTCTGAGCCCCTTCTCCCCTCCTGATCGCGACAGGAGAGGCGATTCCCCTGCGTGGTCTGGAAGGGGTTCCCGGCCTTCCCGGCGCACCTCAGGATGAGGCCGGTCTCACGAGGAAATTCGAGACGAGCCACGTGGGTGGGGCCACATGCCAAACGCCCCCGATTCCCCGGTCCGCCCTTGAGAAGGACCCGAGGCCCGGACCCCTCTTCGAAGGCAACCCTGTGGGTGAAGGCACAACACGAAGGGGCACTGCCACCCCCGTGCATCGTCTGCAAAGACCCGCGGGTTCCACACACAGCGCGACGAGGCGCCTGAGACCCCCTGAGCAACTCGAGAGGCCAGCGGGGTTCCCTTCCTCAGACAAGACGAGGCCTGACTCTCCTGTCCCAACTCTGCAGGGACCCTGCGGTCGGAGTCCGAAACGGAGAGGAAGCCTGAGGTTCCTGCCTCCCCTCGAGGTGAGGCCCTCTTCCGTTGCGCCAGACCCAGCGGAGTCCCGAGGGGCCCCGCCACCTCCACAGGATCCCTCACCTCTCAGAGGCACCCTGGGAAGTTCCCTAAGGTCCCCGGCAGAAGGCGAGGGACACGAGGGTTTCCCGCCGCCCCCCGAGAAAGACCTCGAGAGTCCTTCTTCAACGCGTCTCGAGGCCCTAGTACCCTCCCGTGACTCGAGAGCCAGGACGCGCTCCCCCTCGCCACGCGCATGGAGACCTGACTTCCCTGGCGCCGCACGAGAGGCTCCCTGAGATCCTCGTCGTGCCTCGGGAGAAAACCCCCACGGGCGCCGCAGCTCGAGGAAACCACTGAGACGCCCCCGTCCTCGCGAGCTGAGGGCCTTCTTTTCCTGCATGGCCTGGAGAGCAATCCCGGGTCCTCTCTCCAAACGGAAGAGGAGGCTGGACTCCCTTGAGGCCGCTCAGGGGGCTCCAAGAGACCCGCGTCGCGACTCGAGAGGAGAGCGGAGTCCTTGGCTTCCCCTCGAGACTAGGCCTGACTCCCCGGGGGAGCCTGGAATGCAACCCCGAGATCCCTGCCTTCCCTGGAGAGGAATATTAGGTCCCGGACACACGCCTAGGTGAGGTCTCTTCGGCCCTGCAGTGACTCGAGCGCAACCCCCAGCTTTCCCTCGCAACCCGAGGGGAAGATTGGGCTTCCCAGGGCCAACCCAAGGGGAAGGCTGAGATCCCCGTCGTATCTCGAGAATGCCGCCGCAACTCGAGAAAAGGTGGTTCCCACCTCTTGGCAAGATGAGGCCCTTGCCCGCCACGGCGTCTCAAGGGAAGTCCCCTGTTCCGCCCTGAAGGGCGAAACGGTCCCTGACAGCCTTCCTGCGACACCCAAAAGTCCCCGGACACGCCGGGTTCCCCAGAGGGGAACACCGAGGGTCCCTGCACCGCTTCCTCTGAGCCCCTTCTCCCCTCCTGATCGCGACAGGAGAGGCGATTCCCCTGCGTGGTCTGGAAGGGGTTCCCGGGCTTCCCGGCGCACCTCAGGATGAGGCCGGTCTCACGAGGAAATTCGAGACGAGCCACGTGGGTGGGGCCACATTGCGAACGACCCCGATTCCCCGGTCCGCCCTTGAGAAGGACTCGAGGCCCGGACCCCTCTTCGAAGGCAACGCTGTGGGTGAAGGCACAACACGAAGGGGCACTGCCACCCCCGTGCATCGTCCGCAAAGACCCGCGGGTTCCACACACAGCTCGACGAGGAGCCTGAGACCCCCTGAGCAACTCGAGAGGCCAGCGGGGTTCCCTTCCTCAGACAAGACGAGGCCTGACTCTCCTGTCCCAACTCTGCAGGGACCATGCGGTCGGAGTCCGAAACGGAGAGGAAGCCTGAGGTTCCTGCCTCCCCTCGAGGTGAGGCCCTCTTCCGTTGCGCCAGACCCAGCGGAGTCCCGAGGGGCCCCGCCACCTCCACAGGATCCCTCGCCTCTCAGAGGCACCCTGGGAAGTTCCCTAAGGTCCCCGGCAGAAGGCGAGGGACATGAGGGTTTCCCGCCGCCCCCTGAGGAAGACCTCGAGAGTCGTTCTTCAACGCGTCTCGAGGCCCTAGTCCCCTCCCGTGACTCGAGAGCCAGGACGCGCTCCCCCTCGCCATGCGCATGGAGACCTGACTTCCCTGGCGCCGCACGAGAGGCTCCCTGAGATCCTCATCGTGCCTCGGGAGAAAACCCCCACGGGCGCCGCAGCTCGAGGAAACCCCTGAGACGCCCCCGTCCTCGCGAGCTGAGGGCCTTCTTTTCCTGCATGGCCTGGAGAGCAATCCCGGGTCCTCTCTCCAAACGGAAGAGGAGGCTGGACTCCCTTGAGGCCGCTCAAGGGGCTCCAAGGTACCCGCGTCGCGACTCGAGAGGAGAGCGGAGTCCTTGGCTTCCCCTCGAGACGAGGCCTGACTCCCCGGGGAGCCTGGAATGCAACCCCGAGATCCCTGCCTTCCCTGGAGAGGAATATTAGGTCCCGGACACACGCCTAGGTGAGGTCTCTTCGGCCCTGCAGTGACTCGAGCGCAACCCCTAGCTTTCCCTCGGAACCCGAAGGGAAGATTGGGCTTCCCAGGGCCAACCCAAGGGGAAGGCTGAGATCCCCGTCGTAACTCGAGAATCCCGCCGCAACTCGAGAAAAACCACGTGGTTCCCACCTCTTGGCAAGATGAGGCCCTTTCCCGCCACGGCGTCTCAAGGGAAGTCCCCTGTTCCGCCCTGAAGGTCGAAACGGTCCCTGACAGCCTTCCTGCGACCCCCAAAAGTCCCCCGACACGCCGGGTTCCCTCGAGGGGAACACCGAGGGTCCCGGCACAGCTTCCTCTTAGCCCCTTCTCCCCTCCTGATCGCGACAGGAGAGGTGATTCCCCTTCGTGGTCTGGAAGGGGTTCCCGGCCTTCCTGGCGCACCTCAGGATGAGGCCGGTCTCACGAGGAAATTCGAGACGAGCCACGTGGGTGGGGCCACATGCCGAACGCCCCCGATTCCCCGGTCCGCCTTGAGAAGGACCGAGGCCCGGACCCCTCTTCGAAGGCAACCCTGTGGGTGAAGGCACAACACGAAGGGGCACTGCCACCCCCGTGCATCGTCCGCAAAGACCCGCGGGTTCCACGCACAGCTCGACGAGGGGCCTGAGACCCCCTGAGCAACTCGAGAGGCCAGCGGGGTTCCCTTCCTCAGACAAGACGAGGCCTGACTCTCCTGTCCCAACTCTGCAGGGACCATGCGGTCGGAGTCCGAAACGGAGAGGAAGCCTGAGGTTCCTGCCTCCCCTCGAGGTGAGGCCCTCTTCCGTTGCGCCAGACCCAGCGGAGTCCCGAGGGGCCCCGCCACCTCCACAGGATCCCTCGCCTCTCAGAGGCACCCTGGGAAGTTCCCTAAGGTCCCCGGCAGAAGGCGAGGGACACGAGGGTTTCCCGCCGCCCCCTGAGGAAGACCTCGAGAGTCCTTCTTCAACGCGTCTCGAGGCCCTAGTCCCCTCCCGTGACTCGCGAGCCAGGACGCGCTCCCCCTCGCCATGCGCATGGAGACCTGACTTCCCTGGCGCCGCACGAGAGGCTCCCTGAGATCCTCATCGTGCCTCGGGAGAAAACCCCCACGGGCGCCGCAGCTCGAGGAAACCCCTGAGACGCCCCCGTCCTCGCGAGCTGAGGGCCTTCTTTTCCTGCATGGCCTGGAGAGCAATCCCGGGTCCTCTCTCCAAACGGAAGAGGAGGCTGGACTCCCTTGAGGCCGCTCAAGGGGCTCCAAGGTACCCGCGTCGCGACTCGAGAGGAGAGCGGAGTCCTTGGCTTCCCCTCGAGACGAGGCCTGACTCCCCGGGGGAGCCTGGAATGCAACCCCGAGATCCCTGCCTTCCCTGGAGAGGAATATTAGGTCCCGGACACACGCCTAGGTGAGGTCTCTTCGGCCCTGCAGTGACTCGAGCGCAACCCCCAGCTTTCCCTCGCAACCCGAGGGGAAGATTGGGCTTCCCAGGGCCAACCCAAGGGGAAGGCTGAGATCCCCGTCGTCACTCGAGAATCCCGCCGCAACTCGAGAAAAACCACGTGGTTCCCACCTCTTGGCAAGAGGAGGCCCTTGCCCGCCACGGCGTCTCAAGGGAAGTCCCCTGTTCCGCCCTGAAGGGCGAAACGGTCCCTGACAGCCTTCCTGCGACCCCCAAAAGTCCCCCGACACGCCGGGTTCCCCAGAGGGGAACACCGAGGGTCCCGGCACCGCTTCCTCTGAGCCCCTTCTCCCCTCCTGATCGCGACAGGAGAGGCGATTCCCCTGCGTGGTCTGGAAGGGGTTCCCGGCCTTCCCGGCGCACCTCAGGATGAGGCCGGTCTCACGAGGAAATTCGAGACGAGCCACGTGGGTGGGGCCACATGCCAAACGCCCCCGATTCCCCGGTCCGCCCTTGAGAAGGACCCGAGGCCCGGACCCCTCTTCGAAGGCAACCCTGTGGGTGAAGGCACAACACGAAGGGGCACTGCCACCCCCGTGCATCGTCTGCAAAGACCCGCGGGTTCCACACACAGCGCGACGAGGCGCCTGAGACCCCCTGAGCAACTCGAGAGGCCAGCGGGGTTCCCTTCCTCAGACAAGACGAGGCCTGACTCTCCTGTCCCAACTCTGCAGGGACCCTGCGGTCGGAGTCCGAAACGGAGAGGAAGCCTGAGGTTCCTGCCTCCCCTCGAGGTGAGGCCCTCTTCCGTTGCGCCAGACCCAGCGGAGTCCCGAGGGGCCCCGCCACCTCCACAGGATCCCTCACCTCTCAGTGGCACCCTGGGAAGTTCCCTAAGGTCCCCGGCAGAAGGCGAGGGACACGAGGGTTTCCCGCCGCCCCCCGAGAAAGACCTCGAGAGTCCTTCTTCAACGCGTCTCGAGGCCCTAGTACCCTCCCGTGACTCGAGAGCCAGGACGCGCTCCCCCTCGCCACGCGCATGGAGACCTGACTTCCCTGGCGCCGCACGAGAGGCTCCCTGAGATCCTCGTCGTGCCTCGGGAGAAAACCCCCACGGGCGCCGCAGCTCGAGGAAACCACTGAGACGCCCCCGTCCTCGCGAGCTGAGGGCCTTCTTTTCCTGCATGGCCTGGAGAGCAATCCCGGGTCCTCTCTCCAAACGGAAGAGGAGGCTGGACTCCCTTGAGGCCGCTCAGGGGGCTCCAAGAGACCCGCGTCGCGACTCGAGAGGAGAGCGGAGTCCTTGGCTTCCCCTCGAGACTAGGCCTGACTCCCCGGGGGAGCCTGGAATGCAACCCCGAGATCCCTGCCTTCCCTGGAGAGGAATATTAGGTCCCGGACACACGCCTAGGTGAGGTCTCTTCGGCCCTGCAGTGACTCGAGCGCAACCCCCAGCTTTCCCTCGCAACCCGAGGGGAAGATTGGGCTTCCCAGGGCCAACCCAAGGGGAAGGCTGAGATCCCCGTCGTATCTCGAGAATGCCGCCGCAACTCGAGAAAAGGTGGTTCCCACCTCTTGGCAAGATGAGGCCCTTGCCCGCCACGGCGTCTCAAGGGAAGTCCCCTGTTCCGCCCTGAAGGGCGAAACGGTCCCTGACAGCCTTCCTGCGACACCCAAAAGTCCCCGGACACGCCGGGTTCCCCAGAGGGGAACACCGAGGGTCCCTGCACCGCTTCCTCTGAGCCCCTTCTCCCCTCCTGATCGCGACAGGAGAGGCGATTCCCCTGCGTGGTCTGGAAGGGGTTCCCGGGCTTCCCGGCGCACCTCAGGATGAGGCCGGTCTCACGAGGAAATTCGAGACGAGCCACGTGGGTGGGGCCACATTGCGAACGACCCCGATTCCCCGGTCCGCCCTTGAGAAGGACTCGAGGCCCGGACCCCTCTTCGAAGGCAACGCTGTGGGTGAAGGCAAAACACGAAGGGGCACTGCCACCCCCGTGCATCGTCCGCAAAGACCCGCGGGTTCCACACACAGCTCGACGAGGAGCCTGAGACCCCCTGAGCAACTCGAGAGGCCAGCGGGGTTCCCTTCCTCAGACAAGACGAGGCCTGACTCTCCTGTCCCAACTCTGCAGGGACCATGCGGTCGGAGTCCGAAACGGAGAGGAAGCCTGAGGTTCCTGCCTCCCCTCGAGGTGAGGCCCTCTTCCGTTGCGCCAGACCCAGCGGAGTCCCGAGGGGCCCCGCCACCTCCACAGGATCCCTCGCCTCTCAGAGGCACCCTGGGAAGTTCCCTAAGGTCCCCGGCAGAAGGCGAGGGACTTGAGGGTTTCCCGCCGCCCCCTGAGGAAGACCTCGAGAGTCGTTCTTCAACGCGTCTCGAGGCCCTAGTCCCCTCCCGTGACTCGAGAGCCAGGACGCGCTCCCCCTCGCCATGCGCATGGAGACCTGACTTCCCTGGCGCCGCACGAGAGGCTCCCTGAGATCCTCATCGTGCCTCGGGAGAAAACCCCCACGGGCGCCGCAGCTCGAGGAAACCCCTGAGACGCCCCCGTCCTCGCGAGCTGAGGGCCTTCTTTTCCTGCATGGCCTGGAGAGCAATCCCGGGTCCTCTCTCCAAACGGAAGAGGAGGCTGGACTCCCTTGAGGCCGCTCAAGGGGCTCCAAGGTACCCGCGTCGCGACTCGAGAGGAGAGCGGAGTCCTTGGCTTCCCCTCGAGACGAGGCCTGACTCCCCGGGGAGCCTGGAATGCAACCCCGAGATCCCTGCCTTCCCTGGAGAGGAATATTAGGTCCCGGACACACGCCTAGGTGAGGTCTCTTCGGCCCTGCAGTGACTCGTGCGCAACCCCTAGCTTTCCCTCGGAACCCGAAGGGAAGATTGGGCTTCCCAGGGCCAACCCAAGGGGAAGGCTGAGATCCCCGTCGTAACTCGAGAATCCCGCCGCAACTCGAGAAAAACCACGTGGTTCCCACCTCTTGGCAAGATGAGGCCCTTTCCCGCCACGGCGTCTCAAGGGAAGTCCCCTGTTCCGCCCTGAAGGTCGAAACGGTCCCTGACAGCCTTCCTGCGACCCCCAAAAGTCCCCCGACACGCCGGGTTCCCTCGAGGGGAACACCGAGGGTCCCGGCACAGCTTCCTCTTAGCCCCTTCTCCCCTCCTGATCGCGACAGGAGAGGTGATTCCCCTTCGTGGTCTGGAAGGGGTTCCCGGCCTTCCTGGCGCACCTCAGGATGAGGCCGGTCTCACGAGGAAATTCGAGACGAGCCACGTGGGTGGGGCCACATGCCGAACGCCCCCGATTCCCCGGTCCGCCTTGAGAAGGACCGAGGCCCGGACCCCTCTTCGAAGGCAACCCTGTGGGTGAAGGCACAACACGAAGGGGCACTGCCACCCCCGTGCATCGTCCGCAAAGACCCGCGGGTTCCACGCACAGCTCGACGAGGGGCCTGAGACTCCCTGAGGAACTCGAGAGGCCAGCGGGGTTCCCTTCCTCAGACAAGACGAGGCCTGACTCTCTTGTCCCAACTCTGCAGGGACCCTGCGGTCGGAGTCCGAAACGGAGAGGAAGCCTGAGGTTCCTGCCTCCCCTCGAGGTGAGGCCCTCTTCCGTTGCGCCAGACCCAGCGGATTCCCGAGGGGCCCCGCCACCTCCACAGGATCCCTCGCCTCTCAGAGGCACCCTGGGAAGTTCCCTAAGGTCCACGGCAGAAGGCGAGGGACACGAGGGTTTCCGCCGCCCCCCGAGAAAGACCTCGAGAGTCCTTCTTCAACGCGTCTCGAGGCCCTAGTCCCCTCCCGTGACTCGAGAGCCAGGATGCGCTCCCCCTCGCCACGCGCATGGAGACCTGACTTCCCTGGCGCCGCACGAGAGGCTCCCTGAGATCCTCGTCGTGCCTCGGGAGAAAACCCCCACGGGCGCCGCAGCTCGAGGAAACCCCTGAGACGCCCCCATCCTCGCGAGCTGAGGGCCTTCTTTTCCTGCATGGCCTGGAGAGCAATCCCGGGTCCTCTCTCCAAACGGAAGAGGAGGCTGGACTCCCTTGAGGCCGCTCAGGGGGCTCCAAGAGACCCGCGTCGCGACTCGAGAGGAGAGCGGAGTCCTTGGCTTCCCCTCGAGACGAGGCCTGACTGCCCGGGGGAGCCTGGAATGCAACCCCGAGATCCCTGCCTTCCCTGGAGAGGAATATTAGGTCCCGGACACACGCCTAGGTGAGGTCTCTTCGGCCCTGCAGTGACTCGAGCGCAACCCCCAGCTTTCCCTCGCAACCCGAAGGGAAGATTGGGCTTCCCAGGGACAACCCAAGGGGAAGGCTGAGAAACCCGGCGTAACTAGAAAATCCCGCCGCAACTCGAGAAAAACCACGTAGTTCCCACCTCTTGGCAAGATGAGGCCCTTGCCCGCCACAGCGTCTCAAAAGAAGTCCCACGTTCCTACTGAAGTGCAAAACGGTACTTGGCACCCATGATTGCACCCCCAAAGTTCCCCAACATACAGGCCTCACTCGAGGGTAACACCCATGTTCCCCGCACCACATCATTTGAGCCCCTTCTCCCCTCCTGATTGCAACAGGAGTGTCTTTTCTCCTGCTTTGTGTGGAAGGGGTTACCGATCTTCCCAGCGCACATCAGGATGAGGCCTGTCTCACGAGGAAATTGGAGATGTAGCCTCGTGGGTGGTGCCACATGCGGAAAGACCCCATTTCCCGGTCAGCTATTAATAAGAACCCGATGCCCGTACACGTCTTGGAATGCATCCCGTAGGATGAAGGCACAACAAGGAGGGACCCTGAACACCCGTGCATCTTTTGGAAAATTCTGCAGGTTCCACATACAGCTCGACAAGTGACCTGTTACCTCGTGAACAACTCGAGAGGCAAGCTAAGTTTCATTTCTCCACAGAATACGAGGCCTGACTCTCCTGTCCCAACTCTGCAGGAATCCTGAGATCGGAGTCTGAAATGGAGAGGAACCCTGAGGTTCCTTCCTCAACACGAGATGAGGCCCTCTTGTATTATACCACACCCAGTGGAGTCCCGAGAGGCCCCTCCCAACTCCACAGTATCAGTGTCTTCTCAGAGGCACCCTGAGCAACTCCCTGAGGTCACCGGCACAAGTCGAGGGAACACAGGGTATCCTGCCGCAACCCGAGAAAGACCTCAAGAGTCCTTCTTCAACGCGTCTTGAGGACGGATTCCCCTACCATGACTCGAGAGCAATGACACGCTCCCCCTCGCCATGCGCATGGACACCTGACTTCCCTGGCGCCACATGAGAGGCTCCCTGAGCTCCCCGTCATACCTCGTGAGAAACCCCACACTGGCGCCGCAGCTCGGGAAAACCCACCGTCATCGCGAGATTGGGGACTTCTTTTCCTGCCTGACCTGGAGAGCAATCCCTGGTCTTTTCTCCAAACTTCACAGGAGGCTTTACTCCCTTTAGGCCACTCAATGGGCTCCAAGAGATACCTGTCGCGACTTGAGAGGAGAGCAGAGTACTTTGTTTCCCCTCGAGACGAGGCCTTACCTCGGGTGAGTCTGGAATGCAACCTCGAGATCCCTGTTGTCCCTGGAGAGGAACATTATGTCCTGGACAAAAGCCTAGATGAGGTCTATTTTGCCCTACAGTGACTCGAGAGCAACACCCATCTCTCCCTCGCAATTCGAATGGAAGATTGGTCTTCATTGGGCCAACACAAGAGGAAGTCTGAATTTCCCGTTGTAACTCGAGAATCCCACCGCAACTCTTAAAAACCACGTGGTTCCCCATTCATCGCAATATGAGGCCTTTGCCCGCTACAGAGTCTCAAGAGAAGTCCCATGTTTCATCATAAAGTTCGAGATGCTACTTGGCACCCTTGATGCGACCCCAAAAGTTCCCCAATATACCGGTCTCACTCCAAGGGAACACCGAAGTTCCTGGCACCACTTCATTTGAGCCCCTTCTCCGCTCCTGATCACGGCAGGAAGGTCGATCCCCCTGCTTTGTCTAGAAGGGGTTCCCGACCTTCATGGCGCACCTCAGGATGAGGCCAGTCTCACGAAGAAATTCGAGACGTAGCCTCGTGTTGGTGCCACGTGCCAAAAGACCCCGATTTCTCGGTCTTGCTCTTGATAAGAACCCGATGCCCGGACACCTCTTCTAAGGCAACCCTGTGGATGAAGGCACTACACGAGGGGGCACTGGCAACCCTGTTCATCGTCCGGAAAACCCCGCAGGATCCACATACAGCTCCACAACTGGCCTGTCACCCCTTAAACAATGAGAGAGGAAAGCGGAGTCACCTTCCTCAGACAAGACGAGGCCTGAGTATCCAATCCCAACTCTGCAGGCACGCTTCGATCTGAGTCAGAAATGGAGAGGAAACCTGAGGTTCCTGCCTCAACCCGAGATGAGGCCCTCTTCCATTAAAACAAACCCAGTGGAGTCCCGAGAGGCCCCTCCCATCTCCACAGTATCCCTGACTTCTCATAGGCATTCTGAGAAGCTCCTTGAGGCCACCGGCAAAAGTCGAGGGAAATAAGGGTTTCCTGCCACAACCGAAGAAAGACCTCGAGAGTCCTTCTTCAATGTGTCTTGAGGTCAGATTCCCCTACCATAGCTCGAGAGCAATAATGCGCTCCCCCTCGCCACGCACATGGAGACCTGACTTCCCTGGCGCCACACGAGAGGCTCCCTGAGCTCCCCGTCGTACCTCGTGTGAAACCCCACACTGGCGCCGCAGCTCGAGAAAACCCACAAGATCCCTCCGTCATCGCGAGATGAGGGCCATCTTTTCCTGCATGGCCTGGAGAGCAGTCCCAAGTCCTCTCTCCAAACTTCACAGGAGGCTTGACTCCCTTTAGGCCACAAAGTGGGCTCCAAGAGGTGCCCGTCGCGACTCGAAAGGAGAGCGGAGTCCTTTGCTTCCCTTCGACATGAGGCCTGACTCCCTGGGTGAGTCTGGAATGCAAACCTGAGATCCCTGTGGCCCTTGGAGAGGAACATTAGGTCCTGGACACAAGCCTAGATGAGGTCTCCTTTGCCCTGCAGTGACTCGAGCGCAACCCCCAGCTCTCCCTCGCAACTCGAATGGATGATTGGACTTCCCTGGCCCAACACAAGAGGAAGCCTGAAATCCCCGTCGTAACTCGAGAATCCCGCCGCAACTCGAGAAAAACCACGTGGCTCCCCCGTCATCGCAAGATGAGGCCCTTGGCCGCTACAGCGTATCAAGAGAAGTCCCACGTTCCATCCTGAAGTACAAAACGGTACTTGGCACCCTTGATGCGACCCCCAAAGTTCCCTGACATACCGGTCTCACTCGAGGGAAACACCAAAGTTCACGGCACCACTTCCTGTGAGCCCCTTCACCCCTCCTGATCGCGACAGAAGGGTCGATTCCCATGTTTTGTCTGCAAGGGGTTCCCGACGTTCCCCGCGAACCTCCGGATGAGGCCGGTCTCATGAGGAAATTCGAAAAGTAGCCTCATGGTTGGTGCCATATGCTGAAAGATCCCGAATTCCCGGTCCACTCTAGATAAGAACCTGACGCCCGGACATCTCTTCGAAGGCAACCCTGTGGATGAAGGCACAACACGAAGGGACACTGACATCCCCATGCATCGTCTGGAAAAACCCGCAGATTCCACTCACAGCTCCAAATGTGGACTGTCACCTCGTGAACAACTCGAGAGGCAAGTGAAGTTGCATTCCTTCACACAAGACGAGGCCTTACTCTCCTGTCCCAACTCTTCAGGGACCCTGCAATTGGAGTCAGAAATGGAGAGGAACCCTGAGGTTCCTGCCTCAACTAGAGAAGAGGCCCTCTTCCATTGAACCAAACTCAGTGGTGTCCCGAGAGGCCCCTCCCAACACCACAGTATCCCTGAATTCTCAGAGGCTCCGTGAGAAGCTACCTGAGGTCACTGGCACAAGTCGAGGGAACCCAGAGTTTCCTGAAGTAACCCGAGAAAGACTTGGAGAGTCCTTTTTCAACGTCTCTTGATGCCCGATTCCCCTACCATGACTCCAGAGCAAGGACGCGCTCCCCTCGCCACGAGCAGGAAAACTGACTTCCCTAGTACCACACAAGAGGCTCCCTGAGTACCCATCGTACCTCGTGAGAAAACCCACACTGGCGCCGCAGTTCGAGAAAAACCACAAGATGCCCCCGTCAAGGAGAGATGGGGGCCTTCTTTTCCTGCCTGACCTGGAGAGCCATTCCTGGTCCTCTCTCCAAACTTCACAGGAGTATTGACTCCCTTTAGGCCACTCAGTTGGGTCCAAGAAATACCCGGTGCGACTCGAGAAGAGAGCGGAGTCCTTTGCTTCCCTGGAGACGAGGCCTGACTCCCCGGGTGAGTTTGGAATGCAACCCCGAGATCCATGTCACCCCTGGAGTGGAACATTATGTCCTAGACACAAGCCTAGATGAGGTCTATTTTGCCCTATAGTGACTCGAGCAACCTCCATCTCTCCCTCACAATTTGAATGGAAGATTGGTCTTCCCACGGTCAACACAAGAGGAAGTCTGAATTTCCCATCGTAATTCGAGAATTCAGCCTCAAGTCTTAAAAACCATGTGGTTCCCCCTTCATCGCAATATGAGGCCCTTGCCAGCTAGAGTCTCAAGAGAAGTCCCACGTTCCATCTTAAAGTTCGAAATGCTACTTGGCACCCTTGATGTGACCCCAAAGTTCCCCAACATACCAGTCTCACTCCAGGGGAACACCGAAGTTCCCGGTGTCTCCAGGTAAGTCCCATGTTCCGCTCTGAAGGGCGACACGGTACTTGACACCCTTTATGCGACCGCAAAAGTTCCCCGACACGCTGGGTTCCCTCGAGGGGAACACCGAGGGTCCCGGCACCACTTCATCTGAGCCCCTTCTCCCCTCCTGATCGCGACAGGAGAGTCGATTCCCCTGCTTTGTCTGGAAGGGGTTCCCGGCCTTCCTGGCGCACCTCAGGATGAGGCCGGTCTCAGGAGGAAATTCGAGACTAGCCACGTGTGAGGTGCCACGTGCCGAACGACCCCGATTTTCCGGTCCGCTCTTGATAAGAACCCGATGCCCGGACACCTCTTCGAAGGCAACCCTGTGGGTGAAGGCACAACACGAAGGGGCACTGACACCCCCGTGCATCATCCGGAAAAACCCGCAGGGTCTACACACAGCTCGACATGGGGCCTGGAACTCCCGGAACAACTCGAGAGGCAACCAGAATTCCATTCCTCAGACAAGACGAGGCATGACTCTCCTGTCCCAACACTGCAGGGACCGTGCAGTCGGAGTCCGAATCCAAGAGGAAGCCTGAGGTTCCTGCCTCCCCTCGAGATGAGGCCCTCTTCCATTGCGCCGAACCCAGCAGAGTCCCGAGAGGCCCTGCCAACTACACAGCATCCCTCACCTCTCAGAGGCACCGTGGGAAGTTCCCTAAGGTCCCCTGCAGAAGTCGAGGGAAACGAGGGTTTCCCGCCGCAACCCGAGAAAGACCTCGAGAGTCCTTCTTCAACGCCTCTTGAGGACCTAGCCGTTTCCCATGACTCGAGAGTGATGACCAGCTCCCCCTCGCCA
Organism: Bubalus kerabau; assembly: GCF_029407905.1. NCBI lineage: Eukaryota > Metazoa > Chordata > Mammalia > Artiodactyla > Bovidae > Bubalus > Bubalus kerabau. Next base: position 1,179,172 of record NW_026577889.1, on the reverse strand, counting down.
TGCGCATGGAGACCTGACTTGCCTGGCGCCGCACGAGAGGCTCCCTGAGGTCCTCATCGTGCCTCGTGAGAAAACCCCCATGGGCGCAGCAGCCTGAGGAAACCCATGAGACGCCCCCGTCATCGCGAGATGAGGGCCTTCTTTCTTGCCTGGCCTGGAGAGCAATCCCGAGTCCTCTCTCCAAACTGAAGAGGAGGCTCGACACCCTTGAGTCCACTCAGTGGGCTCCAAGAGATCCGTGTCGCGACTTGAGAGGAAAGCGGAGTCTTTGCTTCCCCTCCAGGCGAGTCCTGACCCCCCGGGGGAGTCTGGAATGGAAACCCGTGATCCCTGTCTTCCCTTGAGAGGAATATTAGGTCCTGGACACACGCCTCGATGAGGTCTCTTTGACCCTGTAGTGACTCGAGCAGAACCTCCAGCTTTCCATCGCAACTCGAATTGAAGATTGGGCTTCCCAGGGCCAACCCAAGAGGAAGCCTGAAATTCCTGTCGTTTTTGAGAATCCCAATGCAACTCGAGAAAAACAACGTGGTTCCAACGTCTTCACAGGATGAGGCCCTTGCCCGCTACAGCGTCTCCAGGGAAGTCCCATGTTCCGTCCTGAAGTGGGAAACGGTATTTGGCTCCCTTGATGCGACCCCTAAAGTTCCCTGAAACGCCGGGTTCCCTCGAGTGGAACACCGAGGGTCCCGGCACCACTTCATCTGAGCCCCATCTCCCCTCCTGATCGCGACAGGAGAATCGATTCCTCTACTTTGTGTGGAAGGTGTTCCCGGCCTTCCCGCCGCACCTCAGGATGATGCTGGTCTCACGAGGAAATTCGAGATGAGCCACGTGGGTGGTGCCACATGCCGAATGACCCCGATTTCCCGGTCCGCTCTTGAAATGAACCCGATGCCCGGACACCTCTTTGAAGGAAACCCTGTGGGGGAAGGCACCAAACGAAGGGGCACTGACACCCCCATGCATCTTCTGGAAACACCCGCAGGTTCCACACACAGCTTGTCAAGGGCCCTGAGACCCCCTGAACGACTCAAGGGGCAAGCAGAGTTCCGTTACTCAGACAAGACGAGGCCTGACTCTCCTGTCCCAACTCTGCAGGGACCCTGCGGTCGGAGTCAGAAATGGAGAGGAAGCCTGAGGTTCCTGCCTCCAATCGAGATGAGGCCCTCTTTCATTTCGTCAAACCTAGTGGAGTCCCGAGAGGCCCCTCTAACTCCTCAGTATCCCTCACCTCTCAGAGGCACCTGGGAAGTTCCCTAAGGTCCCCTGTAGAGGTCGATGGAAACGAGTGTTTCCCGCCCCAACCCAAGAAAGACCTTGAGAGTCCTTCTTAAATGCCTCTTGAGGCCCTAGTCCCTCCCATGACTCGAGAGCAATGACGCGATCTGCCTGGCCACACGCATGGAGTCAGGCTTCTCTGGCGCCGCACGAGAGGCTCCCTGAACTCCCCATCATATCTCGTGAGAAACCCCACACTGGCGCCGCAGCTCGAGAAAACCCATGAGACGCCCCCGTCATCACGAGAGGAGGGCCATCTTTAACTGCATGGTATGCAGATCAAGCGTGAACCTTCTGTCCAAGCTACACAGGACGCTTGACTCCCTTTAGGCCACTCTTGGGCTCCAAGAGTTACGCGTCCCGACTCGAGAGGATAGTGGAGTCCTTTGCTTCCTTCCACTCGAGACGAGGTGTGACCCACCGGGTGAGACTGGAATGCGACCCCGATATCCCTGTCGCCCCTGGAGAGGAACATTACGTCCTGGACCCAAGCCTAGATGAGGACTCTTTGCCCTGAAGTGACTCGAGAGCAACCCCCAGCTCTCTCTGACAAGTTGAATGGAAGATTGGACTTCCTGAGCCAACACAAGAGGAAGCCTGAATTCCCCGTTGTAACTCGAGAATCCCGCCTCAACTCGAGAAAAACCACGTGTTTCCCTCGTCATCGCAATATGAGGCCCTTGCCCGCTACAGCATCTCCAGAGAATTCCCACGTTCCATCTTGAAGTGCGAAACTGTACTTGGCACCCTTGATGCGACCTCAAAAGTGCCGTGACATACCGGTCTCACTCGAGGGGACCACCGAGGTTCCCGGCACCACTTCATCTGAGCCCCTTCTCCCCTTCTGATCGCGAGCGGTGGGTCGATTCCCCTGCTTTGTCTGCAAGGGGTTCCTGACCTTCCCGGCGCACCTCAGGATGAGGCCGGTCTCCCGAGGAAATTCGAGACGTAGCCTCGTGGGTGGTACCACATGCTGAAAGACCCCAATTTTCCGGTACGCTCTTGAAAAGAACCCGATGCCCGGAAACCTCTTTGAAGGCAACCCTGTGGATGAAGGCACAACACGAAGGGGCACTGACACCCCCGTGCATCGTCCGGAAAAACCCGCAGGTTCCACACTCAGCTCAACAAGTGGCCTGTCACTCCGTGAACAACTCGAAAGGCAAGGGGAAATCCATTCCTCAACAGAAGACGAGGCGTGACTCTCTTGTCCATACTCTGCAGGTACCCTGCGACCCGAGTCAGATATGGAGAGGACCCCTGAGGTTCCTGCCTCCATTCGAGATGAGGCCCTCTTCGATTGCACCAAACCCAGTTGAGTAACGAAAGGCCCCTCCCAAATCCACAGTGTCCCTGACTTCTCAGAGGCACCCTTAGAAGTTGCCTGAGGTCACCGACACAAATCAAGGGAACCCAGGGTTCCCTGCCGCAACCCGAGAAAGACCTCAAGAGTCCTTCTTCAATGTGTCTTGAGGCCCGATTCGCCTACTATGACTCGAGAGCAATCACGCACTCCCCTTCACCACACGCACGGAGACCTGACGTCCCTAGCACCACACGAGAGGCTCTCTGAGCTCCCCGTTGTACCTCGTGAGAAATCTGATACTGGCGCCGCAGCTGGAGAAAACCCACGAGATGCCCCCATCATCCCGAGATGAGGGCCTTTTTTCCTGCATGGCCAGGAAAACAATCCCGAGTCATCTCCAAACTCCATAGGAGGCTTCACTCCCTTTACGCCACGCAGTGGGCTCCAAGAGATACCCGTCGCGACTCGACAGGAGAGCGGAGTCCTTTTTTTCCCCTCAAGACGAGGCCTGACTCTCCGGGTGAGTCGAGAATGCAACCCTGAGATCCCTGTTGGCCCAGTAGTGGAACACTAGGTCCTGGACACAAGCGTAGATGAGGTCTATTTTGCCCTGCAGTGACTGGAGAGCAATCCCCAGTTCTAACTTGCAACTCGAATGGAATACTGGATTTTCCTGGCGCCATACAAGAGGCTCCCTGAGATCCCCGTGGTACTTCATGAGACACCCCACACTGGCGCCGCAGCTCGAGAAAACCCACGTGACGCCACCGTCATCTCGAGATGAGGGCCTTCTTTTCCTGCATGGCCTGGAGTCCAATCCCGAGTCCTCTCTCCAAACTCCACAGGAGGCTTGACTCACTTTAGTACACACAGTGGGCTCCAAGAGATACCCATCGCGACTCGAGACGAGAGCGGAATTCTTTGCTTACCCTCGAGGTGAGAACTGACTCCCCGGATGAGTCTGGAATGCAAACCCGAGATCCCTGTCGCCCCTGGAGAGCAACGTTAGATCCTGGACACAAGCCTAGATTAGGTCTCTTTTGCCCTGCAGTGACTCTAGCGCAATCCCCAGCGCCCCCTCGCAACCCGAATGGAAGATTGGATTTCAAGGCCAACAAGAGGAAGCCTAAATTCCCGGTCATAACTCGAGAATCCCGCCTCAACTCGAGCAAAACCACGTGGTTCTCCCGTCATCGCAAGATGAGGCCCTTGCCCACTACAGCGTTTCAAAAGATGTCCCAGGTTCCGTCTTGAAATGCAAAACGGTACTTGGCACCCTTGATGCGACCCCAAAAGTCCCCCAAAACGCCGGTCTCACTCAAGGGGAACACCGGGGTTCCCGGCACCACTTCATTTAAGCCCCTTCTCCCCTCCTGATCGTGACCGGTGGGTCGATTCCCCTGCTTTGTCTGCAAGGGGGCCCGACCTTCCCTGCACAACTCAGGATGAGGCCGGTCTCATGGGGAAATTCGATACGTAGCTTTGTGGGCGGTGCCACTTGCTGAAAGACTCCAATTTCCCGGTCCGCTCTTGATAAGAATCCGATGCTCGGACACCTCTTGGAAGGCAGCCTTGAGTATGAAGGTACAACACGAAGGGGCACTAACACACCTGTGCATCAACCGGAAAAACGGGCAGGTTACACACACAGCTCGACAAGTGGCCTGTCACCTCGAGAACAACTCGAGAGGCAAGAGGAGTCCCATCCTCCAGAAAAGACGAGGCCTGACTCTCCTGTACCAACATGCAGGGACCTTGCGATCTGAGTCAGAAATGGAGAGGAACACTGAGGTTCCTGCTTCAACTCGAGATGAGTCCCTCTTACATTCCACCAAATGCAGAGGAGTCTCGAGAGGCCCCTCCAAACTGCACAGTATCCCTGACTTCTCAGAGGCACTCTGAGAAGCTCCCTGAGGTCGCAGGCACAAGTCAAGGGAACCCTGGGTTTTATGCAGTGATCCGAGAAAGACCTCGAGAGTCCTTCTTCACCCCGTCTTGAGGCCCGATTCCCCTACCATGACTCGAGAGCAATGACGAGCTCCCCCTAGCCATCTCATGGGGACCTGACTTCCCTGGCGCCACACGAGAGGCTCCCTGAGCTCCCTCTCGTACCTCGTCAGAAACCCGGCACTAGCGCAGCAGTCTAGAAAACCCACGAGACGCCGCCGTCATCGCGAGATGAGGGCCTTCTTTTCCTGCATGGCCTGGAGAGGAATCCCGAGTCCTCTATCCAAACAGCACAGGAGGCTTGACTCCCTTTAGGGCACACAGTGGGCTCCAAGAGATACCCATCGCGACTCAAAAGGACAGCGGAGTTCTTTGCTTCCCCTCGAGACGAGGCCTGATTCCCCGGGTGAGTCTGGTACGCAACCCCAAGATCCCTGTCTCCCCTAGGGACGAGCATTAAGTCCTGGACACAAGCCTAGATGAGGTCTATTTTGCCCTGCAGTGACTCGAGAGCAATCCCCAGCTCTCCCTTTAAACTCGAATGGAAGATAGGACTTCCCTGGCCCAACACATGAGGAAGACTGTATTCCCCGTCGAAACTCGAGAATCCCGCCACAACTCGAGAAACGCCACGTGGTTCCCCCGTCATCCCAAGATGAGGCCCTTGCCCCCTACAGCGTCTCAAGAGAAGTCCCACGTTCCATCTTGAAGTGCGAAACGGTATTGGCACCCTTGATGCGCCCTCAAATGTTCCTCGACACACCAGTCTGATTCGAGGAGAACACCGAGGTTCCCGGCACCACTACATCTGGGCCCCTTCTCCTTTCCTGATCGCGACAGGAGGGTCGATTCCCCTGTTTTGTCTTGAAGGGGTTCCCACCTTTCCCGGTGCATCTCAGGATGAGGCCGGTCTCACGAGGATATTCGAGACATAGCCACGTGGATGGTGACACATGCCGAAAGACCCCGATTTCCCGGTCCGCTCTTGATAAGATCCTGATGCCCGGACACCTCTTTGAAGATAACCCTTTTGATGAAGGCACAACACTTAGGGGCACTGACACCCCTGGGTATCGTCCGGAGAAACCCGCAGGTACCACACAGAGCTCGAGAAGTGACCTGTCACCACGTGAACAACTGGAGAGGCAAGCAGAGTTCCATTCCTCCACACAAGACGAGGCCTGACTCTCCTGTTCGCACTCTGCAGCGAAACTGTGATCCGAGTCAGATCTGGCCCAGGGGAAGTCAGGAGAGGAAACATGAGTTTCCTGCCTCCACTCGAGATGAGGCCCTCTTCCATTGCACCGAACCCAGTGGAGTCCCGAGAGACCCCTCCCCAATTGCACAGTATCCCTGACTTCTCAGAGGCACCCTTAGACCTTCCTGAGATCACCGGCACAAGTCGAGGGAACCAAGGGTTTCCTGCCCCAACCCGTAAAAGACCTCGAGAGTCCTTCTTCAACGCGTCTTGAGGTGCGATTCCCCTACCATGACTCGAGAGCAATGACGCGCTCCCCCTAGCCACGCGCATAGAAACCTGACTTCCCTGGCGCCACAGGAGAGGCTCCCTGAGCTCCCCATTATACCTCGTGAGCAACACCACACTGGAGCCGCAGCTCGAGAATACCCACGAGACGCCCCAGTCCTCACGAGATGAGGGCCTTCTTTTGCTGTATGGCCTGGAGAGCAATCCTGAGTCCTCTCTCCAAACTCCACAGGAGGCTTGACTCATTTTAGGCCACACAGTGAGCTCCAAGATATACCCGTCGCGACTTGACAGGAGAGCGGTGTCCTTGGCTTCCCCTCGAGACGAGGCCTGACTCCCCGGGTGAGTCGAGAATGCAATGCTGAGATCGCTTTCGCCCCAGCAGAGGAACATTAGGTCCTGGACACAAGCCTAGATGAGGTCTATTTGGCCCTGCAGTGTCTCGAGAGCAATCCCCAGTTCTAACTCACAATTCGAATGAAAACTGGACTTCCCTGGGCCAGTTGAAGAGGAAGCCTGAATTCCCAGTTGTGACTCGAGAATCCCGCCCCAACTCAAGAAAAACCATGTGGTTCCCCCGTCATCGAAAGATGAGGCCCTTGCCCGCTACAGCGTCTCAAGAGAAGTCCCACGTTCCGTATTGAAGAGCGAAAAGTTACTTGGAACCCTTGATGCGACCCCAAAAGTTCCCGATATACCAGTCTCACTTGAGGAGAACACCGAGCTTCCCGGCACCACTTCATCTGAGACTCTTCTCCCCTCTTGATCGCGACAGGAGGTTCGATTCCCCTGCTTTGTCTGGAAGGCGTTCCCGACCTTCCTGGTGCACATCAAGATGAGGCCAGTCTCACGACGAAATTCGAGACATAGCCTCGTGGGTGGTGCGGCATGCCAAAAGACCCCAATTCCCTGGTCCGCTCTTGATAAGAACCCGATGGCAGAACCCAACTCGAAGGCAATCCTGTGGAACAAGGCACAACACGAAGGGGCAGAGACACCACGGAGCATCGTCCAGAAAAACCTGCAAGTTCCACATACAAATCGACAAGTGGCCTGTCACCCCATGAACAACGCGAGAGTCAAGCGGAGTTCCATTCCTCCACACAAGACGAGGCCTGACTCTCCTGTCCCAACTCTGCAGGGACTCTGCGATCCGATTCAGATCCGGCGCATTCGAAGCCAGGAGAGGAACCCTGTGGTTCCTGTCTCAACTTGTCATGAGGCCCTCTTCCATTGCACCAAACCCAGTGGAGTTCCGAGAGGCCCCTCCCAACTCCACAGTGACCCTGACTTCTCAGAGGCACGCTGAGAAGCTTCCTGAGGTCACTGGCACAAGTCGATGGAACCCAGGGTTTCCTGCTGCAACCCAAGAAAGACCTCGAGAGTCCTTCTTTAACACGTCTTCAGGCCCAATTCCCCTACCATGACTCGAGAACAATGATGGGCTCCCTCTCACCACGTGCATAGAGACCTGACTGCCCTGGCACCACATGAGAGGCTCACTGAGCTCCCAGTCTTACTTCGTGAGAAACCCCACACTAGCGCCACAGCTCGAGAAAACCTACGAGACGCCCCAGTCATCGGGAGATGAGGGCCTTCATTTCCTGCATTGCCTGGAGAGCAATCCCGTGTCCTCCCTCCAAACACCAGAGGAGGTTTGACTCCCTTTAAGCCACTCAGTGGGCTCCAAGACATACCCGTCCGACTCGAGAGGAGAGCAGAGTCCTTTGCTTCCACTCGAGACGAGGCCTGACTCCAGGGTGAGTCTGGAATGCAACCCCGAGATTCCTGTCGCCCCTTGACATGAACATTAGGTCCTGCACACAAGCCTTGGTGGGGTCTCTTTTGCCTTCAGTGACTAGAGCGCACCTCCAGCTCTTCCTCGAATCTCGAATGGAAGATAAGACTTTTGTGGGCCAACACAAGAGGAAGCATGAATTCCCTGTGGTAACTCAAATATCCCACCGCAACTAGAGAAAAACCAAGTGGTTCCCCAGTCATTCCAAGATGAGGCCCTTGCCCGCTGGAGCACCCCAAGAGAAGTCCCACGTTCCAATTTGAAGAGCGAAACGGTACTTGGAACGCGTTATGCGACCCCAAAATTTACCCGACATACCTGTCTCACTTGAGGGAAACACCGAGGTTCCCAGCAGCACTTCATCTGAGCCACTTCTCCCCTCCTGATCGCCACAGGAGGGTCGATTCCTCTGCTTTGTCTGGAAGGGTTTCATGACCTTCGAGGCACACCTCAGGATGAGGCCGATTTCATGAGGAAATTCGAGACTAGCCACGTGGGTGGTGCCAAATGCTGAACGACCCCGATTTCCAGTCCGCTCTTCATAAGAACACGATGCCCAGACACCTCTTCGAAGGCAACCCTGTGGATGAAGACACAAAACGTAGGGTCACTGACACCCCCATGCATCGTCTGGAAAAACCTGCAGATTCCACACACAGTTTGACAAGGGGCCTGAAACCCCATGAACAACTCGAGAGGCAAGCGGAGTTCCATTCCTCAGAAAAGACATAGCCTGACTCTCCTGTCCCAACTCTGCAGGGACACTACGATCAGAGTCAGAATTGGAGAGGAAGCCTGAGGTTCCTGCCTCCACTCGAGATGAGGCCCTCTTCCATTGCGACAAACCCAGTGGAGTCCCGAGAGGCTCCGCCAAATCCACAGCGCCCCTCACCTCTCAGAGGCACCCTGGGAAGTTTCCTCAGGTCCCCGGCAGAAGTCGGGGGAAACGAGGGTTTCCCGCTGCAACCCGAGAAAGACATCGAGTCCTTCTTCAACGCGTCTTGAGGCCCTAGTCCCCTCCCATGACTCGAGAACAATGACGCGCTCCTTCTCGCCACGTGCATGGAGACATGACTTCCCTGGAACCGCACGAGAGGCTCCCTGAGATCCTCGTCATGCCTCAGGAGAAAACCCCCACGGGTGCCGCAGCTCGAGGAAACCCCTGAGATGCCCCCGTCCTCGCGAGGTGAGGGCCTTCTTTTCCTGCCTGGTCTGGAGAGTAATCACGAGTCCTCTCTCAAAAGTGAAGAGGAGGCTGGACTCCCTTGAGGCCACTCAGGGGGCACCAAGATATCCGCGTCGCGACTCGGGAGGAGAGCGGAGTCCTTTGCTTCCCCTCGAGGCGAGGCCTGACTCCCCGGGGGAGCATGGGATGCAACTCCGAGATCCTTGTCTTCCCTGGAGAGGAGCATTAGGTCCTGGACACAGGCCTAGATGAGGTCTCTTTGGCCCTGCAGTGACTCGAGCGCAACCCCCAGCTTTCCCTCGCAACCCGAGGGGAAGATTGGGCTTCCCAGGGCCAACCCAAGGGGAAGGCTGAGATCCCCGTCGTAACTCGAGAATCCCGCCGCAACTCGAGAAAAACCACGTGGTTCCCACCTCTTGGCAAGAGGAGGCCCTTGCCCGCCACGGCGTCTCAAGGGAAGTCCCCTGTTCTGCCCTGAAGGGCGAAACAGTCCCTGACAGCCTTCCTGCGACCCCCAAAAGTCCCCCGACATGCCGGCTTCCCTCGAGGGGAACACCGAGGGTCCCGGCACCGCTTCCTCTGAGCCCCTTCTCCCCTCCTGATCGCGACAGGAGAGGCGATTCAACTGCGTGGTCTGGAAGGGGTTCCCGGCCTTCCCGGCGCACCTCAGGATGAGGCCGGTCTCACGAGGAAATTCGAGATGAGCCACGTGGGTGGTGCCACATGCCGAACGCCCCCGATTCCCCGGTCCGCTCTTGAGAAGGACCCGAGGCCCGGACCCCTCTTCGAAGGCAACCCTGTGCGTGAAGACACAACACGAAGGGGCACTGCCACCCCCGTGCATCGTCCGCAAAGACCCGCGGGTTCCACACACAGCTCGACGAGGGGCCTGAGACCCCCTGAGCAACTCGAGAGGCCACCGGGGTTCCCTTCCTCAGACAAGACGAGGCCTGACTCTCCTGTCCCAACTCTGCAGGGACCCTGCGGTCGGAGTCCGAAACGCAGAGGAAGCCTGAGGTTCCTGCCTCCCCTCGAGGTGAGGCCCTCTTCCGTTGCGCCAGACCCAGCGGAGTCCCGAGGGGCCCCGCCACCTCCACAGGGTCCCTCGCCTCTCAGAGGCACCCTGGGAAGTTCCCTAAGGTCCCCGGCAGAAGGCGAGGGACACGAGGGTTTCCCGCCGCCCCCCGAGAAAGACCTCGAGAGTCCTTCTTCAACGCGTCTCGAGGCCCTAGTCCACTCCCGTGACTTGAGAGCCAGGACGCGCTCCCCCTCGCCACGCGCATGGAGACCTGACTTCCCTGGCGCGGCACGAGAGTCTCCCTGAGATCCTCGTCGTGCCTCGGGAGAAAACCCCCACGGGCGCCGCAGCTCGAGGAAACCCCTGAGACGCCCCCATCCTCGCGAGCTGAGGGCCTTCTTTTCCTGCATGGCCTGGAGAACAATCCCGGGTCCTCTCTCCAAACGGAAGAGGAGGCTGGACTCCCTTGAGGCCGCTCAGGGGGCTCCAAGAGAACCGCGTCGCGACTCGAGAGGAGAGCGGAGTCCTTGGCTTCCCCTCGAGACGAGGCCTGACTCCCCGGGGGAGCCTGGAATGCAACCCCGAGATCCCTGCCTTCCCTGGAGAGGAATATTAGGTCCCGGACACACGCCTAGGTGAGGTCTCTTCGGCCCTGCAGTGACTCGAGCGCAACCCCCAGCTTTCCCTCGCAACCCGAGGGGAAGATTGGGCTTCCCAGGGCCAACCCAAGGGGAAGGCTGAGATCCCCGGCGTAACTAGAAAATCCCGCCGCAACTCGAGAAAAACCACGTAGTTCCCACCTCTTGGCAAGATGAGGCCCTTGCCCGCCACAGCGTCTCAAAAGAAGTCCCACGTTCCTACTGAAGTGCAAAACGGTACTTGGCACCCATGATGGCACCCCCAAAGTTCCCCAACATACAGGCCTCACTCGAGGGTAACACCCATGTTCCCCGCACCACATCATTTGAGCCCCTTCTCCCCTCCTGATTGCAACAGGAGTGTCTTTTCTCCTGCTTTGTGTGGAAGGGGTTACCGATCTTCCCAGCGCACATCAGGATGAGGCCTGTCTCACGAGGAAATTGGAGATGTAGCCTCGTGGGTGGTGCCACATGCGGAAAGACCCCATTTCCCGGTCAGCTATTAATAAGAACCCGATGCCCGTACACGTCTTGGAATGCATCCCGTAGGATGAAGGCACAACAAGGAGGGACCCTGAACACCCGTGCCTCTTTTGGAAAATTCTGCAGGTTCCACACACAGGTTGTCAAGGGCCCTGAGACCCCCTGAACGACTCAAGGGGCAAGCAGAGTTCCGTTACTCAGACAAGACGAGGCCTGACTCTCCTGTCCCAACTCTGCAGGGACCCTGCGGTCGGAGCCAGAAATGGAGAGGAAGCCTGAGGTTCCTGCCTCCAATCGAGATGAGGCCCTCTTTCATTTCGTCAAACCTAGTGGAGTCCCGAGAGGCCCCTCTAACTCCTCAGTATCCCTCACCTCTCAGAGGCACCTGGGAAGTTCCCTAAGGTCCCCTGTAGAGGTCGAGGGAAACGAGTGTTTCCCGCCCCAACCCGAGAAAGACCTTGAGAGTCCTTCTTAAATGCCTCTTGAGGCCCTAGTCCCTCCCATGACTCGAGAGCAATGACGCGATCTGCCTGGCCACACGCATGGAGTCAGGCTTCTCTGGCGCCGCATGAGAGGCTCCCTGAACTCCCCATCATATCTCGTGAGAAACCCCACACTGGCGCCGCAGCTCGAGAAAACCCATGAGACGCCCCCGTCATCACGAGAGGAGGGCCATCTTTAACTGCATGGTATGCAGATCAAGCGTAAACCTTCTGTCCAAGCTACACAGGACGCTTGACTTCCTTTAGGCCACTCATTGGGCTCCAAGAGTTACGCGTCCCGACTCGAGAGGATAGTGGAGTCCTTTGCTTCCTTCCACTCGAGACGAGGTGTGACCCACCGGGTGAGACTGGAATGCGACCCCGATATCCCTGTCGCCCCTGGAGAGGAACATTACGTCCTGGACCCAAGCCTAGATGAGGACTCTTTGCCCTGAAGTGACTCGAGAGCAACCCCCAGCTCTCTCTGACAAGTTGAATGGAAGATTGGACTTCCTGGGCCAACACAAGAGGAAGCCTGAATTCCCCGTTGTAACTCGAGAATCCCGCCTCAACTCGAGAAAAACCACGTGTTTCCCTCGTCATCGCAATATGAGGCCCTTGCCCGCTACAGCATCTCCAGAGAATTCCCACGTTCCATCTTGAAGTGCGAAACTGTACTTGGCACCCTTGATGCGACCTCAAAAGTGCCGTGACATACCGGTCTCACTCGAGGGGACCACCGAGGTTCCCGGCACCACTTCATCTGAGCCCCTTCTCCCCTTCTGATCGCGAGCGGTGGGTCGATTCCCCTGCTTTGTCTGCAAGGGGTTCCCGACCTTCCCAGCGCTCCTCAGGATGAGGCCGGTCTCCCGAGGAAATTCGAGACGTAGCCTCGTGGGTGGTACCACATGCTGAAAGACCCCAATTTTCCGGTACGCTCTTGAAAAGAACCCGATGCCCGGAAACCTCTTTGAAGGCAACCCTGTGGATGAAGGCACAACACGAAGGGGCACTGACACCCCCGTGCATCGTCCGGAAAACCCCGCAGGTTCCACACTCAGCTCAACAAGTGGCCTGTCACTCCGTGAACAACTCGAAAGGCAAGGGGAAATCCATTCCTCAACAGAAGAGAGGCGTGACTCTCTTGTCCATACTCTGCAGGTACCCTGCGACCCGAGTCAGATATGGAGAGGACCCCTGAGGTTCCTGCCTCCATTCGAGATGAGGCCCTCTTCGATTGCACCAAACCCAGTTGAGTAACGAAAGGCCCCTCCCAAATCCACAGTGTCCCTGACTTCTCAGAGGCACCCTTAGAAGTTGCCTGAGGTCACCGACACAAATCAAGGGAACCCAGGGTTCCCTGCCGCAACCCGAGAAAGACCTCAAGAGTCCTTCTTCAATGTGTCTTGAGGCCCGATTCGCCTACTATGACTCGAGAGCAATCACGCACTCCCCTTCACCACACGCACGGAGACCTGACGTCCCTAGCACCACACGAGAGGCTCTCTGAGCTCCCCGTTGTACCTCGTGAGAAATCTGATACTGGCGCCGCAGCTGGAGAAAACCCACGAGATGCCCCCATCATCGCGAGATGAGGGCCTTTTTTCTGCATGGCCAGGAAAACAATCCCGAGTCATCTCCAAACTCCATAGGAGGCTTCACTCCCTTTACGCCACGCAGTGGGCTCCAAGAGATACCCGTCGCGACTCGACAGGAGAGCGGAGTCCTTTTTTGCCCCTCAAGACGAGGTCTGACTCTCCGGGTGAGTCGAGAATGCAACCCTGAGATCCCTGTTGGCCCAGTAGTGGAACACTAGGTCCTGGACACAAGCGTAGATGAGGTCTATTTTGCCCTGCAGTGACTGGAGAGCAATCCCCAGTTCTAACTTGCAACTCGAATGGAATATTGGATTTTCCTGGCGCCATACAAGAGGCTCCCTGAGATCCCCGTGGTACTTCATGAGACACCCCACACTGGTGCCGCAGCTCGAGAAAACCCACGAGACGCCACCGTCATCTCGAGATGAGGGCCTTCTTTTCCTGCATGGCCTGGAGTCCAATCCCGAGTCCTCTCTCCAAACTCCACAGGAGGCTTGACTCCCTTTAGTACACACAGTGGGCTCCAAGAGATACCCATCGCGACTCGAGGCGAGAGCGGAATTCTTTGCTTACCCTCGAGGTGAGAACTGACTCCCCGGATGAGTCTGGAATGCAAACCCGAGATCCCTGTCGCCCCTGGAGAGCAACGTTAGATCCTGGACACAAGCCTAGATTAGGTCTCTTTTGCCCTGCAGTGACTCTAGCGCAATCCCCAGCTCCCCCTCGCAACCCGAATGGAAGATAGGATTTCAAGGCCAACAAGAGGAAGCCTAAATTCCCGGTCATAACTCGAGAATCCCGCCGCAACTCGAGCAAAACCACGTGGTTCTCCCGTCATCGCAAGATGAGGCCCTTGCCCGCTACAGCGTTTCAAAAGATGTCCCAGGTTCCGTCTTGAAATGCGAAACGGTACTTGGCACCCTTGATGCGACCCCAAAAGTCCCCCAATACGCCGGTCTTACTCAAGGGGAACACCGAGGTTCCCGGCACCACTTCATTTAAGCCCCTTCTCCCCTCCTGATCGTGACCCGTGGGTCGATTCCCCTGCTTTGTCTGCAAGGGGGCCCGACCTTCCCTACACATCTCAGGATGAGGCCGGTCTCATGGGGAAATTCGATACGTAGCTTTGTGGGTGGTGCCACTTGCCGAAAGACTCCAATTTCCCGGTCCACTCTTGATAAGAATCCGATGCTCGGACACCTCTTGGAAAGCAGCCTTGAGTATGAAGGTACAACACGAAGGGGCACTAACACACCTGTGCATCATCCGGAAAAACGGGCAGGTTACACACACAGCTCGACAAGTGGCCTGTCACCTCGAGAACAACTCGAGAGGCAAGAGGAGTCCCATCCTCCAGAAAAGACGAGGCCTGACTCTCCTGTACCAACATGCAGGGACCTTGCGATCTGAGTCAGAAATGGAGAGGAACACTGAGGTTCCTGCTTCAACTCGAGATGAGTCCCTCTTACATTCCACCAAATGCAGAGGAGTCTCGAGAGGCCCCTCCAAACTGCACAGTATCCCTGACTTCTCAGAGGCACTCTGAGAAGCTCCCTGAGGTCGCAGGCACAAGTCAAGGGAACCCTGGGTTTTATGCAGTGACCCGAGAAAGACCTCGAGAGTCCTTCTTCAACCCGTCTTGAGGCCCGATTACCCTACCATGACTTGAGAGCAATGACGAGCTCCCCCTAGCCATCATATGGGGACCTGACTTCCCTGGCGCCACACGAGAGGCTCCCTGAGCTCCCTCTCGTACCTCGTCAGAAACCCGGCACTAGCGCAGCAGTCTAGAAAACCCACGAGACGCCGCCATCATCGCGAGATGAGGGCCTTCTTTTCCTGCATGGCCTGGAGAGGAATCCCGAGTCCTCTATCCAAACAGCACAGGAGGCTTGACTCCCTTTAGGGCACACAGTGGGCTCCAAAGATACCCATCCCGACTCAAAAGGACAGCGGAGTTCTTTGCTTCCCCTCGAGACGAGGCCTGATTCCCCGGGTGAGTCTGGTATGCAACCCCAAGATCCCTGTCTCCCTTAGGGACGAGCATTAAGTCCTGGACACAAGCCTAGATGAGGTCTATTTTGCCCTGCAGTGACTCGAGAGCAATCCCCAGCTCTCCCTTTAAACTCGAATGGAAGATAGGACTTCCCTGGCCCAACACATGAGGAAGACTGTATTCCCCGTCGAAACTCGAGAATTCCGCCACAACTCGAGAAACGCCACGTGGTTCCCCCGTCATCCCAAGATGAGGCCCTTGCCCCCTACAGCGTCTCAAGAGAAGTCCCACGTTCCGTCTTGAAGTGCGAAACGGTATTGGCACCCTTGATGCGCCCTCAAAAGTTCCTCGAGACACCAGTCTGACTCGAGGAGAACACCGAGGTTCCCGGCACCACTACATCTGGGCCCCTTCTCCCCTCCTGATCGCGACAGGAGGGTCGATTCCCCTGTTTTGTCTTGAAGGGGTTCCCGCCTTTCCCGGTGCATCTCAGGATGAGGCCGGTCTCACGAGGATATTCGAGACATAGCCACGTGGATGGTGACACATGCCGAAAGACCCCGATTTCCCGGTCCGCTCTTGATAAGATCCTGATGCCCGGACACCTCTTTGAAGATAACCCTTTTGATGAAGGCACAACACTTAGGGGCACTGACACCCCTGGGTATCGTCCGGAGAAACCCGCAGGTACCACACACAGCTCGAGAAGTGACCTGTCACCCCGTGAACAACTGGAGAGGCAAGCAGAGTTCCATTCCTCCACACAAGACGAGGCCTGACTCTCCTGTTCGCACTCTGCAGCGAAACTGTGATCCGAGTCAGATCTGGCCCAGGGGAAGTCAGGAGAGGAAACATGAGTTTCCTGCCTCCACTCGAGATGAGGCCCTCTTCCATTGCACCGAACCCAGTGGAGTCCCGAGAGACCCCTCCCAACTGCACAGTATCCCTGACTTCTCAGAGTCACCCTTAGACCTTCCTGAGATCACCGGCACAAGTCGAGGGAACCAAGGGTTTCCTGCCCCAACCCGTAAAAGACCTCGAAAGTCCTTCTTCAACGCGTCTTGAGGTGCCATTCCCCTACCATGACTCGAGAGCAATGACGCGCTCCCCCTAGCCACGCGCATAGAAACCTGACTTCCCTGGCGCCACAGGAGAGGCTCCCTGAGCTCCCCATTATACCTCGTGAGCAACACCACACTGGAGCCGCAGCTCGAGAATACCCACGAGATGCCCCAGTCCTCACGAGATGAGGGCCTTCTTTTGCTGTATGGCCTGGAGAGCAATCCTGAGTCCTCTCTCCAAACTCTACAGGAGGCTTGACTCATTTTAGGCCACACAGTGAGCTCCAAGATATACCCGTCGCGACTTGACAGGAGAGCGGAGTCCTTGGCTTCCCCCCGAGACGAGGCCTGACTCCCCGGGTGAGTCGAGAATGCAATGCTGAGATCGCTTTCGCCCCAGCAGAGGAACATTAGGTCCTGGACACAAGCCTAGATGAGGTCTATTTGGCCCTGCAGTGTCTCGAGAGCAATCCCCAGTTCTAACTCACAATTCGAATGAAAACTGGACTTCCCTGGGCCAGTTGAAGAGGAAGCCTGAATTCCCGGTTGTAACTCGAGAATCCCGCCCCAACTCAAGAAAAACCACGTGGTTCCCCCGTCATCGAAAGATGAGGCCCTTGCCCACTACAGCGTCTCAAGAGAAGTCCCACGTTCCGTATTGAAGAGCGAAAAGTTACTTGGAACCCTTGATGCGACCCCAAAAGTTCCCCGACATACCAGTCTCACTTGAGGAGAACACCGAGCTTCCCGGCACCACTTCATCTGAGACTCTTCTCCCCTCTTGATCGCGACAGGAGGTTCGATTCCCCTGCTTTGTCTGGAAGGCGTTCCCGACCTTCCTGGTGCACATCAAGATGAGGCCAGTCTCACGACGAAATTCGAGACATAGCCTCGTGGGTGGTGCGGCATGCCAAAAGACCCCGATTCCCTGGTCCGCTCTTGATAAGAACCCAATGGCAGAACCCAACTCGAAGGCAATCCTGTGGAACAAGGCACAACACGAAGGGGCAGAGACACCACGGTGCATCGTCCAGAAAAACCCGCAAGTTCCACATACAAATCGACAAGTGGCCTGTCACCCCATGAACAACGCGAGAGTCAAGTGGAGTTCCATTCCTCCACACAAGACGAGGCCTGACTCTCCTGTCCCAACTCTGCAGGGACTCTGCGATCCGAGTCAGATCCGGCGCATTCGAAGCCAGGAGAGGAACCCTGTGGTTCCTGCCTCAACTTGTCATGAGGCCCTCTTCCATTGCACCAAACCCAGTGGAGTTCCGAGAGGCCCCTCCCAACTCCACAGTGACCCTGACTTCTCAGAGGCATGCTGAGAAGCTTCCTGAGGTCACTGGCACAAGTCGATGGAACCCAGGGTTTCCTGCTGCAACCCAAGAAAGACCTCGAGAGTCCTTCTTTAACACGTCTTCAGGCCCAATTCCCCTACCATGACTCGAGAACAATGACGGGCTCCCTCTCACCACGTGCATAGAGACCTGACTGCCCTGGCACCACATGAGAGGCTCACTGAGCTCCCAGTCTTACTTCCTGAGAAACCCCACACTAGCGCCACAGCTCGAGAAAACCTACGAGACGCCCCAGTCATCGGGAGATGAGGGCCTTCATTTCCTGCATTGCCTGGAGAGCAATCCCGTGTCCTCCCTCCAAACACCAGAGGAGGTTTGACTCCCTTTAAGCCACTCAGTGGGCTCCAAGACATACCCGTCCGACTCGAGAGGAGAGCAGAGTCCTTTGCTTCCCCTCGAGACGAGGCCTGACTCCAGGGTGAGTCTGGAATGCAACCCCGAGATTCCTGTCGCCCCTTGACATGAACATTAGGTCCTGCACACAAGCCTTGGTGGGGTCTCTTTTGCCTTCAGTGACTAGAGCGCACCTCCAGCTCTTCCTCGAATCTCGAATGGAAGATAAGACTTTTGTGGGCCAACACAAGAGGAAGCATGAATTCCCTGTGGTAACTAAAATATCCCACCGCAACTAGAGAAAAACCAAGTGGTTCCCCAGTCATTCCAAGATGAGGCCCTTGCCCGCTGGAGCACCCCAAGAGAAGTCCCACGTTCCAATTTGAAGAGCGAAACGGTACTTGGAACGCGTTATGCGACCCCAAAATTTACCCGACATACCTGTCTCACTTGAGGGAAACACCGAGGTTCCCAGCAGCACTTCGTCTGAGCCACTTCTCCCCTCCTGATCGCCACAGGAGGGTCGATTCCTCTGCTTTGTCTGGAAGGGTTTCATGACCTTCGCGGCACACCTCAGGATGAGGCCGGTTTCATGAGGAAATTCGAGACTAGCCACGTGGGTGGTGCCAAATGCTGAACGACCCCGATTTCCCAGTCCGCTCTTCATAAGAACACGATGCCCGGACACCTCTTCGAAGGCAACCCTGTGGATGAAGACACAAAACGAAGGGTCACTGACACCCCCATGCATCGTCTGGAAAAACCTGCAGATTCCACACACAGTTTGACAAGGGGCCTGAAACCCCATGAACAACTCGAGAGGCAAGCGGAGTTCCATTCCTCAGAAAAGACATAGCCTGACTCTCCTGTCCCAACTCTGCAGGGACACTACGATCAGAGTCAGAATTGGAGAGGAAGCCTGAGGTTCCTGCCTCCACTCGAGATGAGGCCCTCTTCCATTGCGACAAACCCAGTGGAGTCCCGAGAGGCCCCGCCAAATCCACAGCGTCCCTCACCTCTCAGAAGCACCCTGGGAAGTTTCCTCAGGTCCCCGGCAGAAGTCGGGGGAAACGAGGGTTTCCCGCTGCAACCCGAGAAAGACATCGAGAGTCCTTCTTCAACGCGTCTTGAGGCCCTAGTCCCCTCCCATGACTCGAGAACAATGACGCGCTCCTTCTCGCTATGTGCATGGAGACATGACTTCCCTGGAACCGCACGAGAGGCTCCCTGAGATCCTCGTCGTGCCTCGGGAGAAAACCCCCATGGGTGCCGCAGCTCGAGGAAACCCCTGAGATGGCCCCTCCTCCGAGGTGAGGGCCTTCTTTTCCTGCCTGGCCTGGAGAGTAATCACGAGTCCTCTCTCAAAAGTGAAGAGGAGGCTGGACTCCCTTGAGGCCACACAGGGGGCACCAAGATATCCGCGTCGCGACTCGGGAGGAGAGCGGAGTCCTTTGCTTCCCCTCGAGGCGAGGCCTGACTCCCCGGGGGAGCATGGGATTCAACTACGAGATCCTTGTCTTCCCTGGAGAGGAGCATTAGGTCCTGGACACAGGCCTAGATGAGGTCTCTTTGGCCCTGCAGTGACTCGAGCGCAACCCCCAGCTTTCGCTCGCCACTAGAATAGAAGATTGGGCTACCCAGGGCCGACACAAGAGGAAGCCTGTAATCCCCTGTCGTAACACGAGAATCCCGCCACAACTCGCCAAAAACCACGTGGTTCCTACCTCTTCGCAAGATGATGCCCTTGCCCGTGAAGGCGTCTCAAGGGAAGTCCCCTGTTCCGCCCTGAAGTGCGAAACGGGACCTGACAGCCTTCATGTGACCCCAAAAGTTCCCCGAAAAGCCTGGTTCCCTCGAGGGGAACACCGAGGGTCCCGGCACCGATTCATCTGAGCCCCTTCTCCCCTCCTGAGCACGACAGGAGAGTCGATTCCCCTGCGTGGTCTGGAAGGGGTTCCTGGCCTTCCTGGCGCACCTCAGGAGGAGGCCGGTCTCACGAGGATATTTGAAATGAGCCACGTGGGTGGGGCCACATGCCGAACGCCCCCGATTCCCCAGTTCGCCCTTGAGAAGGACCCGAGGCCCGGACCCCTCTTCGAAGGCAACCCTGTGGGTGAAGGCACAACACGAAGGGGCACTGCCACCCCCGTGCATCGTCCGCAAAGACCCGCGGGTTCCACACACAGCTCGACGAGGGGCCTGAGACCCCCTGAGCAACTCGAGAGGCCAGCGGGGTTCCCTTCCTCAGACACGACGAGGCCTGACTCTCCTGTCCCAACTCTGCAGGGACCCTGCGGTCGGAGTCCGAAACGCAGAGGAAGCCTGAGGTTCCTGCCTCCCCTCGAGGTGAGGCCCTCTTCCGTTGCGCCAGACCCAGCGGAGTCCCGAGGGGCCCCGCCACCTCCACAGGATCCCTCGCCTCTCAGAGGCACCCTGGCAAGTTCCCTAAGGTCCCCGGCAGAAGGCGAGGGAAACGAGGGTTTCCCGCCGCCCCCCCAGAAAGACCTCGAGAGTCCTTCTTCAACGCGTCTCAAGGCCCTAGTCCCCTCCCGTGACTCGAGAGCCAGGACGCGCTCCCCCTCGCCACGTGCATGGAGACCTGACTTCCCTGGCGCCGCACGAGAGGCTCCCTGAGATCCTCGTCGTGCCTCGGGAGAAAACCCCCACGGGCGCCGCAGCTCGAGGAAACCCCTGAGACGCCCCCGTCCTCGCGAGCTGAGGGCCTTGTTTCCTGCATGGCCTGGAGAGCAATCCCGGGTCCTCTCTCCAAACGGAAGAGGAGGCTGGACTCCCTTGAGGCCGCTCAGGGGGCTCCAAGAGAACCGCGTCGTGACTCGAGAGGAGAGCGGAGTCCTTGGCTTCCCCTCGAGACGAGGCCTGACTCCCCGGGGGAGCCTGGAATGCAACCCCGAGATCCCTGCCTTCCCTGGAGAGGAATATTAGGTCCCGGACACACGCCTAGGTGAGGTCTCTTCGGCCCTGCAGTGACTCGAGCGCAACCCCCAGCTTTCCCTCGCAACCTGAGGGGAAGATTGGGCTTCCCAGGGCCAACCCAAGGGGAAGGCTGAGATCCCCGTCGTAACTCGAGAATGCCGCCGCAACTCGAGAAAAACCACGTGGTTCCCACCTCTTGGCAAGATGAGGCCCTTGCCCGCCACGGCGTCTCAAGGGAAGTCCCCTGTTCCGCCCTGAAGGGCGAAACGGTCCCTGACAGCCTTCCTGCGACCCCCAAGAGTCCCCCGACACGCTGGGTTCCCCTGAGGGGAACACCTAGTGTCCCGGCACCGCTTCCTCTGAGCCCCTTCTCCCCTCCTGATCGCAACAGGAGAGGCGATTCCCCTGCGTGGTCTGGAAGGGGTTCCCGGCCTTCGCGGCACACCTCAGGATGAGGCCGGACTCACGAGGAAATTCGAGACGAGCCACGTGGGTGGGGCCACATGCCGAATGCCCCCGATTCCCCGGTCCGCTCTTGAGAAGGAGCCGAGGCCCGGACCCCTCTTCGAAGGCAACCCTGTGGGTGAAGGCACAACACGAAGGGGCACTGCCACCCCCGTGCATCGTCCGCAAAGACCCGCGGGTTCCACACACAGCTCGACGAGGGGCCTGAGACCCCCTGAGCAACTCGAGAGGCCAGCGGGGTTCCCTTCCTCAGACAAGACGAGGCCTGACTCTCCTGTCCCAACTCTGCAGGGACCCTGCGGTCGGAGTCCGAAACGCAGAGGAAGCCTGAGGTTCCTGCCTCCCCTCGAGGTGAGGCCCTCTTCCGTTGCGCCAGACCCAGCGGAGTCCCGACTGGCCCTGCCACCTCCACAGGATCACTCGCCTCTCAGAGGCACACTGGCAAGTTCCCTAAGGTCCCCGGCAGAAGGCGAGGGAAACGAGGGTTTCCCGCCGCCCCCCGAGAAAGACCTCGAGAGTCCTTCTTCAACGCGTCTTGAGGCCCTAGTCCCCTCCCGTGACTCGAGAGCCAAGACGCGCTCCCCCTCACCACGAGCATGGAGACCTGACTTCCCTGGCGCCGCACGAGAGGCTCCCTGAGATCCTCGTCGTGCCTCGGGAGAAAACCCCCACGGGCGCCGCAGCTCGAGGAAACCCCTGAGACGCCCCCATCCTCGCGAGCTGAGGGCCTTCTTTTCCTGCATGGCCTGGAGAGCAATCCCGGGTCCTCTCTCCAAACGGAAGAGGAGGCTGGACTCCCTTGAGGCCGCTCAGGGGGCTCCAAGAGCCCCGCGTCGCGACTCGAGAGGAGAGCGGAGTCCTTGGCTTCCCCTCGAGACGAGGCCTGACTCCCCGGGGGAGCCTGGAATGCAACCCCGATATCCCTGCCTTCCCTGGAGAGGAATATTAGGTCCCGGACACACGCCTAGGTGAGGTCTCTTCGGCCCTGCAGTGACTCGAGCGCAACCCCCAGCTTTCCCTCGCAACCCGAGGGGAAGATTGGGCTTCCCAGGGCCAAGCCAAGGGGAAGGCTGAGATCCCCGTCGTGACTCGAGAATCCAGCCGCAACTCGAGAAAAACCACGTGGTTCCCACCTCTTGGCAAGATGAGGCCCTTGCCCGCCACGGCGTCTCAAGGGAAGTCCCCTGTTCGGACCTGAAGGGCGAAACGGTCCCTGACAGCCTTCCTGCCACCCCCAAAAGTCCCCCGACACGCCGGGGTCCCCCGAGGGGAATACCGAGGGTCCCGGCACCGTTTCCTCTGAGCCCCTTCTCCCCTCCTGATCGCGACAGGAGAGTCGATTCCCCCGCATGGTCTGGAAGGGGTTCCCGGCCTTCCCGGCGCACCTCAGCATGAGGCCCGTCTCACGAAGAAATTCGAGATGAGCCACGTGGGTGGTGCCACATGCCGAACGCCCCCGATTCCCCGGTCCGCTCTTGAGAAGGACCCGAGGCCCGGACCCCTCTTCGAAGGCAACCCTGTGGGTGAAGGCACAACACGAAGGGGCACTGCCACCCCCGTGCATCGTCCGCAACGACCCGCGGGTTCCACACACAGCTCGACGAGGGGCCTGCGACCCCCTGAGCAACTCGAGGGTCCAGCGGGCTTCCCTTCCTCAGACAAGACGAGGACTGACTCTCCTGTACCAACTCTGCAGGAACCCTGCGGTCGGAGTCTGAAACGGAGAGGAATCCTGAGGTTCCTGTCTCCCCTCGAGGTGAGGCCCTCTCCATTGCACCAAACCCAGATGAGTCGCGAGAGGCCCCTCCCAACTCCACAGTATCCCTGAATTCTCAGAGGCACCTTGAGAATCTACCTGAGGTCACCGGCTCAAGTCCAGGGAACCCAGGGTTTCCTGCTGCGACCCGAGAAAGACCTTGAGAGTCCTTCGGCGCGTCTTGAGGCCCGATTCCTCTACCATGACTCGAGAGCAAAGACCCGCTCCCCATCGCCATGTGCATGGAGACCTGATTTCCCTGACTCCTTAAGAGAGTCTCCCTGAGCTCCCCGTCGTACCTTTTCGGAAACCCCATTCAGGCACCGCAGCTCGAGAAAACCCACGATACGCCCCCGTCATCACGAGATGAGGGACTTGTTTCCTGCCTGGCATGGAGAGCAAAACCGAGTCCTCTCTCCAGACTCCACAGGAGGCTTGACTCTCTTTAGGCCTCTCAGTTGGCTCCAAGAGATACCTGTCAGGACCTGAAGGGAGAGCAGAGTCCTTTGCTTCCCCTCGAGACGAGGCCTGACTCCCCGTGTGAGTCTGGAATGCAACCCCGAGTTCCTGTCACACCTGGAGAGGAAAACTCGGTCCTGGACACAAGCCTAGATGAGGTCTATTTTGCACTGCAGTTACTAGAGCGTAATCGCCAGCTCTCCCTCGCAAATCGAATTGAAGATTGGACTTCCCTGGGCCAATACAATTGGAAGCCTGAATTCGACATCGTAACTCGAGAATCCCGCCGAAACTCGAGAAAATCCACGTGGTTCCCCCATCAGCGCTAGATGAGGCCCTTGCCCGCTACAGCGACTCAAGAGAAGTCCCACTTTCTGTCTTGAAGTGCGAAACGGTACTTGGCACCCTTGATGCAATCTCAAAATTCCCCGACATACCGGTCTCACTCGAAAGGAACACCGAGGTTCCCGGAACCACATCATTTGAGCTCCTTCTCCCCTCGTGATCGCGACAGGAGTGTCGATTCCCCTGCTATGTCTGGAAGGGGTTCCCGACCTTTCCAGCGCGCCTAAGGATGAGGCAGGTCTCACGAGGAAATTCGAAACATAGCCTCGTGGGTGGTGCCACAAGCCGAAAGACCCCGATTTCCCGGTCTGCTCTTGATAAGAACGTGATGCCATGACACCTTTACGAAGGAAAACCTGTGGATGAAAGCACAACACGAAGGGGCACTGACACCGTGCATCGTCCAGAAAAACCTGCAGGTTACAAACACAGTTCGACAAGTGGTCTGTCAGCCCGTGAACAACTCGAGAGGCAAGTGGAGTTCCATTCCTCCACACAAGACGAGACCTGATTTTCTGTACCAACTCTGCAGGGAAACTGCGATCCGAGTCAGTACCAGCGACAGGAAACCCAGGAGAGGAAACATGAGGTACCTGCCTCCACTCGAGATGAGGCTCTCATCCATTGCACCAAACCCAGTGGAGTCCAGAGAGGCCCCTCCCAACTCCACAGTACCCCTGACTTCTCAGAGGCACCCGGAGAAGCTCCATGAGGTCACCGGCACATGTCGAGGGAACCCAGGGTTTCCTGCCACAATGGGAAAAAGACCTCGAGAGTCCTACTTCAACGTGTCTTGAAGCCCGAATCTGCTTCCATGGCTCTATAGAAATGACACGCACCCCCTCGCCACGCATATGGAGACCTGACTTCCCTGGCGCCATAAGAGAGGCTCCCTGAGCTCCCTGTCGTACCTCGTGAGAAACCCCACACTGACGCCGCAGCTTGAGAAAACTCACCATACGCCCCTGTCATCGCGAGATGAGGGCCTTCTTTTCCTGCATGGCCTGGAGAGGAATCCCGAATCCTCTTTCCAAACTCCACAGGAGGCTTGACTCCCTTTAGGCCACTTAGTGGGCTCCAAGAGATACCCGTCGCGACTCGAGAGGAGAATTGAGTCCTTTGCTTCCCTTCGAGACAAGGCCTGACTCACCAGGTGGGTCTGGAATGCAACCCCGAGATCCCTGTCTCCCCTGGAGAGGAACATTAGGTCCTGGAAACAAGCCTAGATGAGGTCTCTTTTGCCCTTCTGTAACTCGAGAGCAATCCCCCGCTCTCCCTGACAACTCGAATGGAAGATTGGACTTCCCTGGGCCAACACAAGAGGAAGCCTGAATTCCCCTTCGTAACTCGAGAATCCCGCCGCAACTCGAGAAAAAGCACTTGGTTCCCTCGTCATCACAAGATGAGGCCCTTGCCCGCTACAGCTTCTCAAGAAAAGTCCCACGTTCCGTCTTGAAGTGCAAAACGATACTTGACACCCTTGATGTGACCCCAAAAGTTCCCCGAAATATCGGTCTCACTCGAGGTGAACACCGAGGTTCCCGGCACCAGTTTATCTGAGCCCCTTCTCCCCTCCTGTTCGTGATAGCAGGGTCACTTCCCCTGCTTTGTTTGTAAGGGGTTCCCGACCTTCACGGGGCACTTCAGGATGAGGCCAGTCTCACGAGGAAATTCGAGACGTAGCTCGCGGGTGGTACCACATGCCAAAAGACTATGATTTCCCGGTACGCTCTTGATAAGAACCCGATGCCTGGACACCTCTTTGAAGGCAACCCTGTGGATGAAGGCACAACACAAAGGGGCACTGACACCCTCGTGCATCGTCCGGAAAAACCCGCAGGTTCCACATACAGCTCAACAAGTGGCTTGTCACCCCTGAAGAACTCGAGAGGCAAGTGGGGTTTCATTCCTCTACACAAGACGATGCCTGACTCTCCTGTTCCAACTCTGCAGGGACTTTGCGATCCGAATCAGACCAGCGCCAGTGAAGTCACGAGAGGAACGCTGAGGTTCCTGCCTCCACTCGAGATTAGGACCTCTTCCATTTCACGAAACCCAGTGGAGTCCCGAGAGACGCGTCCCAGCTCCAAAGTATCCCTGACTTCTCAGAGGCACCCTGAGAAGCTCCCTGAGTTCACCAGCACAATTCGAGTGAACCCAGGGTTTACTGCCGCCACCATAGAAAGAACTCAAGAGTCCTTCTTCAACGCATTTTGAGGCCTGATTCCCCTACCATGACTCGAGGGCAATGACACGCTCCCTCTGCTACACTCATGAAGCCCTGACTTCCCTGGCGCCACACGAGAGGCTCCCTGAGCTCCCCGTCATACCTCGTGAGAAACCAAACACTGGCGCCACAGATAGAGAAAACCCACGAGACGCCCCCATTTTCGCGACATGACGGCCTTCTTTTCTAGCATGGCCTGGAGAGCAATCCTTAGTCCTCTCTCCAAACTCCACAGTAGGCTTGACTCCCTTTTGGTCACTCAGTGGACTCCAAGACACACCCGTCGCGACTCGAGAGGAGAGCGGAGTCTTTTCCTTCCCCTCGAGGCGAGGCCTGACTCCTCGGGTGTGTCTGATATGTGAACCGGAGATCCCTGTCGCCCCTGGAGAGAAACATTAGGTCCTGGACACAAGCCTAGATGAGGTCTCTTTTTTCCTGCAGTGACTCGAGAGCAATCCCCAACTCTCCCTCGCAACTCGAATGGAAGACTGGACTTCCCTGGGCCAACAGAAGAGGAAGCCTGAATTTCCCGTTGTAACTCAAGAATCCCGCCACAACTCGAGAAAAACCACGTCGTTCCCTCTTCATCGCAAGATGCGGCCATTGCCGCTACAGCGTCTCAAAAGAAGTCTTACGTTCCATCTTGAAGTGCGATACGGTACTTGGCACCTTTGATGCGACCCCAAAAGTTCCCCAACACACTGGTCTCACTGGAGGGGAACACCGAGGTTCCCGGCATCACCTCATCTGTGCCCCTTCTCCCCTCCTGATCGAGACAGGAGGGTCGATTCCCCTGCTTTGTCTGCAAGGGGTTCCGACCTTCCCGGCGCACCTCAGGATGAGGCCGGTCTCACTAGGAAATTCGAGACGTAGCCTGGTGGGTGGTGCCACATGCGGAAAGACCCCGATTTCCCAGTCCGCTCTTAATAGGAACCCGATGCCAGGACACCTCTTCGAAAGCAAACCTGTGGATGAATGCACAACACGAAGGGGTACTGACATCCCCATGCATAGTACGGAAAAACACGCAGATTCCAAACACAGATCGACAAGTGTCCTGTCATCCCTTGAAGAACTAGAGAGGCATGCGGAGTTCCGTTCCTCCAAACAAGAGAAGGCCTGACTCTCCTTTCCCAACTCTGCAGGGACCGTGTGATCGGAGTCAGAAATGTAGATGAAACCTGACGTTCCTGCATCAACTCGAAATGAGGCCCTCTTCCATTGCGCCATACCCAGTGGAGTCCCGAGAGGCCCCTAAAACTCCACAGTATCCCTGATTCTCAGAGGCACCCTCAGAAGCTCTCTGCGGTCACTGGCACAAGTCGAGTGAACCCAGGGTTTCCTGCTGCATTCTGAGAAAGACCTTGAGAGTCCTTCTTTACCGCGTCTTGAGGCCCGATACCCTACCATGACTGGAGAGCAATGACGCATTCCCCTCGCCACGCCCATTGAAACCTAACTTCCCTGGCGCCACACGAGAGGCTCCCTGCGCTCCCCGTCCTACCTCATGAAAACCCCACACTGGCACCGCCGCTCGAGAAAACTCACGAGACGCCCCCATCATCGTAAGATGAGGGCCTTCTTTTCCTACATGACCTAGAGAGCAATCCCGAGTCCACTCTCCAAACTCCACTGGAGGCCTGACTCCCTTTAGGCCACTCAGTAGCCTCCAAGAGATACACGTCGCTACTCTAGAGGAGAGCAGAGTCCGTTGCTTCCCCTCGAGCCGAGGCCTGACTACTTGGGTGAGTCTGGAATGGGATCCCGAGATCCGTGTTGCCCCTGTAGAGGAAAACTCGGTCCTGGACACAAGCCTAAATGAGGTCTTTTTTGTCCTGCATTGACTCAAGTGCAATCCCCAGCTCTCCCTCGCAACTCGAATGGATGATTGGACTTCCCTGGGCCAACACAAGAGGAAGCCTGTATTCCCCATTGTAATTCGAGAATCCCGCGGCAACTGGAGAAAAACAACGTGGCTCCTCCGTCATCGAAATATGAGGCCCCTGTCAGCTATAGCGTCTCCAGGGAAGTCCCATGTTCCGTCTTGAAGTGTGAAACGGTACTTGGCACCCTTGATGCGACCCCCAAATTTCCCTGACACCCCGGTCTCACTCGAGGAGAACATGGAGGTTCCCAGCACCGCTTCAGCTGAGCCTCTTCTCCCCTCCTGATGGCGACAGGAGGGTCGATTCCCCTGCTTTGTCTGGAAGGGGTTCCCAGACTTCCCGGCGAACCTCAGGATGAGGCCAGTCTCACGAGGGAAGTCGAGACGTAGCCTCGTGGGTTGTGCCACATGCCGAAAGACCCCGATTTCCTGGTCCGCTATTGATAAGATCCCGATGCCCGGTCACCTCTTCGAAGGTAACCCTGTGGATGAAGGCACAACACGAAGGGGCACTGACACCCCTGTGCATCGTCCCCCAAAACCGCAGGTTCCACATACAACTCGACAGGTGGCCTGTCATCCCGTGAACAACTCGAGAGGCAAGCGGAGTTCCATTACTCCACACAAGACGAGGTCTGACTCTCCTGTCCCAACTCTGCAGGGACCCTGCTATCCGAGTCAGAAATGGAGAGGAACCCTGACGTTACTGCCTCAATCCGAGATTAGGTCCTCTTCAATTGCACCAGTCCCTGTGATGTCCCGAGAAGCCCCTCTCAACTCCACAGTATCCCTGACTTCTCAGAGGAACCCCGCTAAGCTCCCTGAGGTCATGGGCACAAGTCGAGGGAACCCAGGGTTTCCTGCCACACCCCGAGAAAGACCTCGAGAGTTCTTCTTCGAAGCGTCCTGAGGCTTGATTCCCCTACCATGACTCGAGAGCAATGAGGCGCTCCCCCACGCCACGTCCATGGAGACCTGACTTCCGTGGCACCACAGGAGTCTCCCTGAGCTCCCCGTCCTATCTCGTGAGAAACCCCAACCAGGCACTGCACCTTGAGAAAACCCACGAGACGCCCCCGTCATCGCGAGATGAGGGCCTTCTTTTCCTGCATGGCCTAGAGAGCAATCCCGAGTCCTGTCTCCAAACTCCACAGGAGGCTTAACTCCATTTAGGCCACTCTTGGGCTCCAAGGGATACCCGTCGCGACTCGAGAGGAGAGCGGAGTCCATTCATTCCCTTCGAGACGAGGCCTGACTCCCCGGGTGAGTCTGGAATGCAACCCCGAGATCCCTGTCGCCCCTGGAGAGAAAAACTCGGTCCTGGACACAAACCTAGATGAGCTCTATTTTGCCCTGCAGTGACTCGAGAGCAATCTCCAGCTCTCACTTGCAACTCGAATGGAAGTTTGGACTTCCCTGGGCCAACAAAAGAGGAAACCTGTATTCCCCATCGTAACTCAAGAATCCTGCCGCAACTCGAGAAAAAACACGTGGGTCCCCCGTCAGTGCTAGATGAGGCCCTTGCCCACTACAGCATCTCAAGAGAAGTCCCAGGTTCCGTCTTGAAGTGCGAAACGGTACTTGGCACCCTTGATGCAACCAGAAAAGTTACCCGACTTTCACTCAAGGAGAGCACCGAGGTTCCCGGCACTACTTCATCTGAGCCCTTTCTCTCCTCCTGATCCCGAAAGGAGGGTCGATTCCCCTGCTTTGTTTGGAAAGGGTTCCCGGACTTTCCTGCGTGCCTCAGGATGAGGCCGGTCTCACGAGAAAATTCGAGACGTAGCCTAGTGGGTGGTGCAACATGCTGAAAGACCCCAATTTCCCGGTCCGCACTTGAGGAGAACACGATACCCGGACACCTCTTCGAAGGCAACCTTGTGGATGAAGGCACAACAGGAAGGAGCACTGACGCCCCCGTGCATCTCCGAAAAACCCGCAGGTTCCACACACATCACGAAAAGTGGTGTTATCCTTGAACAACTTGAGATGTAAGCGGAGTTCCATTCCTCCGCAGAACACGAGACATGACACTCCTGAGCAAACTCAACAGGGACCCTGCGATCTGAGTCACATCCGGCCTCCAGGAAGTCAGGAGCAGAACCCTGAGGTTCCTGCCTCAACTCGAGATGAGGCCCACTTCCATTGCACCAAACCCAAAGGAGTCCCGAGAGGCCTCTCCCAAATCCACAGTATCCCTGACTTCTCAGAGGCACCCTGAGACGCTCCCTGAGGTCACCGGCACAAGTCAAGGGAACCCAGGGTTTCCTGCCGCAACCCTAGAAAGACATCGAGAGTTCTTTTTCAACCCGTCATGAGGCCCGATTCTCCTACCCTGACTTGAGAGCAATGACGCGCTCCCCCTTGCCTCGCCCATGGAGACCTGACTTCCCTGTTGCCACACGAGAGGCTACCTGAACTCCCCGTCGTACCTCGTGAGAAACCCCACACTGGCGCCGCAGCTCGAGAAAACCCACGAGACGCCCCCGTCATCTCGAGATGTGGGCCTTCTTTTCCTGCATGGCCTGGAGAGCAATCCCGAGTCCTCTCTCCAAACTGAAGAGGAGGGTTGACTCCCTTTAGACCACTCAGTGGGCTCCAAGAGATACGCGTCGCAACTCGAGAGGATAGCCAAGTCCTTTGCTTCCCCTCGAGACGAGGCCTAACTCCCCGGGTGAGTCTGTAATGCAAACCCGAGATCCCTGTCGCCCTTGGAGAGGATCACTGGGTCCTGAACACAAGGCTAGATGAGGTCGCTTTTGCCCTGCAGTAACTCGAGAGCACTCCCCAGCTTTCCCTCGCAACCCGAATGGAAGATTGGACCTTCCTGGGCCAACACAAGAGGAAGCCTGAATTCCCAGTAGTAATTCGAGAATTCCGCCTCAACTTGAGAAAAACCACGTGGTTCCCCCGTCATGGCAAGATGAGGCCCTTGCCCGCTCCAGCGTCTCAAGAGTAGTCCCACGTTCTGTCTTCAAGTG
The DNA here is from genome assembly GCF_029407905.1 of Bubalus kerabau. Taxonomy (NCBI): domain Eukaryota; kingdom Metazoa; phylum Chordata; class Mammalia; order Artiodactyla; family Bovidae; genus Bubalus; species Bubalus kerabau. The sequence goes on along the minus strand of NW_026577889.1, from coordinate 1,148,146 downwards.
CGAAATGATATTTGGCACCCTTAATGCTACCCCAAAAGTTCCCCGACATACGGGTCGCACTAGAGGGGAACACCGAGGTTCCTGGCACCACTTCATCTGAGCCCCTTCTCCCCTCCTGATGGCGAAAGGAGGGTCAATTCCCCTGCTTTGTCTGCAAGGGGTTCCCGACCTTCTCCACGCACCTCAGATGAGGCTGTCTCACGAGGAAATTCGAGACGTAGCCTCGATGGTGGTGCCACATGCCGAAAGACCGCGATTTCCCGATCCGCTCTTGATAAGAACGCGATGCCCAGACACCTATTCGAAGATAGTGTGGATGAAGGCACAACACGAAGGGGCACTGACACCCCCGTGCATCGTCCGGAAAAGACCGCAGGTTACTCATACAGCTCAACAAGTGCCTGTCACCCAGTGAACAACTCGAGAGGCAAGCGGAGGTCCATTCCTGCACACAAGACAAGGCCTGACTCACCTCTCCCAACTATGCAGGGGGCTGCGATCGGAATCAGAAATGGAGAGGAACCCTGAGGTTCCTGCCTCCCCTCGAGATGAGGCCCCCTTCCATTTCACCAAACCCAGTGGAGTCCCGAGAGGTCTTTCCCAACTCCACAGTATCCCTGACTTCTCAGAGGCACCCGGAGAATCTCCCTGAGGTCACCGGCACAAGTCGAGGGAACCCAGGTATTCTTGCCAAGACCCGAGAGAGATCTTGAGAGTCCTTCAACGCGTCTAGAGGCCTGATTCCCCTACCATGACTCGAGAGCAATGACGCGCTCCCCCTCGCCACACGCATCGAGACCTGACTTCCCTGGCACCACACGAGAGGCTCCCTGAGCTCCCCGTCCTACCTCGTGTGAAACCCCACACTGGCGCCGCAGCTCGAGAAAACCCACAAGATCCCTCCGTCATCGCGAGATGAGGGCCATCTTTTCCTGCATGGCCTGGAGAGCAGTCCCAAGTCCTCTCTCCAAACTTCACAGGAGGCTTGACTCCCTTTAGGCCACAAAGTGGGCTCCAAGAGGTGCCCGTCGCGACTCGAAAGGAGAGCGGAGTCCTTTGCTTCCCTTCGACATGAGGCCTGACTCCCTGGGTGAGTCTGGAATGCAAACCTGAGATCCCTGTGGCCCTTGGAGAGGAACATTAGGTCCTGGACACAAGCCTAGATGAGGTCTCCTTTGCCCTGCAGTGACTCGAGCGCAACCCCCAGCTCTCCCTCGCAACTCGAATGGATGATTGGACTTCCCTGGCCCAACACAAGAGGAAGCCTGAAATCCCCGTCGTAACTCGAGAATCCCGCCGCAACTCGAGAAAAACCACGTGGCTCCCCCGTCATCGCAAGATGAGGCCCTTGGCCGCTACAGCGTATCAAGAGAAGTCCCACGTTCCATCCTGAAGTACAAAACGGTACTTGGCACCCTTGATGCGACCCCCAAAGTTCCCTGACATACCGGTCTCACTCGAGGGAAACACCAAAGTTCACGGCACCACTTCCTGTGAGCCCCTTCACCCCTCCTGATCGCGACAGAAGGGTCGATTCCCATGTTTTGTCTGCAAGGGGTTCCCGACGTTCCCCGCGAACCTCCGGATGAGGCCGGTCTCATGAGGAAATTCGAAAAGTAGCCTCATGGTTGGTGCCATATGCTGAAAGATCCCGAATTCCCGGTCCACTCTAGATAAGAACCTGACGCCCGGACATCTCTTCGAAGGCAACCCTGTGGATGAAGGCACAACACGAAGGGACACTGACATCCCCATGCATCGTCTGGAAAAACCCGCAGATTCCACTCACAGCTCCAAATGTGGACTGTCACCTCGTGAACAACTCGAGAGGCAAGTGAAGTTGCATTCCTTCACACAAGACGAGGCCTTACTCTCCTGTCCCAACTCTTCAGGGACCCTGCAATTGGAGTCAGAAATGGAGAGGAACCCTGAGGTTCCTGCCTCAACTAGAGAAGAGGCCCTCTTCCATTGAACCAAACTCAGTGGTGTCCCGAGAGGCCCCTCCCAACACCACAGTATCCCTGAATTCTCAGAGGCTCCGTGAGAAGCTACCTGAGGTCACTGGCACAAGTCGAGGGAACCCAGAGTTTCCTGAAGTAACCCGAGAAAGACTTGGAGAGTCCTTTTTCAACGTCTCTTGATGCCCGATTCCCCTACCATGACTCCAGAGCAAGGACGCGCTCCCCTCGCCACGAGCAGGAAAACTGACTTCCCTAGTACCACACAAGAGGCTCCCTGAGTACCCCATCGTACCTCGTGAGAAAACCCACACTGGCGCCACAGTTCGAGAAAAACCACAAGATGCCCCCGTCAAGGAGAGATGGGGGCCTTCTTTTCCTGCCTGACCTGGAGAGCCATTCCTGGTCCTCTCTCCAAACTTCACAGGAGTATTGACTCCCTTTAGGCCACTCAGTTGGGTCCAAGAAATACCCGGTGCGACTCGAGAGGAGAGCGGAGTCCTTTGCTTCCCTGGAGACGAGGCCTGACTCCCCGGGTGAGTTTGGAATGCAACCCCGAGATCCCTGTCGCCCCTGGAGTGGAACATTTTGTCCTAGACACAAGCCTAGATGAGGTCTATTTTGCCCTACAGTGACTCGAGAGCAACCTCCATCTCTCCCTCACAATTTGAATGGAAGATTGGTCTTCCCACGGTCAACACAAGAGGAAGTCTGAATTTCCCATCGTAATTCGAGAATTCAGCCTCAAGTCTTAAAAACCATGTGGTTCCCCTTCATCCCAATATGAGGCCCTTGCCAGCTAGAGTCTCAAGAGAAGTCCCACGTTCCATCTTAAAGTTCGAAATGCTACTTGGCACCCTTGATGCGACCCCAAAGTTCCCCAACATACCGGTCTCACTCCAAGGGAACACCGAAGTTCCTGGTGTCTCCAGGGAAGTCCCATATTCCGTCCTTAAGTGCGAAACGGTACTTGACACCCTTGATGCGATCGCAAGAGTTCCCCGACACGCTGGGTTCCCTCGAGGGGAACACCGAGGGTCCCGGCACCACTTCATCTGAGCCCCTTCTCCCATCCTGATCGCGACAGGAGAGTCGATTCCCCTGCTTTGTCTGGAAGGGGTTCCCGGCCTTCCTGGCGCACCTCAGGATGAGGCCGGTCTCAGGAGGAAATTCGAGACTAGCCACGTGTGAGGTGCCACGTGCCGAACGACCCCGATTTTCCGGTCCGCTCTTGATAAGAACCCGATGCCCGGACACCTCTTCGAAGGCAACCCTGTGGGTGAAGGCACAACACGAAGGGGCACTGACACCCCCGTGCATCATTCGGAAAAACCCGCAGGGTCTACACACAGCTCGACAAGGGGCCTGAGACTCCCGGAACAACTCGAGAGGTAACCAGAATTCCATTCCTCAGACAAGACGAGGCATGACTCTCCTGTCCCAACACTGCAGGGACCGTGGAGTCAGAGTCCGAAACCGAGAGGAAGCCTGAGGTTCCTGCCTCCCCTCGAGATGAGGCCCTCTTCCATTGCGCCGAACCCAGCAGAGTCCCGAGAGGCCCTGCCAATTACACAGCATCCCTCACCTCTCAGAGGCACCCTGGGAAGTTCCCTAAGGTCCCCTGCAGAAGTCGAGGGAAACGAGGGTTTCCCGCCACAACCCAAGAAAGAACTCGAGAGTCCTTCTTCAACGCCTCTTGAGGACCTAGCCGCTTCCCATGACTCGAGAGTGATGACCAGCTCCCCCTCGCCATGCGCATGGAGACCTGACTTCCCTGGCGCCGCACGAGAGGCTCCCTGAGGTCCTCGTCGTGCCTCGTGAGAAAACCCCCATGGGCGCAGCAGCCTGAGGAAACCCATGAGACGCCCCCGTCATCGCGAGATGAGGGCCTTCTTTTCCTGCCTGGCCTGGAGAGCAATCCCGAGTCCTCTCTCCAAACTGAAGAGGAGGCTCGACACCCTTGAGTCCACTCAGTGGGCTCCAAGAGATCCGTGTCGCGACTTGAGAGGAAAGCGGAGTCCTTTGCTTCCCCTCCAGGCGAGTCCTGACTCCCCGGGTGAGTCTGGAATGCAAACCCTGGATCCCTGTCTTCCCTTGAGAGGAATATTAGGTCCTGGACACACGTCTCGATGAGGTCTCTTTGGCCCTGTAGTGACTCGAGCAGAACCCCCAGCTTTCCATCGCAACTCGAATTGAAGATTGGGCTTCCCAGGGCCAACCCAAGAGAGACCTGAAATTCCTGTCGTTTTCGAGAATCCCGATGCAACTCAAGAAAAACGACGTGGTTCCACCGTCTTCACAGGATGAGGCCCTTGCCCGCTACAGCGTCTCCAGGGAAGTCCCATGTTCCGTCCTGAAGTGGGAAACGGTACTTGGCTCCCTTGATGCGACACCTAAAGTTCCCTGAAACGCCGGGTTCCCTCGAGTGGAACACCGAGGGTCCCGGCACCACTTCATCTGAGCCCCATCTCCCCTCCTGATCGCGACAGGAGAATCGATTCCCCTACTTTGTGTGGAAGGGGTTCCCGGCCTTCCTGGCGCACCTCAGGATGATGCTGGTCTCATGAGGAAATTCGAGATGAGCCACGTGGGTGGTGCCACATGCCGAATGACCCCGATTTCCCGGTCCGCTCTTGAAATGAACCCGATGCCCGGACACCTCTTTGAAGGCAACCCTGTGGGGGAAGGCACAAAACGAAGGGGCACTGACACCCCCATGCATCTTCTGGAAACACCCGCAGGTTCCACACACAGCTTGTCAAGGGCCCTGAGACCCACTGAACGACTCGAGAGGCAAGCAGAGTTCCGTTACTCAGACAAGACGAGGCCTGACTCTCTTGTCCCAACTCTGCAGGGACCCTGCGGTCGGAGTCAGAAATGGAGAGGAAGCCTGAGGTTCCTGCCTCCAATCGAGATGAGGCCCTCTTTCATTTCGTCAAACCTAGTGGAGTCCCGAGAGGCCCCTCTAACTCCTCAGTATCCCTCACCTCTCAGAGGCACCTGGGAAGTTCCCTAAGGTCCCCTGTAGAGGTCGAGGGAAACGAGTGTTTCCCGCCCCAACCCAAGAAAGACCTTGAGAGTCCTTCTTAAATGCCTCTTGAGGCCCTTGTCCCTCCCATGTCTCGAGAGCAGTGACGCAATCTGCCTGGCCACACGCATGGAGTCAGGCTTCTCTGGCGCTGCACAAGAGGATCCCTGAACTCCCCATCATATCTCATGAGAAACCCCACACTGGCGCCGCAGCTCGAGAAAACCCATGAGACGCCCCCATCATCTCGAGAGGAGGGCCATCTTTAACTGCATGGTATGCAGATCAAGCGTGAACCTTCTGTCGAAGCTACACAGGACTCTTGACTCCCTTTAGGCCACTCATTGGGTTCCAAGAGTTACGTGTCGCGACTCGAGAGGATAGTGGAGTCCTTTGCTTCCACTCGAGATGAGGCGTGACCCACCGGGTGAGACTGGAATGCGACCCCGATATCCCTGTCGCCCCTGGAGAGGAACATTACGTCCTGGACCCAAGCCTAGATGAGGACTCTTTGCCCTGAAGTGACTCGAGAGCAATCCTCAGCTCTCTCTGACAAGTTGAATGGAAGATTGGACTTCCTGGGCCAACACAAGAGGAAGCCTGAATTCCCCGTTGTAACTCGAGAATCCCGCCTCAACTCGAGAAAAACCACGTGTTTCCCTCGTCATCGCAATATGAGGCCCTTGCCCGCTACAGCATCTCCAGAGAATCCCCACGTTCCGTCTTGAAGTGCGAAACTGTACTTGGCAGCCTTGATGCGACCTCAAAAGTGCCGTGACATACCGGTCTCACTCGAGGGGACCACCGAGGTTCCCGGCACCACTTCATCTGAGCCCCTTCTCCCCTTCTGATCGCGAGCGGTGGGTCGATTCCCCTGCTTTGTCTGCAAGGGGTTCCCGACCTTCCCGGCGCACCTCAGGATGAGGCCGGTCTCCCGAGGAAATTCGAGACGTAGCCTCGTGGGTGGTACCACATGCTGAAAGACCCCAATTTTCCGGTACGCTCTTGAAAAGAACCCGATGCCCGGAAACCTCTTTGAAGGCAACCCTGTGGATGAAGGCACAACACGAAGGGGCACTGACACCCCCGTGCATCGTCCGGAAAACCCCGCAGGTTCCACACTCAGCTCAACAAGTGGCCTGTCACTCCGTGAACAACTCTAAAGGCAAGGGGAAATCCATTCCTCCACAGAAGACGAGGCGTGACTCTCTTGTCCATACTCTGCAGGTACCCTGCGACCCTAGTCAGAAATGGAGAGGACCCCTGACGTTCCTGCCTCCATTCGAGATGAGGCCCTCTTCGATTGCACCAAACCCAGTTGAGTAACGAAGGGCCCCTCCCAAATCCACAGTGTCCCTGACTTCTCAGAGGCACCCTTAGAAGTTGCCTGAGGTCACCGACACAAATCAAGGGAACCCAGGGTTCCCTGCCGCAACCCGAGAAAGACCTCAAGAGTCCTTCTTCAATGCGTCTTGAGGCCCAATTCGCCTACTATGACTCGAGAGCAATCACGCACTCCCCTTCACCACACGCACGGAGACCTGACGTCCCTAGCACCACACGAGAGGCTCTCTGAGCTCCCCGTTGTACCTCGTGAGAAATCTGATACTGGCGCCGCAGCTGGAGAAAACCCACGAGATGCCCCCGTCATCGCGAGATGAGGGCCTTTTTTCCTGCATGGCCAGGAAAACAATCCCGAGTCATCTCTCCAAACTCCATAGGAGGCTTCACTCCCTTTACGCCACGCAGTGGGCTCCAAGAGATACCCGTCGCGACTCGACAGGAGAGCGGAGTCCTTTTTTTCCCCTCAAGACGAGGCCTGACTCTCCGGGTGAGTCGAGAATGCAACCCTGAGATCCCTGTTGGCCCAGTAGTGGAACACTAGGTCCTGGACACAAGCGTAGATGAGGTCTATTTTGCCCTGCAGTGACTGGAGAGCAATCCCCAGTTCTAACTTGCAACTCGAATGGAATACTGGATTTTCCTGGCGCCATACAAGAGGCTCCCTGAGATCCCCGTGGTACTTCATGAGACACCCCACACTGGCGCCGCAGCTCGAGAAAACCCACGAGACGCCACCGTCATCTCGAGATGAGGGCCTTCTTTTCCTGCATGGCCTGGAGTCCAATCCCGAGTCCTCTCTCCAAACTCCACAGGAGGCTTGACTCACTTTAGTACACACAGTGGGCTCCAAGAGATACCCATCGCGACTCGAGACGAGAGCGGAATTCTTTGCTTACCCTCGAGGTGAGAACTGACTCCCCAGGTGAGTCTGGAATGCAAACCCTGGATCCCTGTCTTCCCTTGAGAGGAATATTAGGTCCTGGACACACGTCTCGATGAGGTCTCTTTGGCCCTGTAGTGACTCGAGCAGAACCCCCAGCTTTCCATCGCAACTCGAATTGAAGATTGGGCTTCCCAGGGCCAACCCAAGAGAGACCTGAAATTCCTGTCGTTTTCGAGAATCCCGATGCAACTCAAGAAAAACGACGTGGTTCCAACGTCTTCACAGGATGAGGCCCTTGCCCGCTACAGCGTCTCCAGGGAAGTCCCATGTTCCGTCCTGAAGTGGGAAACGGTACTTGGCTCCCTTGATGCGACACCTAAAGTTCCCTGAAACGCCGGGTTCCCTCGAGTGGAACACCGAGGGTCCCGGCACCACTTCATCTGAGCCCCATCTCCCCTCCTGATCGCGACAGGAGAATCGATTCCCCTACTTTGTGTGGAAGGGGTTCCCGGCCTTCCTGGCGCACCTCAGGATGATGCTGGTCTCATGAGGAAATTCGAGATGAGCCACGTGGGTGGTGCCACATGCCGAATGACCCCGATTTCCCGGTCCGCTCTTGAAATGAACCCGATGCCCGGACACCTCTTTGAAGGCAACCCTGTGGGGGAAGGCACAAAACGAAGGGGCACTGACACCCCCATGCATCTTCTGGAAACACCCGCAGGTTCCACACACAGCTTGTCAAGGGCCCTGAGACCCACTGAACGACTCGAGAGGCAAGCAGAGTTCCGTTACTCAGACAAGACGAGGCCTGACTCTCTTGTCCCAACTCTGCAGGGACCCTGCGGTCGGAGTCAGAAATGGAGAGGAAGCCTGAGGTTCCTGCCTCCAATCGAGATGAGGCCCTCTTTCATTTCGTCAAACCTAGTGGAGTCCCGAGAGGCCCCTCTAACTCCTCAGTATCCCTCACCTCTCAGAGGCACCTGGGAAGTTCCCTAAGGTCCCCTGTAGAGTTCGAGGGAAACGAGTGTTTCCCGCCCCAACCCAAGAAAGACCTTGAGAGTCCTTCTTAAATGCCTCTTGAGGCCCTTGTCCCTCCCATGTCTCGAGAGCAATGACGCGATCTGCCTGGCCACACGCATGGAGTCAGGCTTCTCTGGCGCTGCACAAGAGGATCCCTGAACTCCCCATCATATCTCATGAGAAACCCCACACTGGCGCCGCAGCTCGAGAAAACCCATGAGACGCCCCCATCATCTCGAGAGGAGGGCCATCTTTAACTGCATGGTATGCAGATCAAGCGTGAACCTTCTGTCGAAGCTACACAGGACTCTTGACTCCCTTTAGGCCACTCATTGGGTTCCAAGAGTTACGTGTCGCGACTCGAGAGGATAGTGGAGTCCTTTGCTTCCACTCGAGATGAGGCGTGACCCACCGGGTGAGACTGGAATGCGACCCCGATATCCCTGTCGCCCCTGGAGAGGAACATTACGTCCTGGACCCAAGCCTAGATGAGGACTCTTTGCCCTGAAGTGACTCGAGAGCAATCCTCAGCTCTCTCTGACAAGTTGAATGGAAGATTGGACTTCCTGGGCCAACACAAGAGGAAGCCTGAATTCCCCGTTGTAACTCGAGAATCCCGCCTCAACTCGAGAAAAACCACGTGTTTCCCTCGTCATCGCAATATGAGGCCCTTGCCCGCTACAGCATCTCCAGAGAATTCCCACGTTCCGTCTTGAAGTGCGAAACTGTACTTGGCAGCCTTGATGCGACCTCAAAAGTGCCGTGACATACCGGTCTCACTCGAGGGGACCACCGAGGTTCCCGGCACCACTTCATCTGAGCCCCTTCTCCCCTTCTGATCGCGAGCGGTGGGTCGATTCCCCTGCTTTGTCTGCAAGGGGTTCCCGACCTTCCCGGCGCACCTCAGGATGAGGCCGGTCTCCCGAGGAAATTCGAGACGTAGCCTCGTGGGTGGTACCACATGCTGAAAGACCCCAATTTTCCGGTACGCTCTTGAAAAGAACCCGATGCCCGGAAACCTCTTTGAAGGCAACCCTGTGGATAAAGGCACAACACGAAGGGGCACTGACACCCCCGTGCATCGTCCGGAAAACCCCGCAGGTTCCACACTCAGCTCAACAAGTGGCCTGTCACTCCGTGAACAACTCTAAAGGCAAGGGGAAATCCATTCCTCCACAGAAGACGAGGCGTGACTCTCTTGTCCATACTCTGCAGGTACCCTGCGACCCTAGTCAGAAATGGAGAGGACCCCTGACGTTCCTGCCTCCATTCGAGATGAGGCCCTCTTCGATTGCACCAAACCCAGTTGAGAAACGAAGGGCCCCTCCCAAATCCACAGTGTCCCTGACTTCTCAGAGGCACCCTTAGAAGTTGCCTGAGGTCACCGACACAAATCAAGGGAACCCAGGGTTCCCTGCCGCAACCCGAGAAAGACCTCAAGAGTCCTTCTTCAATGCGTCTTGAGGCCCAATTCGCCTACTATGACTCGAGAGCAATCACGCACTCCCCTTCACCACACGCACGGAGACCTGACGTCCCTAGCACCACACGAGAGGCTCTCTGAGCTCCCCGTTGTACCTCGTGAGAAATCTGATACTGGCGCCGCAGCTGGAGAAAACCCACGAGATGCCCCCGTCATCGCGAGATGAGGGCCTTTTTTCCTGCATGGCCAGGAAAACAATCCCGAGTCATCTCTCCAAACTCCATAGGAGGCTTCACTCCCTTTACGCCACGCAGTGGGCTCCAAGAGATACCCGTCGCGACTCGACAGGAGAGCGGAGTCCTTTTTTTCCCCTCAAGACGAGGCCTGACTCTCCGGGTGAGTCGAGAATGCAACCCTGAGATCCCTGTTGGCCCAGTAGTGGAACACTAGGTCCTGGACACAAGCGTAGATGAGGTCTATTTTGCCCTGCAGTGACTGGAGAGCAATCCCCAGTTCTAACTTGCAACTCGAATGGAATACTGGATTTTCCTGGCGCCATACAAGAGGCTCCCTGAGATCCCCGTGGTACTTCATGAGACACCCCACACTGGCGCCGCAGCTCGAGAAAACCCACGAGACGCCACCGTCATCTCGAGATGAGGGCCTTCTTTTCCTGCATGGCCTGGAGTCCAATCCCGAGTCCTCTCTCCAAACTCCACAGGAGGCTTGACTCCCTTTAGTACACACAGTGGGCTCCAAGAGATACCCATCGCGACTCGAGACGAGAGCGGAATTCTTTGCTTACCCTCGAGGTGAGAACTGACTCCCCGGGTGAGTCTGGAATGCAAACCCTGGATCCCTGTCTTCCCTTGAGAGGAATATTAGGTCCTGGACACACGTCTCGATGAGGTCTCTTTGGCCCTGTAGTGACTCGAGCAGAACCCCCAGCTTTCCATCGCAACTCGAATTGAAGATTGGGCTTCCCAGGGCCAACCCAAGAGAGACCTGAAATTCCTGTCGTTTTCGAGAATCCCGATGCAACTCAAGAAAAACGACGTGGTTCCAACGTCTTCACAGGATGAGGCCCTTGCCCGCTACAGCGTCTCCAGGGAAGTCCCATGTTCCGTCCTGAAGTGGGAAACGGTACTTGGCTCCCTTGATGCGACACCTAAAGTTCCCTGAAACGCCGGGTTCCCTCGAGTGGAACACCGAGGGTCCCGGCACCACTTCATCTGAGCCCCATCTCCCCTCCTGATCGCGACAGGAGAATCGATTCCCCTACTTTGTGTGGAAGGGGTTCCCGGCCTTCCTGGCGCACCTCAGGATGATGCTGGTCTCATGAGGAAATTCGAGATGAGCCACGTGGGTGGTGCCACATGCCGAATGACCCCGATTTCCCGGTCCGCTCTTGAAATGAACCCGATGCCCGGACACCTCTTTGAAGGCAACCCTGTGGGGGAAGGCACAAAACGAAGGGGCACTGACACCCCCATGCATCTTCTGGAAACACCCGCAGGTTCCACACACAGCTTGTCAAGGGCCCTGAGACCCACTGAACGACTCGAGAGGCAAGCAGAGTTCCGTTACTCAGACAAGACGAGGCCTGACTCTCTTGTCCCAACTCTGCAGGGACCCTGCGGTCGGAGTCAGAAATGGAGAGGAAGCCTGAGGTTCCTGCCTCCAATCGAGATGAGGCCCTCTTTCATTTCGTCAAACCTAGTGGAGTCCCGAGAGGCCCCTCTAACTCCTCAGTATCCCTCACCTCTCAGAGGCACCTGGGAAGTTCCCTAAGGTCCCCTGTAGAGGTCGAGGGAAACGAGTGTTTCCCGCCCCAACCCAAGAAAGACCTTGAGAGTCCTTCTTAAATGCCTCTTGAGGCCCTTGTCCCTCCCATGTCTCGAGAGCAATGACGCGATCTGCCTGGCCACACGCATGGAGTCAGGCTTCTCTGGCGCTGCACAAGAGGATCCCTGAACTCCCCATCATATCTCATGAGAAACCCCACACTGGCGCCGCAGCTCGAGAAAACCCATGAGACGCCCCCATCATCTCGAGAGGAGGGCCATCTTTAACTGCATGGTATGCAGATCAAGCGTGAACCTTCTGTCGAAGCTACACAGGACTCTTGACTACCTTTAGGCCACTCATTGGGCTCCAAGAGTTACGTGTCGCGACTCGAGAGGATAGTGGAGTCCTTTGCTTCCACTCGAGATGAGGCGTGACCCACCGGGTGAGACTGGAATGCGACCCCGATATCCCTGTCGCCCCTGGAGAGGAACATTACGTCCTGGACCCAAGCCTAGATGAGGACTCTTTGCCCTGAAGTGACTCGAGAGCAATCCTCAGCTCTCTCTGACAAGTTGAATGGAAGATTGGACTTCCTGGGCCAACACAAGAGGAAGCCTGAATTCCCCGTTGTAACTCGAGAATCCCGCCTCAACTCGAGAAAAACCACGTGTTTCCCTCGTCATCGCAATATGAGGCCCTTGCCCGCTACAGCATCTCCAGAGAATTCCCACGTTCCGTCTTGAAGTGCGAAACTGTACTTGGCAGCCTTGATGCGACCTCAAAAGTGCCGTGACATACCGGTCTCACTCGAGGGGACCACCGAGGTTCCCGGCACCACTTCATCTGAGCCCCTTCTCCCCTTCTGATCGCGAGCGGTGGGTCGATTCCCCTGCTTTGTCTGCAAGGGGTTCCCGACCTTCCCGGCGCACCTCAGGATGAGGCCGGTCTCCCGAGGAAATTCGAGACGTAGCCTCGTGGGTGGTACCACATGCTGAAAGACCCCAATTTTCCGGTACGCTCTTGAAAAGAACCCGATGCCCGGAAACCTCTTTGAAGGCAACCCTGTGGATAAAGGCACAACACGAAGGGGCACTGACACCCCCGTGCATCGTCCGGAAAACCCCGCAGGTTCCACACTCAGCTCAACAAGTGGCCTGTCACTCCGTGAACAACTCTAAAGGCAAGGGGAAATCCATTCCTCCACAGAAGACGAGGCGTGACTCTCTTGTCCATACTCTGCAGGTACCCTGCGACCCTAGTCAGAAATGGAGAGGACCCCTGACGTTCCTGCCTCCATTCGAGATGAGGCCCTCTTCGATTGCACCAAACCCAGTTGAGTAACGAAGGGCCCCTCCCAAATCCACAGTGTCCCTGACTTCTCAGAGGCACCCTTAGAAGTTGCCTGAGGTCACCGACACAAATCAAGAGAACCCAGGGTTCCCTGCCGCAACCCGAGAAAGACCTCAAGAGTCCTTCTTCAATGCGTCTTGAGGCCCAATTCGCCTACTATGACTCGAGAGCAATCACGCACTCCCCTTCACCACACGCACGGAGACCTGACGTCCCTAGCACCACACGAGAGGCTCTCTGAGCTCCCCGTTGTACCTCGTGAGAAATCTGATACTGGCGCCGCAGCTGGAGAAAACCCACGAGATGCCCCCGTCATCGCGAGATGAGGGCCTTTTTTCCTGCATGGCCAGGAAAACAATCCCGAGTCATCTCTCCAAACTCCATAGGAGGCTTCACTCCCTTTACGCCACGCAGTGGGCTCCAAGAGATACCCGTCGCGACTCGACAGGAGAGCGGAGTCCTTTTTTTCCCCTCAAGACGAGGCCTGACTCTCCGGGTGAGTCGAGAATGCAACCCTGAGATCCCTGTTGGCCCAGTAGTGGAACACTAGGTCCTGGACACAAGCGTAGATGAGGTCTATTTTGCCCTGCAGTGACTGGAGAGCAATCCCCAGTTCTAACTTGCAACTCGAATGGAATACTGGATTTTCCTGGCGCCATACAAGAGGCTCCCTGAGATCCCCGTGGTACTTCATGAGACACCCCACACTGGCGCCGCAGCTCGAGAAAACCCACGAGACGCCACCGTCATCTCGAGATGAGGGCCTTCTTTTCCTGCATGGCCTGGAGTCCAATCCCGAGTCCTCTCTCCAAACTCCACAGGAGGCTTGACTCCCTTTAGTACACACAGTGGGCTCCAAGAGATACCCATCGCGACTCGAGACGAGAGCGGAATTCTTTGCTTACCCTCGAGGTGAGAACTGACTCCCTGGATGAGTCTGGAATGCAAACCCGAGATCCCTGTCGCCCCTGGAGAGCAACGTTAGATGCTGGACACAAGCCTAGATTAGGTCTCTTTTGCCCTGCAGTGACTCTAGCGCAATCCCCAGCTCCCCCTCGCAACCCGAATGGAAGATTGGATTTCAAGGCCAACAAGAGGAAGCCTAAATTCCCGGTCATAACTCGAGAATCCCGCCGCAACTCGAGCAAAACCACGTGGTTCTCCCGTCATCGCAAGATGAGGCCCTTGCCCGCTACAGCGTTTCAAAAGATGTCCCAGGTTCCGTCTTGAAATGCGAAACGGTACTTGGCACCCTTGATGCGACCCCAAAAGTCCCCCAACACGCCGGTCTCACTCAAGGGGAACACCGAGGTTCCCGGCACCACTTCATTTAAGCCCCTTCTGCCCTCCTGATCGTGACCCGTGGGTCGATTCCCCTGCTTTGTCTGCAAGGGGGCCCGACCTTCCCTGCACAACTCAGGATGAGGCCGGTCTCATGGGGAAATTCGATACGTAGCTTTGTGGGCGGGGCCACTTGCTGAAATACTCCAATTTCCCGGTCCGCTCTTGATAAGAATCCGATGCTCGGACACCTCTTGGAAGGCAGCCTTGAGTATGAAGGTACAACACGAAGGGGCACTAACACACCTGTGCATCATCCGGAAAAACGGGCAGGTTACACACACAGCTCGACAAGTGGCCTGTCACCTCGAGAACAACTCGAGAGGCAAGAGGAGTCCCATCCTCCAGAAAAGACGAGGCCTGACTCTCCTGTACCAACATGCAGGGACCTTGCGATCTGAGTCAGAAATGGAGAGGAACACTGAGGTTCCTGCTTCAACTCGAGATGAGTCCCTCTTACATTCCACCAAATGCAGAGGAGTCTCGAGAGGCCCCTCCAAACTGCACAGTATCCCTGACTTCTCAGAGGCACTCTGAGAAGCTCCCTGAGGTCGCAGGCACAAGTCAAGGGAACCCTGGGTTTTATGCAGTGACCCGAGAAAGACCTCGAGAGTCCTTCTTCAACCCGTCTTGAGGCCCGATTACCCTACCATGACTTGAGAGCAACAACGAGCTCCCCCTAGCCATCTCATGGGGAACTGACTTCCCTGGCGCCACACGAGAGGCTCCCTGAGCTCCCTCTCGTACCTCGTCAGAAACCCGGCACTAGCGCAGCAGTCTAGAAAACCCACGAGACGCCGCCATCATCGTGAGATGAGGGCCTTCTGTTCCTGCATGGCCTGGAGAGGAATCCCGAGTCCTCTATCCAAACAGCACAGGAGGCTTGACTCCCTTTAGGGCACACAGTGGGCTCCAAGAGATACCCATCGCGACTCAAAAGGACAGCGGAGTTCTTTGCTTCCCCTCGAGACGAGGCCTGATTCCCCGGGTGAGTCTGGTATGCAACCCCAAGATCCCTGTCGCCCCTAGGGACGAACATTAAGTCCTGGACACAAGCCTAGATGAGGTCTATTTTGCCCTGCAGTGACTCGAGAGCAATCCCCAGCTCTCCCTTTAAACTCGAATGGAAGATAGGACTTCCCTGGCCCAACACATGAGGAAGACTGTATTCCCCGTCGAAACTCGAGAATCCGGCCATAACTCGAGAAACGCCACGTGGTTCCCCCGTCATCCCAAGATGAGGCCCTTGCCCCCTACAGCGTCTCAAGAGAAGTCCCACGTTCCGTCGTGAAGTGCGAAACGGTATTGGCACCCTTGATGCGACCTCAAAAGTTCCTCGACACACCAGTCTGACTCGAGGAGAACACCGAGGTTCCCGGCACCACTACATCTGGGCCCCTTCTCCCCTCCTGATCGCGACAGGAGGGTCGATTCCCCTGTTTTGTCTTGAAGGGGTTCCCGCCTTTCCCGGTGCATCTCAGGATGAGGCCGGTCTCACGAGGATATTCGAGACATAGCCACGTGGATGGTGACACATGCCGAAAGACCCCGATTTCCCGGTCCGCTCTTGATAAGATCCTGATGCCCGGACACCTCTTTGAAGATAACCCTTTTGATGAAGGCACAACACTTAGGGGCACTGACACCCCTGGGTATCGTCCGGAGAAACCCGCAGGTACCACACACAGCTCGAGAAGTGACCTGTCACCCCGTGAACAACTGGAGAGGCAAGCAGAGTTCCATTCCTCCACACAAGACGAGGCCTGACTCTCCTGTTCGAACTCTGCAGCGAAACTGTGATCCGAGTCAGATCTGGCCCAGGGGAAGTCAGGAGAGGAAACATGAGTTTCCTGCCTCCACTCGAGATGAGGCCCTCTTCCATTGCACCGAACCCAGTGGAGTCCAGAGAGACCCCTCCCAACTGCTCAGTATCCCTGACTTCTCAGAGGCACCCTTAGACCCTCCTGAGATCACCGGCACAAGTCGAGGGAACCAAGGGTTTCCTGCCCCAACCCGTAAAAGACCTCGAGAGTCCTTCTTCAACGCGTCTTGAGGTGCGATTTCCCTACCATGACTCGAGAGCAATGACGCGCTCCCCCTAGCCACGCGCATAGAAACCTGACTTCCCTGGCGCCACAGGAGAGGCTCCCTGAGCTCCCCATTATACCTCGTGAGCAACACCACACTGGAGCCACAGCTCGAGAATACCGACGAGACGCCCCAGTCCTCACGAGATGAGGGCCTTCTTTTGCTGTATGGCCTGGAGAGCAATCCTGAGTCCTCTCTCCAAACTCCACAGGAGGCTTGACACATTTTAGGCCACACAGTGAGCTCCAAGATATAACCGTCGCAACTTGACAGGAGAGCGGTGTCCTTGGCTTCCCCTCGAGACGAGGCCTTACTCCCCGGGTGAGTCGAGAATGCAATGCTGAGATCGCTTTCGCCCCAGCAGAGGAACATTAGGTCCTGGACACAAGCCTAGATGAGGTCTATTTGGCCCTGCAGTGTCTCGAGAGCAATCCCCAGTTCT
Source organism: Bubalus kerabau (assembly GCF_029407905.1). Lineage (NCBI taxonomy): Eukaryota > Metazoa > Chordata > Mammalia > Artiodactyla > Bovidae > Bubalus > Bubalus kerabau. The sequence goes on along the minus strand of NW_026577889.1, from coordinate 1,131,478 downwards.
AACTCACAATTCGAATGAAAACTGGACTTCCCTGGGCCAGTTGAAGAGGAAGCCTGAATTCCCGGTTGTAACTCGAGAATCCCGCCCCAACTCAAGAAAAACCACGTGGTTCCCCCGTCATCGAAAGATGAGGCCCTTGCCCGCTACAGCGTCTCAAGAGAAGTCCCACTTTCCGTATTGAAGTGCGAAAAGTTACTTGGAACCCTTGATGCGACCCCAAAAGTTCCCCGACATACCAGTCTCACTTGAGGAGAACACCGAGGTTCCCGGCACCACTTCATCTGAGACTCTTCTCCCCTCTTGATCGCGACAGGAGGTTCGATTCCCCTGCTTTGTCTGGAAGGCGTTCCCGACCTTCCTGGCGCACATCAAGATGAGGCCAGTCTCACGAGGAAATTCGAGACATAGCCTCGTGGGTGGTGTGGCATGCCAAAAGACCCCGATTCCCTGGTCCGCTCTTGATAAGAACCCGATGGCAGAACCCAACTCGAAGGCAATCCTGTGGAACAAGGCACAACACGAAGGGGCAGTGAAACCCCAGTGCATCGTCCAGAAAAACCCGCAAGTTCCACATACAAATCGACAAGTGGCCTGTCACCCCATGAACAACGCGAGAGTCAAGCGGAGTTCCATTCCTCCACACAAGACGAGGCCTGACTCTCCTGTCCCAACTCTGCAGGGACTCTGCGATCCGAGTCAGATCCGGCGCATTCGAAGCCAGGAGAGGAACCCTGTGGTTCCTGCCTCAACTTGTCATGAGGCCCTCTTCCATTGCACCAAACCCAGTGGAGTTCCGAGAGGCCCCTCCCAACTCCACAGTGACCCTGACTTCTCAGAGGCACGCTGAGAAGCTTCCTGAGGTCACTGGCACAAGTCGATGGAACCCAGGGTTTCCTGCTGCAACCCAAGAAAGACCTCGAGAGTCCTTCTTTAACACGTTTTCAGGCCCAATTCCCCTACCATGACTCGAGAACAATGACGGGCTCCCTCTCACCACGTGCATAGAGACCTGACTGCCCTGGCACCACATGAGAGGCTCACTGAGCTCCCAGTCTTACTTCCTGAGAAACCCCACACTAGCGCCACAGCTCGAGAAAACCTACGAGACGCCCCAGTCATCGGGAGATGAGGGCCTTCATTTCCTGCATTGCCTGGAGAGCAATCCCGTGTCCTCCCTCCAAACACCAGAGGAGGTTTGACTCCCTTTAAGCCACTCAGTGGGCTCCAAGACATACCCGTCCGACTCGAGAGGAGAGCAGAGTCCTTTGCTTCCCCTCGAGACGAGGCCTGACTCCAGGGTGAGTCTGGAATGCAACCCCGAGATTCCTGTCGCCCCTTGACATGAACATTAGGTCCTGCACACAAGCCTTGGTGGGGTCTCTTTTGCCTTCAGTGACTAGAGCGCACCTCCAGCTCTTCCTCGAATCTCGAATGGAAGATAAGACTTTTGTGGGCCAACACAAGAGGAAGCATGAATTCCCTGTGGTAACTAAAATATCCCACCGCAACTAGAGAAAAACCAAGTGGTTCCCCAGTCATTCCAAGATGAGGCCCTTGCCCGCTGGAGCACCCCAAGAGAAGTCCCACGTTCCAATTTGAAGAGAGAAACGGTACTTGGAACGCTTTATGCGACCCCAAAAGTTACCCGACATACCTGTCTCACTTGAGGGAAACACCGAGGTTTCCAGCAGCACTTCATCTGAACCACTTCTCCCCACCTGATCGCCAAAGGAGGGTCGAATCCTCTGCTTTGTCTGGAAGGGTTTCATGACCTTCGCGGCACACCTCAGGTTGAGGCCGGTTTCATGAGGAAATTCGAGACTAGCCACGTGGGTGGTGCCAAATGCTGAACGACCCCGATTTCCCAGTCCGCTCTTCATAAGAACACGATGCCCTGACACCTCTTTGAAGGCAACCCTGTGGATGAAGACACAAAACGAAGGGTCACTGACACCCCCATGCATCGTCTGGAAAAACCTGCAGATTCCACACACAGTTTGACAAGGGGCCTGAAACCCCATGAACAACTCGAGAGGCAAGTGGAGTTCCATTCCTCAGAAAAGACATAGCCTGACTCTCCTGTCCCAACTCTGCAGGGACACTACGATCAGAGTCAGAATTGGAAAGGAAGCCTAAGGTTCCTGCCTCCACTCGAGATGAGGCCCTCTTCCATTGCGACAAACCCAGTGGAGTCCCGAGAGGCCCCACCAACTCCACAGCATCCCTCACCTCTCAGAGGCACCCTGGGAAGTTCCCTCAGGTCCCCGGCAGAAGTCGGGGGAAACGAGGGTTTCCCGCTGCAACCCGAGAAAGACATCGAGAGTCCTTCTTCAACGCGTCTTGAGGCCCTAGTCCCCTCCCATGACTCGAGAACAATGACGCGCTCCCCCTAGCCACGCGCATAGAAACCTGACTTCCCTGGCGCCACAGGAGAGGCTCCCTGAGCTCCCCATTATACCTCGTGAGCAACACCACACTGGAGCCACAGCTCGAGAATACCGACGAGACGCCCCAGTCCTCACGAGATGAGGGCCTTCTTTTGCTGTATGGCCTGGAGAGCAATCCTGAGTCCTCTCTCCAAACTCCACAGGAGGCTTGACACATTTTAGGCCACACAGTGAGCTCCAAGATATAACCGTCGCAACTTGACAGGAGAGCGGTGTCCTTGGCTTCCCCTCGAGACGAGGCCTTACTCCCCGGGTGAGTCGAGAATGCAATGCTGAGATCGCTTTCGCCCCAGCAGAGGAACATTAGGTCCTGGACACAAGCCTAGATGAGGTCTATTTGGCCCTGCAGTGTCTCGAGAGCAATCCCCAGTTCTAACTCACAATTCGAATGAAAACTGGACTTCCCTGGGCCAGTTGAAGAGGAAGCCTGAATTCCCGGTTGTAACTCGAGAATCCCGCCCCAACTCAAGAAAAACCACGTGGTTCCCCCGTCATCGAAAGATGAGGCCCTTGCCCGCTACAGCGTCTCAAGAGAAGTCCCACTTTCCGTATTGAAGTGCGAAAAGTTACTTGGAACCCTTGATGCGACCCCAAAAGTTCCCCGACATACCAGTCTCACTTGAGGAGAACACCGAGGTTCCCGGCACCACTTCATCTGAGACTCTTCTCCCCTCTTGATCGCGACAGGAGGTTCGATTCCCCTGCTTTGTCTGGAAGGCGTTCCCGACCTTCCTGGCGCACATCAAGATGAGGCCAGTCTCACGAGGAAATTCGAGACATAGCCTCGTGGGTGGTGTGGCATGCCAAAAGACCCCGATTCCCTGGTCCGCTCTTGATAAGAACCCGATGGCAGAACCCAACTCGAAGGCAATCCTGTGGAACAAGGCACAACACGAAGGGGCAGTGAAACCCCAGTGCATCGTCCAGAAAAACCCGCAAGTTCCACATACAAATCGACAAGTGGCCTGTCACCCCATGAACAACGCGAGAGTCAAGCGGAGTTCCATTCCTCCACACAAGACGAGGCCTGACTCTCCTGTCCCAACTCTGCAGGGACTCTGCGATCCGAGTCAGATCCGGCGCATTCGAAGCCAGGAGAGGAACCCTGTGGTTCCTGCCTCAACTTGTCATGAGGCCCTCTTCCATTGCACCAAACCCAGTGGAGTTCCGAGAGGCCCCTCCCAACTCCACAGTGACCCTGACTTCTCAGAGGCACGCTGAGAAGCTTCCTGAGGTCACTGGCACAAGTCGATGGAACCCAGGGTTTCCTGCTGCAACCCAAGAAAGACCTCGAGAGTCCTTCTTTAACACGTTTTCAGGCCCAATTCCCCTACCATGACTCGAGAACAATGACGGGCTCCCTCTCACCACGTGCATAGAGACCTGACTGCCCTGGCACCACATGAGAGGCTCACTGAGCTCCCAGTCTTACTTCCTGAGAAACCCCACACTAGCGCCACAGCTCGAGAAAACCTACGAGACGCCCCAGTCATCGGGAGATGAGGGCCTTCATTTCCTGCATTGCCTGGAGAGCAATCCCGTGTCCTCCCTCCAAACACCAGAGGAGGTTTGACTCCCTTTAAGCCACTCAGTGGGCTCCAAGACATACCCGTCCGACTCGAGAGGAGAGCAGAGTCCTTTGCTTCCCCTCGAGACGAGGCCTGACTCCAGGGTGAGTCTGGAATGCAACCCCGAGATTCCTGTCGCCCCTTGACATGAACATTAGGTCCTGCACACAAGCCTTGGTGGGGTCTCTTTTGCCTTCAGTGACTAGAGCGCACCTCCAGCTCTTCCTCGAATCTCGAATGGAAGATAAGACTTTTGTGGGCCAACACAAGAGGAAGCATGAATTCCCTGTGGTAACTAAAATATCCCACCGCAACTAGAGAAAAACCAAGTGGTTCCCCAGTCATTCCAAGATGAGGCCCTTGCCCGCTGGAGCACCCCAAGAGAAGTCCCACGTTCCAATTTGAAGAGAGAAACGGTACTTGGAACGCTTTATGCGACCCCAAAAGTTACCCGACATACCTGTCTCACTTGAGGGAAACACCGAGGTTTCCAGCAGCACTTCATCTGAACCACTTCTCCCCACCTGATCGCCAAAGGAGGGTCGAATCCTCTGCTTTGTCTGGAAGGGTTTCATGACCTTCGCGGCACACCTCAGGTTGAGGCCGGTTTCATGAGGAAATTCGAGACTAGCCACGTGGGTGGTGCCAAATGCTGAACGACCCCGATTTCCCAGTCCGCTCTTCATAAGAACACGATGCCCTGACACCTCTTTGAAGGCAACCCTGTGGATGAAGACACAAAACGAAGGGTCACTGACACCCCCATGCATCGTCTGGAAAAACCTGCAGATTCCACACACAGTTTGACAAGGGGCCTGAAACCCCATGAACAACTCGAGAGGCAAGTGGAGTTCCATTCCTCAGAAAAGACATAGCCTGACTCTCCTGTCCCAACTCTGCAGGGACACTACGATCAGAGTCAGAATTGGAAAGGAAGCCTAAGGTTCCTGCCTCCACTCGAGATGAGGCCCTCTTCCATTGCGACAAACCCAGTGGAGTCCCGAGAGGCCCCACCAACTCCACAGCATCCCTCACCTCTCAGAGGCACCCTGGGAAGTTCCCTCAGGTCCCCGGCAGAAGTCGGGGGAAACGAGGGTTTCCCGCTGCAACCCGAGAAAGACATCGAGAGTCCTTCTTCAACGCGTCTTGAGGCCCTAGTCCCCTCCCATGACTCGAGAACAATGACGCGCTCCTTCTCGCCACGTGCATGGAGACATGACTTCCCTGGCGCCGCACGAGAGGCTCCCTGAGATCCTCGTCGTGCCTCGGGAGGAAACCCCCACGGGTGCCGCAGCTCGAGGAAACCCCTGAGATGCCCCCGTCCTCGCGAGGTGAGGGCCTTCTTTTTCTGCCTGGCCTGGAGAGCAATCACGATCCTCTCTCAAAAGTGAACAGGAGGCTGGACTCCCTTGAGGCCACTCAGGGGGCACCAAGATATCAGCGTCGCGACTCGGGAGGAGAGCGGAGTCCTTTGCTTCCCCTCGAGGCTAGGCCTGACTCCCCGGGGGAGCATGGGATGCAAGCCCGAGATCCTTGTCTTCCCTGGAGAGGAGCATTAGGTCCTGGACACACGCCTAGATGAGGTCTCTTTGGCCCTGCAGTGACTCGAGCGCAACCCCCAGCTTTCGCTCGCCACTAGAATAGAAGATTGGGCTACCCAGGGCCGACACATTAGGAAGCCTGTAATCCCCTGTCGTAACACGAGAATCCCGCCGCAACTCGAGAAAAACCACGTGGTTCCCACCTCTTCGCAAGATGAGGCCCTTGCCCGTAACGGCGTCTCAAGGGAAGTCCCCTGTTCCGCCCTGAAGGGCGAAACGGGACCTGACAGCCTTCATGCGACCCCCAAAAGTTCCCCGATACGCCGGGTTCCCTCGAGTGGAACACCGAGGGTCCCGGCACCGCTTCACCTGAGCCCCTTCTCCCCTCCTGATCGCGACAGGAGAGTCAATTCCACTGCGTGGTCTGGAAGGGGTTCCCGGACTTGCCGGTGCACATCAAGAGGAGGCCGGTCTCACGAGGACATTCGAAACGAGCCACGTGGGTGGTGCCACATGCCGAACGAGCCCGATTCCCCGGTCCGCTCTTGAGAAGAACCCGATGACGGACCCCTCTTCGAAGGCAACCCTGTGGGTGAAGGCACAGCCCGAAGCGGCACTGACACCCCCGTGCATCGTCCGGAAACACCCGCAGGTTCCACACACAGCTCGACGAGGGGCCTGAGACCCCCTGAGCTACTCGAGAGGCAAGCGGGGTTCCCTTCCTCAGACAAGACGAGGCCTGACTCTCCTGTCCCAACTCTGCAGGGACCCTGCGGTCGGAGTCCGAAACGGAGAGGAAGCCTGAGGTTCTTGCCTCCCCACGAGATGAGGACCTCTTCCGTTGCGCCAGGCCCAGCGGAGTCCCGAGGGGCCCCGCCACCTCCACAGGATCCCTCGCCTCTCAGAGGCACCCTGGGAAGTTCCCTAAGGTCCCCGGCAGAAGGCGAGGGAAACGAGGGTTTCCCGCCGCCCCCCGAGAAAGACCTCGAGAGTCCTTCTTCAACGCGTCTCAAGGGCCTTGTCCCCTCCCGTGACTCGAGAGCCAGGACGCGCTCCCCCTCACCACGCGCATGGAGACCTGACTTCAATGGCGCCGCACGAGAGGCTCCCTGAGATCCTCGTCGTGCCTCGGGAGAAAACCCCCACGGGCGCCGCAGCTCGAGGAAACCCCTGAGACGCCCCCGTCCTCGCGAGCTGAGGGCCTTCTGTTCCTGCATGGCCTGGAGAGCAATCCTGGGTCCTCTCTCCAAACGGAAGAGGAGGCTGGACTCCCTTGAGGCCGCTCAGGGGGCTCCCAGAGACCCACGTCGCGACTCGAGAGGAGGGCGGAGTCCTTGGCTTCCCCTCGAGACGAGGCCTGACTCCCCGGGGGAGCCTGGAATGCAACCCCGAGATCCCTGCCTTCCCTGGAGAGGAATATTAGGTCCCGGACACACGCCTAGGTGCGGTCTCTTCGGCCCTGCAGTGACTCGAGCGCAACCCCCAGCTTTCCCTGGCAACTCGAGGGGAAGATTGGGCTTCCCAGAGCCAACCCAAGAGGAAGCCTAAGATCCCCGTCGTAACTCGAGAATCCCGCCGCATCTCGAGAAACACCACGAGGTTCCCACCTCTTCGCAAGATGAGGCCCTTGCCCGCTACGGCGTCTCAAGGGAAGTCCTAGTTTCTGTCCTGAAGTGCGAAACGGTACCTGACTCCTTTCATGCATCCCCCAAAAGTCCCTCACACGCCGGTTTCTCTCGAGGGTAACACCGAGGGTTCCGGCCCCACTTCATCCGAGCCCCTTCTCCCCTCCTGACCGCGACAGGAGAGTCGATCCCCCTGCGTTGTCTTGAAGGGTCCCTGCCTTCCCGGCACACCTCAGGATGAAGCCGGCCTCACTAGGAAATTTGAGACTAGCCCCGTGGGTGGTCCCACATGCCGAAAGACCCCAATTTCCCTGTCTGCTCTTGAAAAGAACCCGAGGCCCGGACACCTCTTCGAAGGCAAGCCAGTGGGTGAAGGCACAACACGAAGGGGCACTGTCACTGTCGTGCATCGTCCGGAAACACCCGCAGGTTCCACACACAGCTCAACAAGGGGCCTGAGACCCCCTGAGCACCTCGACAGGCAAGCGGAGTTCCCTTCCTCAGACAAGACGATTCCTGACTCTCCTGTCCCAACTCTGCAGGGACCCTGCGGTCGGAGTCCGAAACGGAGAGGAAGCCTGAGGTTCCTGCCTTCCCTGGAGATGAGGCCCTCTTCCAGTGCGCCAAACCCAGCGGAGTCCTGAGAGGCCCCGCCAACTCCACAGCATCCCTCATCTGTCAGAAGCACACTGGGAAGTTCCCTAAGGTCACCGGTAAACTTTTATTGCACAAGGTCCCCATGAAATGGCCCACGCAGCAGGACATCAACAGATTCTGTCTGCCATTAAAGGGGAGTAAGGTGCCCTCCCCACTTCTTTGCTGCCTCGGCGGCCACCAGGGTGCAATTCGCGTACCCTTCCCTTTCCCATCCTAGCAGGTGCTCCAGGGCCCGCTGGCCTACAAAGTGCCAGAAGCAGGGCTGGGCCAGCCGGCCAGAATTCAGGGTTCTGTCCCTTGGAGTTCCAGTGGACACTAGGCTGCTTGGGAAAACCGCGCAGACTCTGAGGTTTTTCAGCAGAGGGGTGGAGCGGTAAAGGCCTTGACCCCAAAGACGAGGCCTTTCTGCGAACGCCAGGTTGGGGAGCTCTGAGACTGTGCCAACACAGGGCGGAATACATGGTTCCCTGCTCCAGGCAGTCCCCGTTCCCTTACCTGTGTTCCGCACCCCTCCGCTGTGGCCAATGGATGCCGATCCTTGGGGATCCAGGAGTTCACGAAATGGGCATTCCCAGCCGCAATGGCGACCCCCAACAGCACATCTGGAAAGCCCTCCCCCACCCCCGCCAGGAGCCGACCCCCGCTGCGAACGGACCCCCCACCCCGCCCCGCGCCGCCAGGTTTCGCCCCGGCCCTGTCGGGCTCCCGGCGGGTTCCCAGCCACATTGGCGACCCCCGGGAGCACAACAGGGACCGACCACCCACCCACAGCGAGCGGAATCTCGACCTGTGCAGCCCAGGTTTACCCCGCCCTGGGTGCGCTCCCAGAGCGTTTCCAGCCGCAGTGGCCATCTCCGAGAGCACAACTGGGAAGCCCTCCCCCAACCCCGCCAGGAGCCGACACCCGCCCTGCACCACCCGGGTTCGCCCCGCCCCTGCCGCGCTCCAGGGGCGCTGCCCACCTTCACCAGTGGCTCCTGGTGAGCCCCGTCCCCACGCCCGGTTCCAGGAGAGGCTCTCGGACCTCGCTGCTGCCGCCAGGTCAAACATGAGGACAATACATACACCCCACAGAGACAATCCAAGCTGTCTATGATTTAGGGATAAAACGAGGACTACAGAAAGGCAAGATGACCTGACCTAGGAGGGCCATGATATTCTATAGAACCAGACAAAGTTGGTTACCAAGGAAACTTTTTTCCTTGGAACCCGGAAAGCTGGTTCTTTGCATATGCAATGACCAACAATTAGCTTGTTACCCAAGCCTGCCTTACTGCCACCCCCATCCCCCCACTCCCCAGAAGACTGGCTCAAAGAAATATTTTAAATCTCAGGCGGAAACCTGGAAGATGTCTTGTCTGTCTGTTTGGATTAAGGTATGTGTCAGTGTGAGCCCTGTGTTTTTTGATAATATTGCTCAAGTTCTGTGTTCTGATTTCAATGGTCTCAAGACAAGGCAGCCCTTCCAAATCAAACTGCTGGAAATACAAGAAAACATTGACCTAAATGAATGTCAGAGTCCCGTGAACTGGGAACTAGTCAATATTAAATATCTAGTATTTTTGGTTTTGCTCCTCCATTATAGACATGTCTAAGAGTCAACAACATTAAGCACAACATGTTCATAGTGCCTAGGTTTCTTTTGAGGTAAAAATTGCTCTATTGTTATATCTGTCACAAGCTTGTCAGCAAGAAAGTACCTGGAAACGACAACAACAAAAGTAAAAAATGTAAATGTGATATGAGCTTTTAGACAAACTCTTTACAATAATTATACTCTAAAATATCTGCCTCTCATAGTCTTGATTGAAGGCAGAGGAGAAGGGGATGACAGAGGATAAGATGGTTGGATGGCATCACTCACTCGATGGAAATGAGTTTGAGCAAGCCCCTGGAGCTGGTGACGGACACGGAAGCCTGGCGTCCTTCAGGCCACGGGGTCCCAAAGAGTCAGACTCGACTGAGCAACTGAACTGAACTGAACTAACAAACGTTTCTCCAAGTGTTTTGGTTACCCGAGTTTCTATCCTTGTGACGACAGTGTATTGAATAGCTAGGTCATTTCCAAATAAATGAAAGTTCTGAAACATTCACGACTTGAAAGGACCTCCCTTTTACACAGAAACAAAAGAGATTTTTGACTCTCCATGAATAGTGTCTGGCACCATCCTGACATGTTAAATGTACGAAAGCAATTGTTTTGTTTTGTTTTGTTTTTTTCTGTTCTTGGGGGTGGGGGGAGGGGGGCGGGCTATAGCGAATGCCAATATAAAAGTCAGTTCTTGGTTGCTGAAGGGAAATGTATGACTTGTTATTACAAGAAAGTATGTGGAATGCAATGGCACTTGAGGAAGGAAAACAAAGTAGTTCTGTCTTACAGGTGGCCGTTTCAGGATGGGAGAAGCAAAGGAATGGGTACAGAATGGGATAAGGAGGTTGTAGGGAAAGTGGACCCCCAGAAAAGAGTTCTGTGCCTAGCACAAGTTTTCTTGAGATGTCGAACTGCCTTTGCTAATGGAGTTTAAGTTACTTTACCTCTTAAGTGATCTCTTCTAGGTTGACCTAGAACAGAAATCTTTTGTTAGCTTTGGCTAAGTGGAGAAGTAGTGTTTCACGGTGACATATGTGATCCTTCCTGACTGTTTGCAGCCCTTTTGATATCGATGCACTGCTTCTGCTGCTGCTGCCGCCGCTGCTGCTGCTAAGTCGTTTCAGTCGTGTCCGACTCTGTGCGACCCCATAGACGGCAGCCCACGAGGCCCCGCAGTCCCTGGGGTTCTCTAGGCAAGAACACTGGAGTGGGTTGCCATTTCCTCCTCCCATGCATGAAAGTGAAAAGTGAACGTGAAGTCGCTCAGTGGTGTCTGACTCTTAGCGACCCCATGGACTGCAGCCTACCAGGCTCCTCCATCCATGGGATTTTCCACGCAAGAGTACTGGAATGGGGTGCCATTGCCTTCTCCCATATCTATGCACAAGCCTGCCTAAATAATTGACTTCTAGCTAGCTTTGGGATGCCAATGACCATCCACCCTTACAAGGCAACAGAGAAGAGAAAAACACTTACCACAGGAGGTCCTGGTAAGGAACGAGGAACTAACAAGCTCCCGCCAACCAGGATTCTGCAGAGGTCAACAAGAGGTCAGTAAGAGATGGAAGACTGCAGTCCAGAGGTCCTAGCAACTTCCATTTTGCAGCAGAGACCCAGCATAGTCAAAACGAATTCAATGTTGCAAAAAATAAGTAAACAAATAAAGGACAGAAGTTCTTTGAACACATGACTGAGATTAGGGGTGAGGCAGTACATGTACGGTGCCCGGAAAATCTTAAAGTATGAGAAAGGAAAGAAATTAAAGACAACTATCAAGCTGTCCAAACTGATAAAAACGAAAGATTACACAGTTTTTTCTGTATATATTACCAGATAATAATCTGAAAAGGAATTAAAAAAAATTCCCTTTCAATAATGTCAACATGAATACAACACTTTGCCATGGATGTAACGAGGATGACAAGACTGGCACACTGGAACTTATACACCCTGGCTGAAAACTATCCTGAATACATGGACAGGTATTCCATAACAATGGAAAGACTTAAGATGGCAATACCATGGAATGCATCTTCAATCTGAAATGAAGATTTGATATGATTTGATCGCTCAGAGCTTTTGTGTCATCAATTGTTATTAAAGTATAAATGAGATAGAGAAAGCTGCTGACTTAGACTTGAGGCGGGGTGTACGCCCTGCTGGGCTCTAGCCAGATATTCTACAGGCACTAGCAGTCAGCTAAGGAAAGAAAGGCACTGTCTCAGGGAATGGCCCCAGGCCCCTCCCCCACGACATGCCTTGAGGTCACATTGGCAGCAGGTGAGTCATCCTGGGCCAAAAACTGATTGACATGAATCTTGAAGAAAGGCAGTATTCCAGGCAAATATATCATTTCCTTAACATAGATTAGGAGAACAAGGTACGAGGAAAACATACTGTTTTGTTCAAGTCACTTCTGAGCCTATTGGGGGAACCGACCTGAAGCCAGAGTCCAGCAGATATACATAGGATATTTACATCACTTAAGACAAACATTTCCTCAGGAACAAATGCATTGCTTAGCTCAAGGTTTGTCTGCGAAATTCTTACACATCAGGAGATGGCTCCGAGCTGGGTTTCTACACACAAGAACATGAATGCAAAGGACAAGCCTGCACAGCCCATCTGCCCCCCTCCCCCACAGCCAGCAGCATTTCCAAGTGACCTCCTAAGGCCTTCCCCAAAATACAGGGGCACCTCTGGGTTTCCTGTTTCCCTCACTTCGAACACTTTTCTTAAAAAAAAAAAAAATCCTGCACACTTCTTGATAGAATGCCACAGTGCAAGGAAAACAGGCCTTCAATACTTAACCCTCCCTGTGCCAAACACTTGGGGCTTGGTTTTGTTTTGTTTTGTTTTTTAATTACACCACCACATAATTTAAACTTTTTACAATTTCTATTTCAGTACCAAAACACCAAACTTTTATTGCACAAGGTCCCCATGAAAAGGCCCACGCATCAGGACAGCCACAGATTCTGCCATGAAAGGGCAGCAAGGTGCCCTCCCCCCTTCTTTGCTGCCTGGGCGGCCACCAGGGTTTGAAATCCATGCACCCCACTAAGTTTCTAGGGTGCAATCCGTGGACCCTTCCCTTTCCCATCCCAGCAGGTGCTCAAGGGCCCGCTGGCTTACAAAGTGCCAGAAGCAGGGCTGGGCCAGCCGGCCAGAGTTCAGTGTTCTGTCCCTTGGACTTCCAGGGGACACTAGGCTGCTTGGGAAAACCGTGCAGACTGAGATTTTTCAGCAAAGGGGTGGAGCGGTAAAGGCCTTGACACCAAGGGTGAGGCCTTTCTGCAACCGCCAGGTTGGGGAGCTCCGAGAATGTGCCAACAGAGGGCGGAATACTTGGTTCCCTGCTCCAAGCAGTCCCAGTTCCCTGACCTGTGGCCCGCAGCCCTCCGCTGCACCCACTAGATGTGGATCCTTGGGGACACAGGAGCGTAGGAAATGGGCGTTCCTAGCCACAGTGGCGACCCCCGAGAGCACAACTGGGACCGAACCCCCACCCACAGCCATCTAAATCTCGACCCGCGCAGCCCAGGTTTACCCCGCCCCGGGTGCGCTCCCGGCGCGTTTCCAGCCGCAGTGGCCACCACCGAGAGCACAACTGGGAAGCCCTCCCCCACCCCCACCAGGAGCCGAACCCCGCCCCGCGCCACCCGGGTTCACCCCGCCCCTGCCGCACTCCCAGCGCGTTTCCAGCTGCAGTGGGGACCCCCGAGAGCACAACTGTTACCGCCCCCCACCCCCTCCCGACCAGAACCCCGACCCGCGCCGCCCGGGATCGCCCCGCCCCTGGCGCACTCCCGGCGCGTTGCCCACTTCCACCAGGGGCTCCTGGTGAGCCCCATCCCCACGCCCGGTTCCAGGAGAGGCTCTCGGACCTCGCTACTGCCGCCAGGTCAAACACGAGGACAATACATCCACCCCACAGAGACAATCCAAGCTGTCTATGATTTAGTGATAAAACTAGGACTACAGAAAGGAAAGATGTCCTGACCTAGGAGGGCCATGAGAGTCTATAGATCCAAACAAAATTGGGTACCAAGGAAACTTTTTTCCTTGGAACCCGGAAAGCTGGTTCTTTGCATATGCAATGACCAACAATTAGCTTGTTACCCAAGCCTGCCTCGCTGCCACCCCCACTCCCCCCCCCCCACTCCCCAGGAAAACGGCTCAAAGAAATGTTTTAAATCTCAGGCGGAAAACTGGAAGATGTCTTGTCTGTCTGTCTGGATTAAGGTATGTGTCAGTGTGAGCCTTGTGTTTTTTGATAATATTGCTCAAGTTCTGAGTTCTGATTTCAATGGTCTCAAGACAAGGCAGCCCTTCCAAATCAAACTGCTGGAAATACAAGAAGACATTGACCTAAATGAATGTCAGAGTCCCGTGAACTGGGAACTAGTCAATATTAAATATCTAGTATTTTTGGTTTTGCTCCTCCACTATAGACATGTCTAAGAGTCAACAACATTAAGCACAACATGTTCATAGTGCCTAGGTTTATTCTAAGGTAAAAATTGCTCTATTGTTATATGTGTCACAAGCTTGTCAGCAAGAAAGTACCTGGAAACAGCAACAACCAATGTAAAAAATGTAAATGTGATATGAGCTTTTAGATAAACTCTTAACAATAATTATACTCTAAAATATCCGCCTCTCATAGTCTTGATTGAAGGCAGAGGAGAAGGGGATGACAGAGGATAAGATGGTTGGATGGCATCACTGACTCGATGGACATGAGTTTGAGCAAGCCCCTGGAGTTGGTGATGGACACGGAAGCCTGGCGTCCTGCAGGCCACGGGGTCACAAAGAGTCAGACTCGACTGAGCAACTGAACTGAACTGAACTTACAATCGTTCCTCCAGGTGTTTTGGTTACCTGAGTTTCTATCCTGGTGCTAAACTAAGTGACGACAGTGTATTGAATAGCTAGGTCACTTCCAAATAAATGAAACTTCTGAAACATTCACGACTTGAAAGGACCTCCCTTTTACACAGAAACAAAAGAGATTTTTGACTCTGCATGAATAGTGACTGGCACCATCCGAACATATTAAATGTAAGAAAGCAATTTTTTTGTTTTGTTTTGTTTTGTTCTGTTCTTGCAGGAAGCGGGGTGGGCGCTATTATCACTGATAGGTATGCTCACCAATCTATCAAATGCCAATATAAGAGTCAGTTCTTGGTTGCTGAAGGGAAATGTATGACTTGTTATTACAAGAATGTATGGAATGCAATCACACTTTAAGAAGGAAAACGAAGTAGTTCTGTCTTACAGGTGGCATTTTCAGGACGGGAGAAGCAAAGGAATGGGTACAGAATGGGATAAGGAGGTTGTAGGGAAAGTAGGCCCCCAGAAAAGAGTTTTGTGCCTAGCACAAGTTTTCTTGAGATGTTGAACTGCCTTTGCTAATGGAGTTTAAGTTTCTTTACCTCTTAAGTGATCTCTTCTAGGTTGACCTAGAACAGAAATCTTTTGTTAGCTTTGGCTAAGAGGAGAAGTATTGTTTCACGGTGACATATGTGATCCTACCTGACTGTTCTCATCCCCTTTGATATCTATGCACTGCTGCTGCTGCTGCTGCAGCTGCTAAGTGGTTCAGGTGAGGCCGACCCTGTGCCACGCCATAGATGGCAGCCCACCAGGCCCCACAGTCCCTGGGGTTCTCTAGGCAAGAACACTGGAGTGGGTTGCCATTTCCTCCTCCTATGCATGGAAGTGAAAAGTGAAAATGAAGTCGCTCAGTGGTGTCCAACTCTTAGCCACCCCATGGACTGCAGCCTACCAGGCTCCTCCGTCCTTGGGATTTTCCAGGAGTGGGGTGCCATTGCCTTCTCCCATATCTATGCACAAGCCTGCCTAAATAATTGACTTCTAGCCAACTTTGGGATGCCCATGACCACCCACCCTTACCAGGCAACAGAGAAGAGCAAAACACTTACCACAGGAGGTTCTGATAAGGAACAAGGAACTAACAAGCTCCCACCTACCAGGATTCTGCAGAGGTCAACAAGAAGTCAGCAAGAGATGAGAGACTGCAGTCCAGAGGTCCTAGCTACTTCCATCTAGCAACAAACACCCAGCATAGTCAAAACGATTTCAATGTTAAAGAATAAATAAATAAATAAAAGGACAGAAGTTCTTTGAACACATGTCTGAATTTAGGGGTGAGGCATTACATATGTGTCCCAGGATAATCTTAAAGTGTCAGAAAGTAAAGAAATTAAAGACAACTATCAAGCTGTCCAAACTGATAAAAATGAATGATTACACAGTTTTATCTGTATACATTAGCAGATAATAATCTGAAAAGGAATTTTAAAAAATTCCCTTTCAATAATATCAACATGAATAAAACACTTTGTCATGGATGTAACGAGGATGACAAGACTGGCACACTGGAAATTATACACCCTGGCTGAAAACTATCCTGAATACATGGACAGATATTCCATAACGATGGAAAGACTTAAGATGGCAATACCATGGAATGCATCTTCAATCTGAAATGAAGATTTGATATGATTTGATCGCTCAGAGCTTTTGTGTCATCAAGTGTTATTAAAGTATTAAAGAGATAGAGAAAGCTGCTGACTTAGACTCGAGGCGGGGTGGGGGGGTAGTAAGAGTACCCCCTGCTGGTCTTTAGCCAGATATTCTACAGGCACTAGCAGTCAGCTAAGGAAAGAAAGGAACTGTTTCAGGGAATGGCACCAGGCCCTTCCCCCACGACATGCATTGAGATAATATTGGCAGCAGGTGAGTCATCCCGGGCCAAAACTTGATTGACATGAATCTTGAAGAAAGGCAGTATTGCAGGCAAATATATCATTTCCTTAACATAGATAAGGAGAACAAGCTAGGAGGAAAATATGCTGTTTTGTTCAAATCGCTTCTGAGCCTTTTGGGGGAACCTACCTGAAGGCAGAGTCTAGCGGAAATACATAGGATATTTACATCGCTTAAGACAAACATTTTCTTAGGAAAAAATGCATTGCTTAGCTCAAGGTTTGTCTGCGAAATTCTTACACATCAGGAGATGGCTCCGAGCTGGGTTTCCACACACAAGAACATCCATGCAAAGGACAAGCCTGCACAGCCCATCTGCCGCCCTCCCGCACAGCCAGCAGCATTTCCAAGTGACCTCCTAAGGCCTTCCCCAAAATACAGGGGCACCTCTGGGTTTCCTGTTTCCCTCACTTCGAACACTTTTCTTAAAAAAAAAAAAATCCTGCACACTTCTTGATAGAATGCCACAGTGCAAGGAATACAGTCCTTCAATATTTAAACCTCCATTTGCAAAACACTTGGAGCTTGGTTTTGTTTTGTTTTGTTTTTTAATTACACCACCACATAATTTAAAGCTTTTACACGTTCTAATTATTCAGTTCCAAAACACCAAACTTCTATTGCACAGGGTCCTCATGAAAAGGCCCACTCAGCTGGACTACCACAGATTCTGCCATGAAAGGGCAGCAAGGTGCCCTCCCCCCTTCTTTGCTGCCTGGGCGGCCACCAGGGTTTGAAATCCATGCACCCTACTAAGTTTCTAGGGTGCAATCCGTGGACCCTTCCCTTTCCCATCCAAGCAGGTGCTCAAGGGCCCGCTGGCTTACAAAGTGCCAGAAGCAGGGCTGGGCCAGCCGGCCAGAGTTCAGTGTTCTGTCCCTTGGACTTCCAGCGGACACTAGGCTGCTTGGAAGAACCGCACAGACTCTTAGATTTTTCAGCAGAGGGGTGGAGCGGTAAAGGCCTTGACCCCAAAGGGAA
Organism: Bubalus kerabau; assembly: GCF_029407905.1. Lineage (NCBI taxonomy): Eukaryota > Metazoa > Chordata > Mammalia > Artiodactyla > Bovidae > Bubalus > Bubalus kerabau. The sequence goes on along the minus strand of NW_026577889.1, from coordinate 1,114,273 downwards.
GGCCTTTCTGCGACCGCCAGGTTGGGGAGCTCCGAGAATGTGCCAACAGACGGCGGAATACTTGGTTCCCTGCTCCACGCAGTCCCAGTTCCCTTACCTGTGGTCCGCAGCCCTCCACTGCACCCACGGGATGGCGATCCTTGGGGACCCAGGAGCGGACGAAATGGGCGTTCCCAGCCGCAGTTGCAACCCCCTAGAGGGCAACTGTGAACCCCTCCCCATCCCCCCCATGAGCCGACCCCCGCCCCGCGCCCCCAGGGTTAGCCCCGCCCCTGCCGTGCTCCCGGCGCGTTCCCAGCCGCAGTGGCGACCCCCGGGAGAACAACTGGGACCGACCCCCACCCAAAGCCATCGGAATCTCGACCCGCGCAGCCCGGGTTTACCCAGTCCCGGGTGTGCTCCCGGCGCGTTTTCAGCCTCAGTGTTCACCTCCGAGAGCACAACTGGGAAGCCCGCCCCCACCCCCGCCAGAAGCCGACCCCCGCCCCACGCCGCCCGCGTTCGCCCCGCCCCTGCACGGTCCAGGTACCTTCCCAGCTTCTAGCGTTCACGCCCGGGTAGGAGCAGGATGTAGGAGTATGGGAGATGTGTCTGGAGCCTAACAGCCTCAGCTCCGCTCTGGCCTGCCCTTTGGACCTAGGAGCCAGGCCAACTTGCAGAGGGCTTAGGGCCCCATTGTATGCAAACTACCAAGGCCTACCGCAAGGAGAGCTCTGTCCGAGGGAAGGGAAGCGCCCCAGGCTGCATTCCCAAGCTGTTGTTTAGCCGCCCAGACTCAGCGCTGCACAGGGGTAATCAGGCTCTCTGTGCCCGCAGCTTCACACACAGGTGTGTCTCCGTAGGAATCAAGAAAGATCCTGACAGAGTGAGGTTCATTAGAGCTATACTAAAGAGCAAAGGCTTGTCCATGTCGTCTTGCCTTCCCCTGTGCCTTTGGGTCTCCAGGCTCAGCCCCAGCTCTGTGGAAACAACCCCTGAGAAAATATCTTCAAGATCCTCTTTTCCCAGTGTCTGGGAACCGGGGTTCATAGGAGGAGAGAAAAGCACGCCTCCATAGGGAACGAAAAGGCAGCCCACCTGCCTGTGTTTTGAAGCCTCTATTTGGAAGGAATGGGTTAGCTTCTCCTAAAGGAGACCTCCAGATCTGCTCAGAAGTCGGTTATTCCAGAGGCAGGGTATTGGTTCCTGACTGCCCTTTGCTAGCCTTGCAAAGATATTCCTAGATTCTAGAGTTATTTTCCATGAAGTAGCAGGCTTCGGGAATGTGTCAGACGGGACTGGCTCCTTATTGACCTCAGCTCAGCTATTGCCTTTCCATTCAAACTAGGACAAGGCCCTACTTTATGAAGGGTAAGGGTCTTCTTCTTTGCAAACTGCCAAGGGCTACATCAATGAGACCTCTGTCAAGGTGAGGGAAGCCTAAGAGAATGGATTCTCAAGCAGGTGCTTTGCCACAAAGCATCAGCACCCCACGGAGAGAATCAAGCTCCCTGTGCACCAATGTTGGGAGTGTAGCTTCACACACAGAGTTGTCTCTATAGGAGCCAAGAATGTTCCTGAGAGATTAGGTTCACTAAACCTCTCCTACAGAGCATAGACCTGTCCATGTGGTTTTGCCTTCCCCTGTGAGTTGGGTCCCCGAGGTCCGCCACACCTCCGGGGAAACTGTCCCTGAGAAAAGATCTCCAGGAACCGCTTCGCCGAGGCTGGGAAATGCTGTTCACAGGAAGTAAGGCAAGCGAATCTCCTGCAGAGTAAAAGAGGCCTTACAGTCCCTGGAGGAGCAAGCTGCCAGAATGTGTGAAACCTGACTGTTGCCTTACTGGCCTCAGCTCCACCGTTGCCTGTTCATCCGAGCTAGCACCCAGGCCTACTTGGAAAAGCGTTTGGGTGCAGATTTCTACAAAGTGCCAAGGGCTACAGCAGTGAGAATTCTCTCGGTGGTAAGGGAGAGCATTTTATGGATTCTCAAGCTGTTTTCTGAATGACAGCGTCAAAATGAACAGAGAGAATCAGGCTCTCTCTGCCCCTATGTTAGGTACGCAGCTTCACACACAGAGGTGTCTCTGTAGGAGCCAAGAATGCTCCTGAGAGATGAGGTTCACTAGAGGTCTGCTACAGAGCATAGACCTGTCCATGTGGTCTTGCCTTCCCCTGTGCCTTTGGGCCCCGGGCTCGGCCCCAGCTCCGTGGAAACAACCCCTGAGAAAATGTCTTCAAGATACGCTTTTCCCAGAGGCTGGGAACTGGGGTTCATAGGAGGAGAGAAAAGCAAGCCTCCTTCGGGCACGAAAGGCAGCCAACCTGCCTGTGTTTTGAAGCCTCTATTTGGAAGGAATGGGTTAGCTTCTCCTAAAGGAGACCTCCAGATCTGCTCAGAAGTCGGTAATTCCAGAGGCAGGGTGCTGGTTCCTGACTGCCCTTTGCCAGCCTTGCAAAGACATTCCAAGATTCTAGAGTTATATTCCATGAAGGAGCAGGCTTCGGGAATGTGTCAGAGGGGACTGGCTCCTTATTGGCCTCAGTTCAGCTATTGCCTTTCCATCCAAACTAGGACAAGGGCCTACTTTATGAAGGGTAAGGGTCTTCTTCTTTGAAACTGCCAAGGGCTACAGCAATGAGACCTCTGTCAAGGCGAGGGAAGCGTAAGCTGATGGATTCTCAAGCAGGTGCTTTGCCACAAAGCATCAGCACCCCACGGAAAGAATCTGGCTCCCTTTGCCCCTACGTTGCATGTGTAGCTACACACACAGAGGTGTCTCGATAGGAGCCAAGAATGTTCCTGAGAGAGGAGGTTCACTGTTGGGGGCCAGAGTGAGGCACTCCGCCCATGGCAAAGGTCATGAGGAAGGAGGCTCGACATACGCAAAGGCGGGATCGAGCCTCAGGAGTCCCCCTGGAAATCCTCGAGCATCTACCCCCATAACCAGAGCCTGCCTACCTTACTACTTTGTGCTCTCACCTACACCTCTGACTTTACGGGGGGCTGTCCCCCACCACCTCTTTCGGAGAAGGAGTTAACCTAGAGCTCCAGTTGATAAAAACCCCTGGGTGTGACAAGAGTGTTTTAACCTACAAACTCCTCTGATGGTTCTCTAGCCTGCCTGACAGGCTTGTCCGGCCACATGTGATTGCTCACAGCCTCCCAACCATGAGAGGCACGAGATGCTTTAAACCTTCTAAAAACAGGTTCCTTAGAAAAGTTAGAAAATTATTAGTATAAGTATAATGGGCTGATTAGAAATCATATTGGTGAAGGGTTTTTCATTTGTTGAGCTGATGTTTACTGCTAAGTCTCCACATCCCCTGCCCTTATACACATTAATGAATATATAGAAGAAATAAGTATTAACCTTTGATATAAATCACGTTAGACCTTAGGCTAAGTAAATTCTTTCCTTAACTAAAACCCACTACACCCTCACCCTATAGGAATGTAACTTTATTTGGGTGGCGTCTGTTTTAAGAATAATCACCCCTGGAGAAATAAGTGTCCTGGTTGACTGGCCGCTGTCACAAGGAGAGGGTCGTAAATTGTCAGCAGGCCCCCCGGCCAGAAGATGATGTAACACCCCTAAGACCTCTGTATACTTTTGTATGAAGCACCTGACTTTGATAAAAGTCAGGACTGCTGACCCCACGTGACTTTTGCATAACATCTCAGTGTATAAAAGTAGACCATGGAAAATAAAGAATTGGGATCAGTTTCTCGAAATACTGGTCTCCCCATGTCTCTCTCTCTCTCTCACTCTGGTTGAGTCTCCATCTGGAGCGCGGAACCCACCAAGCTTACTAATTTTGCCTGGGCTTCTAAGATCTGACCGGGGAGGCCTCAGTGTCTCCTCTCCTTCGGGAGAACGGAAGGACGCCTGCGGCCTACGTAAGTGGTGCAAGCTTCTTGTCTTGAAGTTTTATTGGTCCCCCGCGTAAACCAAGCTACTCAGCCTCTTTTCTCCACTGAATTTTCCTACTGAGCTATCCTCATTTTATTACTCTTTATATCCTTAATTAACGTTTAATTAAGCAGTTGTTCCCTGACCCTCGCCTACGCCGTCTCTGCTTCAAATACCCTGGATCAGCTGGGGCTGGACCCCGGCAGTTCACTAGAGATCTCCTACAGAGCATAGACCTGTCCATTTGGTTTTGCCTTCCCCTGTGAGTTGGGTCCCCGAGGTCCGCCCCAACTCCGGGGAAACAGCCCCTGAGAAAAGATCTCCAGGAACTGCTTTCTGCCCAGGCTGGGAAACGCTGTTCACAGGAAGTAAGGCAAGCGAGCCTCCTGAAGGGAAATAGAGGCCTTACTGTCCCTGGAGGAGCAGGCTGCCAGAGTGTGTGACACTTGACTGGTGCCTTACTGGCCTCAGCTCCGCTATTGCATGTTCATCTGAACTTGAACCCAGGCCTACTTGGAGAAGTCTTTGTGTGCCGATTTCCAGAAACTGCGAAGGGCTACAGCAATGATAACTCTCTCAGTGGTAAGGGAGAGCATTGTGTGGATTCTCAATTTGTTGTTTGAACGACAGCGTCAAAGCTGCACAGAGAGAATCAGGTCTCTGTGTCTCTATGTTGGCAATGCAGCTTCCCACACAGAGATGTCCCCGTTGGAGCCAAGAACATTCTCCATAGAGTGAGGTTCACTAGAGCACTCCTAGAGAGCAAAGACTTATCCATGCGGTTTTCCCTTCCCCTGTGCGTGTGGGTCTCTGGGATCAGCCCCTGCTCCTTGGAAACAGCCTCTGAGAAAAGATCTCCAAGAACCTCTTATCACCCAGGCTGGGAAGTGGAGTTCACAGGAGGTGGGATAAGCAAGCTTCCTTCGGCAAGAAGAGACAGCCAACCGGCCTGTGTTTGGAAGCCTATATTTGCAAGGAATGGGTTAGTTTCTCCTGACCGAGACCGCCAGATGTGCTGAGAAGATAGAAATTCCAGAGGCAGGGTCGAGGTTCCTGACTGCCCTTTGCCAGCCTTGCAAAGACATTCCCAGATTCTAACGTTATTTTCCATGAAGGAGCAGGCATCGGGAATATGTCAGACTTGACTGGCGCCTTACTGGCCTCAGCTCAGCTACTGCCTTTCCATTCAAACAGGGACAAGGGCCTACTTGGTGAAGGGTAAGGGTCTGCTTCTTTCCAAACTGCCAAGGACTACAGCAATGAGACCTCTGTCAAGGTGAGGGAAGCCTATGCGGATGGATTCTTAGCAGGTGCTTTGCCACAAAGCATCAGCACCCACGGAGAGAATCAGACTCCCTTTGCCACTATGTTGGGTGTGTAGCTTCATGCACAGAGGTGTCTCTGTAGAAGCCAAGAATGTTCCTGAGAGATGAGGTTCACTAGAGCTCTCCTACAGAGCATAGACCTGTCCATGTGGTTTTGTCTTCCCCTGTGAGTTGGGCCCCCGAGGTCTGACCCAGCTCCAGGGAAACAGCCCCTGAGAAAAAATCTCCAGGAACAGCTTTGCGCCCAGGCTGGGAAATGCAGTTCACAGGAGGCAAGGCAAGCGAGCCTCCTACAGGGAAAAAGAGGCCTTACTGCTCCTGGACGATCAGGCTGCAAGAGTGTGTGAGACCTCACTTGTGCCTTACTGGCCTCAGCTCCGCCGTTGCCTGTTATTCCGAGCTAGGACCCAGGCCTACTTGGAGAAGGGTTAGGGTGCGGATTTCTACAAACTGTCAAGGACTACAGCAATGAGAATTCTCTTAGCAGTAAGGGAGAGCATTGTATGGATTCTCAAGCTGTTGTTTGAAAGACAGCTTCAAAGCTACACAGAGAGAATCAGGCTCTCTGTTCCCCTATTTTGGCTGTGCAGCTTCACACACAGAATTTGACTCTGTTGGAGCCAGAAATATTCCTGAAAGACTTAGGCTCACCAAAGCTGTCCTCCAGAGCAAAGACATTGGATGTGGTTTTGCCTTCCCTTGTCAGTATGGGTCCCCTAGCTTGGCCCCAGCTCCGGGGATAGAGCCTCTGAAAAAAATCTTCCAAGAAGCGATTTTCCTCCAGGCTGTTAAGCGGAATTTGCAGTTTGCAAGTTAAGGAAGCCTGCTTCGTGGAAGAGCAAGCAGCCAACTGGCCCTGTGTTAGGAAGCCTGTATTTGAAAGGAATGGGTTAGCTTCTACAGCGGGAGAACTTCAGATCTGCTCAGGGGACTGAAATACTAGAGTCAGGGTCGAGGTTCTCCCTTGTCCTTTGCGCACCTTGCAAAGACATTCCTAGTTTCTAGCGTTAGTGTCCCTGTAGTAGCAGGCTGCAGGAGCGTGTGATAAATGACTGCCGCGTTCCTGTCCTCAGCTCCGCTATTGACTTTCTATTCGAACTAGAACCCAGGCCTACTTTGAGAGGGGTTAGGGTCCAGTGTTTCCAAACTGCCAAGGGCTACGGCAATGCGAGCTCTGTCAGAGGTAAGAAAAGAGCAATTGGTTGGATTCTTCAGCTGCTGCGTGGTTGCACAGCTTCCGCGCCGCATGGAGAGCATGAGGCTCCTTGTGGCCCTATTTTGGGTATGCAGCAACATGCACACAGAATGTCTGTGTTCACTTATGTACAGGCTTATGAACACTAGAGCTCTCCTACAGAGCAAAGACCACTCAGTGGGCTCTAAGAGATACCTGTCGCGATTCGAGAAGAGAGTGGAGTCCTTTGCTTCCCCTCGAGATGAGGCCTGACTTCCGGGTGAGTATGGAATGCAACCCCAAATCCCTGTCGCCTATGGAGAGGAACATTAAGTCCTGGATACAAGCCTAGATGAGGTCTAGTTTGCACTTCAGTGAATGGAGCCCAATCCCCAGCTCTCCCTGGCAACTCGAATGGAAGATTAGACTTCCTGGGCCAACACAAGAGGAAGCCTGAATTCCCCGTCGTAACTCGAGAATCCCACCGCAACTCGAGAAAAACCACGTGCTTCCCTCGTCATCGCAAGATGAGGCCCTTTGTCCGCTACAGCATCTCAAGAGAAGTCCCACGTTCCATCCTGAAGTGCGAAACGGTACTTGGCACCCTTGATGCGACCCCAAAAGTTCCGCGACATACCAGACTCACTCAAGGGGAACACCGAGGTTCCCGGCACCACTTCATCTGAGCCCCTTCTCCTCTCCTGATTGCGACAGGAGGGTCGACTCCCCTTCTCTGTCTGCAAGGGGTTCCCGACCTTCCGGGCGCACCTAAGGATGAGGCCGGTCTCATGAGGAAGTTCGAGACGTAGCCTCGTGGGTGGTGCCACATGTCGAAAGACTCCAATTTCACGGTCCACTCTTGAAAAGAACCCGATGCCAGCACACCTCTTTGAAGGAAAACCTGTGGATGAAGGCACAACACGAAGGGGCACTGACACCCGCGTGCATCGTCCAGAAAAACCCGCAGGTCCCACAGACATTTCGACAAGTGGCCTGTCACCCTGTAAACAACTCGAAAGGCAAACGAAGGTCCATTCCTCAACAGAAGACTAGGTGTGACTCTCTTGTCCCTACTCTGCAGGGACCATGGGATCCGAGTCAGAAACGGAGAGGAAGCCTGAGGTTCCTGCGTCCACTCGAGATAAAGCCCTCTTCCATTGCACCACACCCAGTGGAGTCCCGAGAGGCCCCTACCAACTCCACAGTATCCCTGAGTTCTCAGAGGCACAATGAGAAGCTCCCTGAGGTCACAGGCACAAGTCGAGGGAACCCTGGGTTTTCTGCCGTGACTCGAGAAAGACCTCGAGAGTGCTTCAACATGTGTTGAGTCGCGATTCCCCTACCATGACTCGAGAGCCATGACGCGCTCCCCCTCGCCACGCGCATGGAAACCTGACTAACCTGGCACTGCACGAGAGGCTCCATGAGTTCCTCATCGTACCTCGTGAGGAAACCCACACTGGCGCGGCAGCTCGAGGAAACACATGAGACACCCCGGTCATCGCGAGATGAGGGCCTTATTTTCCTGCATGGCCGGGAGACCAATCACGAGTCCTCTCTCCAAACTGAAGAGGAGGGTAGACTACCTTAAAGCCGCTCAGGGGGCATCAAGAGATCCGCGTCGCGACTCGAGAGGAGAGCGGAGTCCTTGGCTTCCCCTTTAGACGAGGCCTGACTCCCCGGGGGAGCCTAGAATGGAACACCGAGATCCCCGCCTTCCCTGGAGAGGAATATTAGGTCCCGGACACACGCCTAGGTGAGGTCTCTTGGCCCCTGCAGTGACTCGAGCGCAACCCCCAGCTTTCCCTCGCAATTCGAGGGGAAGATTGGGCTTCCCAGGGCCAACCCAAGAGGAAGGCTGAGATCCCCGTCGTAACTCGAGAATCCCGCCGCAACTCGAGAAAAACCACGTGGTTCCCACCTCTTGGCAAGATGAGGCCCTTGCCCTCGACGGCGTCTCAAGGGAAGTCCCCTGTTCCGCCCTGAAGGGTGAAACGGTCCCTGACAGCCTACCTGCGACCACCAAAAGTTCCCCAACACGCCGTGTTCCCTCGAGGGGAACACCGAGTGTCCCGGCACTGCTTCATCTGAGACCATTCTCCCCTCCAGAACGCGACAGGAGAGGCGATTCCCCTGCGTGGTCTGGAAGGGGTTCACGGCCTTCCCGGCGCACCTCAGGATGAGGCCGGTCTCACGAGGAAATTCGAGACGAGCCACGTGGGTGGAGCCACATGCCGAACGCCCCCTATTCCCCGGTCCGCTCTTGAGAAGGACCCGAGGCCCGGACCCCTCTTCGAAGGCAACCCTGTGGGGGAAGGCACAATACGAAGGGGCACTGCCACCCCCGTGCATCGTCCGCAAAGACCCGCGGGTTCCACACACAGCTCGACGAGGGGCCTGAGACCCCCTGAGCAACTCGAGAGGCCAGCGGGGTTCCCTTCCTCAGACAAGACGAGGCCTGACTCTCCTGTCCCAACTCTGCAGGGACCCTGCGGTCGGAGTCCGAAACGCAGAGGAAGCCTGAGGTGCCTGCCTCCCCTCGAGGTGAGGCCCTCTTCCGTTGCGCCAGACCCAGCGGAGTCCCGAGGGGCCCCGCCACCTCCACAGGATCCCTCGCCTCTCAGAGGCACTCTGGGAAGTTCCCTAAGGTCCCCGGCAGAAGGCGAGGGACACGAGGGTTTCCCGCCGCCCCCCGAGGAAGACCTCGAGAGTCCTTCTTCAACGCGTCTCGAGGCCCTAGTCCCCTCCCGTGACTCGAGAGCCAGGACGCGCTCCCCCTCGCCACGCGCATGGAGACCTGACTTCCCTGGTGCCGCACGAGAGGCTCCCTGAGATCCTCGTCGTGCCTCGGGAGAAAACCCCCACGGGCGCCGCAGCTCGAGGAAACCCCTGGAACGCCCCCGTCCTCGCAAGCTGAGGGCCTTCTTTTCCTGCATGGCCTGGAGAGCAATCCCGGGTCCTCTCTCCAAACGGAAGAGGAGGCTGGACTCCCTTGAGGCCGCTCAGGGGGCTCCAAGAGACCCGCGTCGCCACTCGAGAGGAGAGCGGAGTCCTTGGCTTCCCCTCGAGACGAGGCCTGACTGCCCGTGGGAGCCTGGAATGCAACCCCGAGATCCCTGCCTTCCCTGGAGAGGAATATGAGGTCCCGGACACACGCCTAGGTGAGGTCTCTTCGGCCCTGCAGTGACTCGAGCGCAACCCCCAGCTTTCCCTCGCAACCCGAGGGGAAGATTGGGCTTCCCAGGGCCAACCAAGGGGAAGGCTGAGATCCCCGTCGTAACTCGAGAATCCCGCTGCAACTCGAGAAAACCCACGTGGTTCCCACCTCTTGGCAAGATGAGGCCCTTGCCCGCCACGGCGTCTCAAGGGAAGTCACCTGTCCACCCTGAAGGGCGAAACGGTCCCTGACAGCCTTCCTGCGACCCCCAAAATTCCCCCGACACGCCGGGTTCCCTCGAGGGGAACACCGAGGGTCCCGGCACCGCTTCCTCTGAGCCCCTTCTCCCCTCCTGATCGCGACAGGAGAGGCGATTCCCCTGCGTGGTCTGGAAGGGGTTCCCGGCCTTCCCGGCGCACCTGAGGATGAGGCCGGTCTCACGAGGAAATTCGAGACGAGCCACGTGTGTGGGGCCACATGCCGAACGCCCCCGATTCCCTGGTCCGCCCTTGAGAAGGACCCGAGGCCCGGACCCCTCTTCGAAGGCAACCCTGTGGGTGAAGGCACAACACGAAGGGGCACTGCCACCCCGTGCATCGTGCGCAAAGACCCGCGGGTTCCACACACGGCTCGACGAGGGGCCTGAGACCCCCTGAGCAACTCGAGAGGCCAGCGGGGCTCCCTTCCTAAGACAAGACGAGGCCTGACTCTCCTGTCCCAACTCTGCAGGGACCCTGCGGTCGGAGTCCAAAACGGAGAGGAAGCCTGAGGTTCCTGCCTCCCCTCGAGGTGAGGCCCTCTTCCGTTGCGCCACACCCAGCGGAGTCCCGAGGGGCCCCGCCACCTCCACAGGATCCCTCGCCTCTCAGAGGCACTCTGGGAAGTTCCCTAAGGTCCCCGGCAGAAGGCGAGGGACACGAGGGTTTCCCGCCGCCCCCCGAGGAAGACCTCGAGAGTCCTTCTTCAACGCGTCTCGAGGCCCTAGTCCCCTCCCGTGACTCGAGAGCCAGGACGCGCTCCCCCTCGCCACGCGCATGGAGACCTGACTTCCCTGGCGCCGCACGAGAGGCTCCCTGAGATCCTCGTCGTGCCTCGGGAGAAAACCCCCACGGGCGCCGCAGCTCGAGGAAACCCCTGGAACGCCCCCGTCCTCGCAAGCTGAGGGCCTTCTTTTCCTGCATGGCCTGGAGAGCAATCCCGGGTCCTCTCTCCAAACGGAAGAGGAGGCTGAACTCCCTTGAGGCCGCTCAGGGGGCTCCAAGAGACCCGCGTCGCCACTCGAGAGGAGAGCGGAGTCCTTGGCTTCACCTCGAGACGAGGCCTGACTGCCCGTGGGAGCCTGGAATGCAACCCCGAGATCCCTGCCTTCCCTGGAGAGGAATATGAGGTCCCGGACACACGCCTAGGTGAGGTCTCTTCGGCCCTGCAGTGACTCGAGCGCAACCCCCAGCTTTCCCTCGCAACCCGAGGGGAAGATTGGGCTTCCCAGGGCCAACCAAGGGGAAGGCTGAGATCCCCGTCGTAACTCGAGAATCCCGCTGCAACTCGAGAAAACCCACGTGGTTCCCACCTCTTGGCAAGATGAGGCCCTTGCCCGCCACGGCGTCTCAAGGGAAGTCACCTGTCCACCCTGAAGGGCGAAACGGTCCCTGCCAGCCTTCCTGCGACCCCCAAAATTCCCCCGACACGCCGGGTTCCCTCGAGGGGAACACCGAGGGTCCCGGCACCGCTTCCTCTGAGCCCCTTCTCCCCTCCTGATCGCGACAGGAGAGGCGATTCCCCTGCGTGGTCTGGAAGGGGTTCCCGGCCTTCCCGGCGCACCTGAGGATGAGGCCGGTCTCACGAGGAAATTCGAGACGAGCCACGTATGTGGGGCCACATGCCGAACGCCCCCGATTCCCTGGTCCGCCCTTGAGAAGGACCCGAGGCCCGGACCCCTCTTCGAAGGCAACCCTGTGGGTGAAGGCACAACACGAAGGGGCACTGCCACCCCGTGCATCGTGCGCAAAGACCCGCGGGTTCCACACACAGCTCGACGAGGGGCCTGAGACCCCCTGAGCAACTCGAGAGGCCAGCGGGGCTCCCTTCCTAAGACAAGACGAGGCCTGACTCTCCTGTCCCAACTCTGCAGGGACCCTGCGGTCGGAGTCCAAAACGGAGAGGAAGCCTGAGGTTCCTGCCTCCCCTCGAGGTGAGGCCCTCTTCCGTTGCGCCACACCCAGCGGAGTCCCGAGGGGCCCCGCCACCTCCACAGGATCCCTCGCCTCTCAGAGGCACCCTGGCAAGTTCCCTAAGGTCCCCGGCAGAAGGCGAGGGACACGAGGGTTTCCCGCCGCCCCCCGAGGAAGACCTCGAGAGTCCTTCTTCAACGCGTCTCGAGGCCCTAGTCCCCTCCCGTGACTCGAGAGCCAGGACGCGCTCCCCCTCGCCACGCGCATGGAGACCTGACTTCCCTGGCGCCGCACGAGAGGCTCCCTGAGATCCTCGTCGTGCCTCAGGAGAAAACCCCCATGGGCGCCGCAGCTCGAGGAAACCCCTGAGACGCCCCCGTCCTCGCGAGCTGAGGGCCTTCTTTTCCTGCATGGCCTGGAGAGCAATCCCGGGTCCTCTCTCCAAACGGAAGAGGAGGCTGGACTCCCTTGAGGCCGATCAGGGGGCTCCAAGAGACCCGCGTCGCGACTCGAGAGGAGAGCGGGGTCCTTGGCTTCCCCTCGAGACGAGGCCTGACTCCCCGGGGGAGCCTGGAATGCAACCCCGAGATCCCTGCCTTCCCTGGAGAGGAATATTAGGTCCCAGACACACGCCTAGGTGAGGTCTCTTCGGCCCTGCAGTGACTCGAGCGCAACCCCCAGCTTTCCCTCGCAACCCGAGGGGAAGATTGGGCTGCCCAGGGCCAACCCAAGGGTAAGGCTGAGATCCCCGTCGTAGCTCGAGAATCCCGCCGCAACTCGAGAAAACCAACGTGGTTCCCACCTCTTGGCAAGATGAGGCCCTTGCCCGCCTCGGCGTCTCAAGGGAAGTCCCCTGTTCCGCCCTGAAGGGCGAAACGGTCCCTGACAGCCTTCCTGCGACCCCCAAAAGTCCCCCGACACGCCGGGTTCCCTCGAGGGGAACACCGAGGGTCCCGGCACCGCTTCCTCTGAGCCCCTTCTCCCCTCCTGATCGCGACAGGAGAGGCGATTCCCCTGCGTGGTCTGGAAGGGGTTCCCGGCCTTCCCGGCGCACCTCAGGATGAGGCCGGTCTCACGAGGAAATTCGAGACGAGCCACGTGGGTGGGGCCACATGCCGAATGCCCCCGATTCCCCGGTCCGCCCTTGAGAAGGACCCGAGGCCCGGACCCCTCTTCGAAGGCAACCCTGTGGGTGAAGGCACAACACGAAGGGGCACTGCCACCCCCGTGCATTGTCCGCAAAGACCCGCGGGTTCCACACACAGCTCGACGAGGGGCCTGAGACCCCCTGAGCAACTCGAGAGGCCAGCGGGGCTCCCTTCCTCAAACAAGACGAGGCCTGACTCTCCTGTCCCAACTCTGCAGGGACCCTGCGGTTGGAGTCCGAAACGGAGAGGAAGCCTGAGGTTCCTGCCTCCCCTCGAGGTGAGGCCCTCTTCCGTTGCGCCAGACCCAGCGGAGTCCCGAGGGGCCCCGCCACCTCCACAGGATCCCTCGCCTCTCAGAGGCACCCTGGGAAGTTCCCTAAGGTCCCCGGCAGAAGGCGAGGGACACGAGGGTTTCCCGCCGCCCCCCGAGAAAGCCCTCGAGAGTCCTTCTTCAACGCGTCTCGAGGCCCTAGTCCCCTCCCGTGACTCGAGAGCCAGGACGCGCTCCCCCTCGCCACGCGCATGGAGACCTGACTTCCCTGGCGCCGCAGGAGAGGCTCCCTGAGATCCTCGTCGTGCCTCGGGAGAAAACCCCCACGGGCGCCGCAGCTCGAGGAAACCCCTGAGACGCCCCCGTCCTCGCGAGCTGAGGGCCTTCTTTTCCTGCATGGCCTGGAGAGCAATCCCGTGTCCTCTCTCCAAACGGAAGAGGAGGCTGAACTCCCTTGAGGCCGCTCAGGGGGCTCCAAGAGACCCGCGTCGCGACTCGAGAGGAGAGCGGAGTCCTTGGCTTCCCCTCGAGACGAGGCTTGACTCCCCGGGGGAGCCTGGAATGCAACCCCGAGATCCCTGCCTTCCCTGGAGAGGAATATTAGGTCCCGGACACACGCCTAGGTGAGGTCTCTTCGGCCCTGCAGTGACTCGAGCGCAACCCCCAGCTTTCCCTCACAACCCGAGGGGAAGATTGGGCTTCCCAGGGCCAACCCAAGGGGAAGGCTGAGATCCCCGTTGTAACTCGAGAATCCCGCCGCAACTCGAGAAAAACAACGTGGTTCCCACCTCTTGGCAAGATGAGGCCCTTGCCCGCCACGGCGTCTCAAGGGAAGTCCCCTGTTCCGCCCTGAAGGGCGAAACGGTCCCTGACAGCCTTCCTGCGATCCCCAAAAGTTCCCCGACACGCCGGGTTCCCTCGAGGGGAACACCGAGGGTCCCGGCACCGCTTCCTCTGAGCCCCTTCTCCCCTCCTGATCGCGACAGGAGAGGCGATTCCCCTGCGTGGTCTGGAAGGGGTTCCCGGCCTTCCCGGCGCACCTCAGGATGAGGCCGGTCTCACGAGGAAATTCGAGACGAGCCACGTGGGTGGGGCCACATGCCGAACGCCCCCGATTCCCCGGTCCGCCCTTGAGAAGGACCCGAGGCCCGGACCCCTCTTCGAAGGCAACCCTGTGGGTGAAGGCACAACACGAAGGGGCACTGCCACCCCCGTGCATCGTCCGAAAAGACCCGCGGGTTCCACACACAGCTCGACGAGGGGCCTGAGGCCCCCTGAGCAACTCGAGAGGCCAGCGGGGTTCCCTTCCTCAGACAAGACGAGGCCTGACTCTCCTGTCCCAACTCTGCAGGGACCCTGCGGTCGGAGTCCGAAACGGAGAGGAAGCCTGAGGTTCCTGCCTCCCCTCGAGGTGAGGCCCTCTTCCGTTGCGCCAGACCCAGCGGAGTCCCGAGGGGCCCCGCCAACTCCACAGGATCCCTCGCCTCTCAGAGGCACCCTGGGAAGTTCCCTAAGGTCCCCGGCAGAAGGCGAGGGACACGAGGGTTTCCCGCCGCCCCCCGAGGAAGACCTCGAGAGTCCTTCTTCAACGCGTCTCGAGGCCCTAGTCCCCTCCCGTGACTCGAGAGTCAGGACGCGCTCCCCCTCGCCACGCGCATGGAGACCTGACTTCCCTGGCGCCGCACGAGAGGCTCCCTGAGATCCTCGTCGTGCCTCGGGAGAAAACCCCCACGGGCGCCGCAGCTCGAGGAAACCCCTGAGACGCCCCCGTCCTCCCGAGCTGAGGGCCTTCTTTTCCTGCATGGCCTGGAGAGCAATCCCGGGTCCTCTCTCCAAACGGAAGAGGAGGCTGGACTCCCTTGAGGCCGCTCAGGGGGCTCCAAGAGACCCGCGTCGCGACTCGAGAGGAGAGCGGAGTCCTTGGCTTCCCCTCGAGACGAGGCCTGACTCCCCGGGGGAGCCTGGAATGCAACCCCGAGATGCCTGCCTTCCCTGGAGAGGAATATTAGGTCCCGGACACACGCCTAGGTGAGGTCTCTTCGGCCCTGCAGTGACTCGAGCGCAACCCCCAGCTTTCCCTCGCAACCCGAGGGGAAGATTGGGCTACCCAGGGCCAACACAAGGGGAAGGCTGAGATCCCCGTCGTAACTCGAGAATCCCGCCGCAACTCGAGAAAAACCACGTGGTTCCCACTTCTTGGCAAGATGAGGCCCTGGCCCGCCACGGCGTCTCAAGGGAAGTCCCCTGTTCAGCCCTGAAGGGCGAAACGGTCCCTGACAGCCTTCCTGCGACCCCCAAAAGTCCCCCGACACGCCGGGTTCCCTCGAAGGGAACACCGAGTGTCCCGGCACCACTTCCTCTGAGCCCCTTCTCCCCTCCTGATCGCGACAGGAGAGGCGATTCCCCTGCGTGGTCTGGAAGGGGTTCCCGGCCTTCCCGGCGCACCTCAGGAGGAGGCCGGTCTCACGAGGAAATTCGAGACGAGCCACGTGGGTGGGGCCACATGCCGAACGCCCCCGATTCCCCGGTCCGCCCTTGAGAAGGACCCGAGGCCCGGACCCCTCTTCGAAGGCAACCCTGTGGGTGAAGGCACAACACGAAGGGGCACTGCCACCCCCGGGCGTCGTCCGCAAAGACCCGCGGGTTCCACACACAGCTCGACGAGGGGCCTGAGACCCCCTGAGCAACTCGAGAGGCCAGCGGGGTTCCCTTCCTCAGAAAAGACGAGGCCTGACTCTCCTGTGCCAACTCTGCAGGGACCCTGCGGTCGGAGTCCGAAACGGAGAGGAAGCCTGAGGTTCCTGCCTCCCCTCGAGGTGAGGCCCTCTTCCGTTGCGCCAGACCCAGCGGAGTCCCGAGGGGCCCCGCCACCTCCACAGGATCCCTCGCCTCTCAGAGGCACCCTGGGAAGTTCCCTAAGGTCCCCGGCAGAAGGCGAGGGACACGAGGGTTTCCCGCCGCCCCCCGAGGAAGACCTCGAGAGTCCTTCTTCAACGCGTCTCGAGGCCCTAGTCCCCTCCCGTGACTCGAGAGCCAGGACGCGCTCCCCCTCGCCACGCGCATGGAGACCTGACTTCCCTGGCGCCGCACGAGAGGCTCCCTGAGATCCTCGTCGTGCCTCGGGAGAAAACCCCCACGGGCGCCGCAGCTCGAGGAAACCCCTGAGACGCCCCCGTCCTCGCGAACTGAGGGCCTTCTTTTCCTGCATGGCCTGGAGAGCAATCCCGGGTCCTCTCTCCAAACGGAAGAGGAGGCTGGACTCCCTTGAGGCCGCTCAGGGGGCGCCAAGAGCCCCGCGTCGCGACTCGAGAGGAGAGCGGAGTCCTTGGCTTCCCCTCGAGACGAGGCCTGACGCCCCGGGGGAGCCTGGAATGCAGCCCCGAGATTCCTGCCTTCCCTGGAGAGGAATATTAGGTCCCGGACACACGCCTAGGTGAGGTCTCTTCGGCCCTGCAGTTACTCGAGCGCAACCCCCAGCTTTCCCTCGCAACCCGAGGGGAAGATTGGGCTTCCCAGGGCCAACCCAAGGGGAAGGCTGAGATCCCCGTCGTAACTCGAGAATCCCGCCGCAACTCGAGAAAAACCACGTGGTTCCCACCTCTTGGCAAGAGGAGGCCTTTGCCCGCCACGGCGTCTCAAGGGAAGTCCCTTGTTCCGCCCTGAAGTGCGAAACGTTCCCTGACAGCCTTCCTGCGACCCCCAAAAGTCCCCCGACACGCCGGGTTCCCTCGAGGGGAACACCGAGGGTCCCGGCACCGTTTCCTCTGAGCCCCTTCTCCCCTCCTGATCGCGACAGGAGAGGCGATTCCCCTGCGTGGTCTGGAAGGGGTTCCCGGCCTTCCCGGCGCACCTCAGGAGGAAGCCGGTCTCACGAGGAAATTCGAGACGAGCCACGTGGGTGGGGCCACATGCCGAACGCCCCCGATTCCCCGGTCCGCCCTTGAGAACGACCCGAGGCCCGGACCCCTCTTCGAAGGCTACCCTGTGGGTGAAGGCACAACACGAAGGGGCACTGCCACCCTCGTGCATCGTCCGCAAAGACCCGCGGGTTCCACACACAGCTCGACGAGGGGCCTGAGACCCCCTGAGCAACTCGAGAGGCCAGCGGGCTTCCCTTCCTCAGACAAGATGAGGCCTGACTCTCCTGTCCCAACTCTGCAGGGACCCTGCGGTCGGAGTCCGAAACAGAGAGGAAGCCTGAGGTTCCTGCCTCCCCTCGAGGTGAGGCCCTCTTCCGTTGCACCAGACCCAGCGGAGTCCCGAGGGGCCCCGCCACCTCCACAGGATCCCTCGCCTCTCAGAGGCACCCTGGCAAGTTCCCTAAGGTCCCCGGCAGAAGGCGAGGGACACGAGGGTTTACCGCCGCCCCCCGAGGAAGACCTCGAGAGTCCTTCTTCAACGCGTCTCGAGGCCCTAGTCCCCTCCCGTGACTCGAGAGCCAGGACGCGCTCCCCCTCGCCACGCGCATGGAGACCTGACTTCCCTGGCGCCGCACGAGAGGCTCCCTGAGATCCTCGTCGTGCCTCGGGAGAAAACCCCCACGGGCGCCGCAGCTCGAGGAAACCCCTGAGACGCCTCCGTCCTCGCGAGCTGAGGGCCTTCTTTTCCTGCATGGCCTGGAGAGCAATCCCGGGTCCTCTCTCCAAACGGAAGAGGAGGCTGGACTCCCTTGAGGCCGCTCAGGGGGCTCCAAGAGCCCCGCGTCGCGACTCGTGAGGAGAGCGGAGTCCTTGGCTTCCCCTCGAGACGAGGCCTGACTCCCCGGGGGAGCCTGGAATGCAACCCCGAGATCCCTGCCTTCCCTGGAGAGGAATATTAGGTCCCGGACACACGCCTAGGTGAGGTCTATTCGGCCCTGCAGTGACTCGAGCGCAACCCCCAGCTTTCCCTCGCAACCCGAGGGGAAGATTGGGCTTCCCAGGTCCAACCCAAGGGGAAGGCTGAGAACCCCGTCGTAACTCGATAATCCCGCCGCAACTCGAGAAAAACCACGTGGTTCCCACCTCTTGGCAAGAGGAGGCCTTTGCCCGCCACGGCGTCTCAAGGGAAGTCCCCTGTTCCGCCCTGAAGTGCGAAACGTTCCCTGACAGCCTTCCTGCGACCCCCAAAAGTCCCCCGACACGCCGGGTTCCCTCGAGGGGAACACCGAGGGTCCCGGCACCGTTTCCTCTGAGCACCTTCTCCCCTCCTGATCGCGACAGGAGAGGCGATTCCCCTGCGTGGTCTGGAAGGGGTTCCCGGCCTTCCCGGCGCACCTCAGGAGGAAGCCGGTCTCACGAGGAAATTCGAGACGAGCCACGTGGGTGGGGCCACATGCCGAACGCCCCCGATTCCCCGGTCCGCCCTTGAGAAGGACCCGAGGCCCGGACCCCTCTTCGAAGGCAACCCTGTGGGTGAAGGCACAACACGAAGGGGCACTGCCACCCCCATGCATCGTCCGCAAAGACCCGCGGGTTCCACACACAGCTCGACGAGGGGCCTGAGACCCCCTGAGCAACTCGAGAGGCCAGCGGGGTTCCCTTCCTCAGACAAGACGAGGCCTGACTCTCCTGTCCCAACTCTGCAGGGACAATGCAGTCGGAGTCCGAAACAGAGAGGAAGCCTGAGGTGCCTGCCTCCCCTCGAGGTGAGGCCCTCTTCCGTTGCGCCAGACCCAGCGGAGTCCCGAGGGGCCCCGCCACCTCCACAGGATCCCTCGCCTCTCAGAGGCACCCTGGGAAGTTCCCTAAGGTCCCCGGCAGAAGGCGAGGGACACGAGGGTTTCCCGCCGCCCCCCGAGGAAGCCCTCGAGAGTCCTTCTTCAACGCGTCTCGAGGCCCTAGTCCCCTCCCGTGACTCGAGAGCCAGGACGCGCTCCCCCTCGCCACGCGCATGGAGACCTGACTTCCCTGGCGCCGCACGAGAGGCTCCCTGAGATCCTCGTCGTGCCTCGGGAGAAAACCCCCACGGGCGCCGCAGCTCGAGGAAACCCCTGAGACGCCCCCGTCCTCGCGAGCTGAGGGCCTTCTTTTCCTGCATGGCCTGGAGAGCAATCCCGGGTCCACTCTCCAAACGGAAGAGGAGGCTGGACTCCCTTGAGGCCGCTCAGGGGGCTCCAAGAGACCCGCGTCGCGACTCGAGAGGAGAGCGGAGTCCTTGGCTTCCCCTCGAGACGAGGCCTGACTCCCCGGGGGAGCCTGGAATGCAACCCCGAGATCCCTGCCTTCCCTGGAGAGGAATATTAGGTCCCGGACACACGCCTACCTGAGGTCTCTTCGGCCCTGCAGTGACTCGAGCGCAACCCCCAGCTTTCCCTCGCAACCCGAGGGGAAGATTGGGCTTCCCAGGGCCAATCCAAGGGGAAGGCTGAGATCCCCGTCGTAACTCGAGAATCCCGCCGCAACTCGAGAAAAACCACGTGGTTCCCACCTCTTGGCAAGATGAGGCCCTTGCCCGCCACGGCGTCTCAAGGGAAGTCCCGTGTTCCGCCCTGAAGGGCGAAACGGTCCCTGACAGCCTTCCTGCGGCCCCCAAAAGTCCCCCGACACGCCGGGTTCCCTCGAGGGGAACACCGAGGGTCCCGGCACCGCTTCCTCTGAGCCCCTTCTCCCCTCCTGATGGCGACAGGAGAGGCGATTCCCCTGCGTGGTCTGGAAGGGGTTCCCGGTCTGCCCGGCGCACCTCACGAGGAGGCCGGTCTCACGAGGAAATTCGAGACGAGCCACGTGGGTGGGGCCACATGCCGAACACCCCCGATTCCCCGGTCCGCCCTTGAGAAGGACCCGAGGCCCGGACCCCTCTTCGAAGGCAACCCTGTGGGTGAAGGCACAACACGAAGGGGCACTGCCACCCCCGTGCATCGTCCGCAAAGACCCGCGGGTTCCACACACAGCTCGACGAGGGGCCTGAGACCCCCTGAGCAACTCGAGAGGCCAGCGGGGTTCCCTTCCTCAGACAAGACGAGGCCTGACTCTCCTGTCCCAACTCTGCAGGGACCCTGCGGTCGGAGTCCGAAACGGAGAGGAAGCCTGAGGTTCCTGCCTCCCCTCGAGGTGAGGCCCTCTTCCGTTGCGCCAGACCCAGCGGAGTCCCGAGGGGCCCCGCCACCTCCACAGGATCCCTCGCCTCTCAGAGGCACCCTGGCAAGTTCCCTAAGGTCCCCGGCAGAAGGCGAGGGAAACGAGGGTTTCCCGCCGCCCCCCGAGAAAGACCTCGAGAGTCCTTCTTCAACGCGTCTCGAGGCCCTAGACCCCTCCCGTGACTCGAGAGCCAGGACGCGCTCCCCATCGCCACGCGCATGGAGACCTGACTTCCCTGGCGCCGCACGAGAGGATCCCTGAGATCCTCGTCGTGCCTCGGGAGAAAACCCCCACGGGCGCCGCAGCTCGAGGAAACCCCTGAGACGCCCCCGTCCTCGCGAGCTGAGGGCCTTCTTTTCCTGCATGGCCTGGAGAGCAATCCCGGGCCATCTCTCGAAACGCAAGTGGAGGCTGGACACCCTTGAGGCCGCTCAGGGGGCTCCAAGAGACCCGCGTCGGGACTCGAGAGGAGAGCGGAGTCCTTGGCTTCCCCTCGAGACGAGGCCTGACTCCCCGGGGGAGCCTGGAATGCAACCCCGAGATCCCTGCCTTCCCTGGAGAGGAATATTAGGTCCCGGACACACGCCTAGGTGAGGTCTCTTCGGCCCTGCAGTGACTCGAGCGCAACCCCCAGCTTTCCCTCGCCACCCGAGGGGAATATTGGGCTTCCCAGGGCCAACCCAAGGGGAAGGCTGAGATCCACGTCGTAACTCGAGAATCCCGCCGCAACTCGAGAAAAACCACGTGGTTCCCACCTCTTGGCAAGATGAGGCCCTTGCCCGCCACGGCGTCTCAAGGGAAGTCCCCTGTTCCGCCCTGAAGGGAAAAACGGTCCCTGACAGCCTTCCTGCGACCCCCAAAAGTCCCCCGACACGCCGGGTTCCCTCGAGGGGAACACCGAGGGTCCCGGCACCGCTTCCTCTGAGCCCCTTCTCCCCTCCTGATCGCGACAGGAGAGGTGATTCCCCTGCGTGGTCTGGATGGGGTTCCCGGCCTTCCCGGCGCACATCAGGATGAGGCCGGTCTCACGAGGAAATTCGAGACGAGCCACGTGGGTGGTGACACATGCCGAACGCCCCCGATTCCCCGGTCCGCCCATGAGAACGACCCGAGGCCCGGACCCCTCTTTGAAGGCAACCCTGTGGGTGAAGGCACAACACGAAGGGGCACTGCCACCCCCGTGCATCGTCCGCAAAAACCCGCGGGTTCCACACACAGCTCGACGAGGGGCCTGAGACCCCCTGAGCAACTCGAGAGGCCAGCGGGGTTCCCTTCCTCAGACAAGACGAGGCCTGACTCTCCGCTCCCAACTCTGCAGGGACCCTGAAGTCGGAGGGTCGGAGTCAGAAACAGAGAGGAAGCCTGATGTTCCTGCCTCCCCTCGAGATGAGGCCCTCTTCCGTTGCGCAATCCCCAGCGGAGTCCCGAGAGACCCCGCTAGCTCCACAGCATCCCTCACCTCTCAGAGGCACCCTGGGAAGTTCCCTCACGTCCCCGGCAGAATTCGAGGGAAATAAGGGTTTCCCGCCGCCACTCGAGAAAGACCTCGATAGTCCTTCTTCAAAGTGTCTTGAGGCCCTTGTCCCCTCTCTGGACTAGAGAGCAATGATGCGCTCCCCCTCGCCTCGCGCATGCAGACCTGGCTTCCCTGGCGCCGCACGAGAGGCTCCCTAAGATACTCGTCGTGCCTCGGGAGAAAACCCCCATGGGCACCGCAGCTCGAGGAAACCCCTGAGACGCCCCCGTCCTCGCTAGCTGAGGGCCTTCTTTTCCTGCCTGGCCTGGAGTGCAATCCCGAGTCCTCTCTCCAAACTGAAGAGTAGGATGGATTCCCTTGAGGCGACTCAGTGGGCTCCAAGAGATCCGCGTCGGGGCTCTAGAGGAGAGCGCAGTCCTTTGCTTCCCCTCCAGGCGAGGCCTGACTCCCCGGGGGAGTCTGGAGTGCAATCCCGAGATCCTTGTCTTCCCTTGAGAGGACTATTAGGTCCTGGACACACGCCTAGATGAGGTCTCTTTGGCCTTGCAGTGGTTCGAGCACAACATCCAGCTTTCCCTCGCAACTCGAAGGGAAGTTTGGGCTTCCCAGGGCCAACACAAGAGGAAGCCTGAAATCCACGTCGTAACTCGAGAATCCCGCCGCAACTCGAGAAAAACCACGTGATTCCATCGTCTTCGCAGCATGAGGCCCTTGCCCGCCACAGCGTCTCAAAAGAAGTCCCACGTTCCTACTGAAGTGCAAAACGGTACTTGGCACCCATGATGGCACCCCCAAAGTTCCCCAACATACAGGCCTCACTCGAGGGTAACACCCATGTTCCCCGCACCACATCATTTGAGCCCCTTCTCCCCTCCTGATTGCAACAGGAGTGTCTTTTCTCCTGCTTTGTGTGGAAGGGGTTACCGATCTTCCCAGCGCACATCAGGATGAGGCCTGTCTCACGAGGAAATTGGAGATGTAGCCTCGTGGGTGGTGCCACATGCGGAAAGACCCCATTTCCCGGTCAGCTATTAATAAGAACCCGATGCCCGTACACGTCTTGGAATGCATCCCGTAGGATGAAGGCACAACAAGGAGGGACCCTGAACACCCGTGCATCTTTTGGAAAATTCTGCAGGTTCCACATACAGCTCGACAAGTGACCTGTTACCTCGTGAACAACTCGAGAGGCAAGCTAAGTTTCATTTCTCCACAGAATACGAGGCCTGACTCTCCTGTCCCAACTCTGCAGGAATCCTGAGATCGGAGTCTGAAATGGAGAGGAAACCTGAGGTTCCTTCCTCAACACGAGATGAGGCCCTCTTGTATTATACCACACCCAGTGGAGTCCCGAGAGGCCCCTCCCAACTCCACAGTATCAGTGTCTTCTCAGAGGCACCCTGAGCAACTCCCTGAGGTCACCGGCACAAGTCGAGGGAAAACAGGGTATCCTGCCGCAACCCGAGAAAGACCTCAAGAGTCCTTCTTCAACGCGTCTTGAGGACGGATTCCCCTACCATGACTCGAGAGCAATGACACGCTCCCCCTCGCCATGCGCATGGACACCTGACTTCCCTGGCGCCACATGAGAGGCTCCCTGAGCTCCCCGTCATACCTCGTGAGAAACCCCACACTGGCGCCGCAGCTCGGGAAAACCCACCGTCATCGCGAGATTGGGGACTTCTTTTCCTGCCTGACCTGGAGAGCAATCCCTGGTCTTTTCTCCAAACTTCACAGGAGGCTTTACTCCCTTTAGGCCACTCAATGGGCTCCAAGAGATACCTGTCGCGACTTGAGAGGAGAGCAGAGTACTTTGTTTCCCCTCGAGACGAGGCCTTACCTCGGGTGAGTCTGGAATGCAACCCCGAGATCCCTGTTGTCCCTGGAGAGGAACATTATGTCCTGGACAAAAGCCTAGATGAGGTCTATTTTGCCCTACAGTGACTCGAGAGCAACACCCATCTCTCCCTCGCAATTCGAATGGAAGATTGGTCTTCATTGGGCCAACACAAGAGGAAGTCTGAATTTCCCGTTGTAACTCGAGAATCCCACCACAACTCTTAAAAACCACGTGGTTCCCCATTCATCGCAATATGAGGCCTTTGCCCGCTACAGAGTCTCAAGAGAAGTCCCATGTTTCGTCATAAAGTTCGAGATGCTACTTGGCACCCTTGATGCGACCCCAAAAGTTCCCCAATATACCGGTCTCACTCCAAGGGAACACCGAAGTTCCTGGCACCACTTCATTTGAGCCCCTTCTCCGCTCCTGATCACCGCAGGAAGGTCGATCCCCCTGCTTTGTCTAGAAGGGGTTCCCGACCTTCATGGCGCACCTCAGGATGAGGCCAGTCTCACGAAGAAATTCGAGACGTAGCCTCGTGTTGGTGCCACGTGCCAAAAGACCCCGATTTCTCGGTCTTGCTCTTGATAAGAACCCGATGCCCGGACACCTCTTCTAAGGCAACCCTGTGGATGAAGGCACTACACGAGGGGGCACTGGCAACCCTGTTCATCGTCCGGAAAACCCCGCAGGATCCACATACAGCTCCACAACTGGCCTGTCACCCCTTAAACAATGAGAGAGGAAAGCGGAGTCCCCTTCCTCAGACAAGACGAGGCCTGAGTATCCAATCCCAACTCTGCAGGCACGCTTCGATCTGAGTCAGAAATGGAGAGGAAACCTGAGGTTCCTGCCTCAACCCGAGATGAGGCCCTCTTCCATTAAAACAAACCCAGTGGAGTCCCGAGAGTCCCCTCCCATCTCCACAGTATCCCTGACTTCTCATAGGCATTCTGAGAAGCTCCTTGAGGCCACCGGCAAAAGTCGAGGGAAATAAGGGTTTCCTGCCACAACCGAAGAAAGACCTCGAGAGTCCTTCTTCAATGTGTCTTGAGGTCAGATTCCCCTACCATAGCTCGAGAGCAATAATGCGCTCCCCCTCGCCACGCACATGGAGACCTGACTTCCCTGGCGCCACACGAGAGGCTCCCTGAGCTCCCCGTCGTACCTCGTGTGAAACCCCACACTGGCGCCGCAGCTCGAGAAAACCCACAAGATCCCTCCGTCATCGCGAGATGAGGGCCATCTTTTCCTGCATGGCCTGGAGAGCAGTCCCAAGTCCTCTCTCCAAACTTCACAGGAGGCTTGACTCCCTTTAGGCCACAAAGTGGGCTCCAAGAGGTGCCCGTCGCGACTCGAAAGGAGAGTGGAGTCCTTTGCTTCCCTTCGACATGAGGCCTGATTCCCTGGGTGAGTCTGGAATGCAAACCTGAGATCCCTGTGGCCCTTGGAGAGGAACATTAGGTCCTGGACACAAGCCTAGATGAGGTCTCCTTTGCCCTGCAGTGACTCGAGCGCAACCCCCAGCTCTCCCTCGCAACTCGAATGGATGATTGGACTTCCCTGGCCCAACACAAGAGGAAGCCTGAAATCCCCGTCGTAACTCGAGAATCCCGCCGCAACTCGAGAAAAACCACGTGGCTCCCCCGTCATCGCAAGATGAGGCCCTTGGCCGCTACAGCGTATCAAGAGAAGTCCCACGTTCCATCCTGAAGTACAAAACGGTACTTGGCACCCTTGATGCGACCCCCAAAGTTCCCTGACATACCGGTCTCACTCGAGGGAAACACCAAAGTTCACGGCACCACTTCCTGTGAGCCCCTTCACCCCTCCTGATCGCGACAGAAGGGTCGATTCCCATGTTTTGTCTGCAAGGGGTTCCCGACGTTCCCCGCGAACCTCCGGATGAGGCCGGTCTCATGAGGAAATTCGAAAAGTAGCCTCATGGTTGGTGCCATATGCTGAAAGATCCCGAATTCCCGGTCCACTCTAGATAAGAACCTGACGCCCGGACATCTCTTCGAAGGCAACCCTGTGGATGAAGGCACAACACGAAGGGACACTGACATCCCCATGCATCGTCTGGAAAAACCCGCAGATTCCACTCACAGCTCCAAATGTGGACTGTCACCTCGTGAACAACTCGAGAGGCAAGTGAAGTTGCATTCCTTCACACAAGACGAGGCCTTACTCTCCTGTCCCAACTCTTCAGGGACCCTGCAATTGGAGTCAGAAATGGAGAGGAACCCTGAGGTTCCTGCCTCAACTAGAGAAGAGGCCCTCTTCCATTGAACCAAACTCAGTGGTGTCCCGAGAGGCCCCTCCCAACACCACAGTATCCCTGAATTCTCAGAGGCTCCGTGAGAAGCTACCTGAGGTCACTGGCACAAGTCGAGGGAACCCAGAGTTTCCTGAAGTAACCCGAGAAAGACTTGGAGAGTCCTTTTTCAACGTCTCTTGATGCCCGATTCCCCTACCATGACTCCAGAGCAAGGACGCGCTCCCCTCGCCACGAGCAGGAAAACTGACTTCCCTAGTACCACACAAGAGGCTCCCTGAGTACCCCATCGTACCTCGTGAGAAAACCCACACTGGCGCCGCAGTTCGAGAAAAACCACAAGATGCCCCCGTCAAGGAGAGATGGGGGCCTTCTTTTCCTGCCTGACCTGGAGAGCAATTCCTGGTCCTCTCTCCAAACTTCACAGGAGTATTGACTCCCTTTAGGCCACTCAGTTGGGTCCAAGAAATACCCGGTGCGACTCGAGAGGAGAGCGGAATCCTTTGCTTCCCTGGAGACGAGGCCTGACTCCCCGGGTGAGTTTGGAATGCAACCCCGAGATCCATGTCACCCCTGGAGTGGAACATTATGTCCTAGACACAAGCCTAGATGAGGTCTATTTTGCCCTACAGTGACTCGAGCAACTTCCATCTCTCCCTCACAATTTGAATGGAAGATTGGTCTTCCCACGGTCAACACAAGAGGAAGTCTGAATTTCCCATCGTAATTCGAGAATTCAGCCTCAAGTCTTAAAAACCATGTGGTTCCCCCTTCATCGCAATATGAGGCCCTTGCCAGCTAGAGTCTCAAGAGAAGTCCCACGTTCCATCTTAAAGTTCGAAATGCTACTTGGCACCCTTGATGTGACCCCAAAGTTCCCCAACATACCGGTCTCACTCCAGGGGAACACCGAAGTTCCCGGTGTCTCCAGGGAAGTCCCATGTTCCGCCCTGAAGGGCGACACGGTACTTGACACCCTTGATGCGACCGCAAAAGTTCCCCGACACGCTGGGTTCCCTCGAGGGGAACACCGAGGGTCCCGGCACCACTTCATCTGAGCCCCGTCTCCCCTCCTGATCGCGACAGGAGAGTCGATTCCCCTGCTTTGTCTGGAAGGGGTTCCCGGCCTTCCTGGAGCACCTCAGGATGAGGCCGGTCTCAGGAGGAAATTCGAGACTAGCCACATGTGAGGTGCCACGTGCCGAACGACTCCGATTTTCCGGTCCGCTCTTGATAAGAACCCGATGCCCGGACACCTCTTCGAAGGCAACCCTGTGGGTGAAGGCACAACACGAAGGGGCACTGACACCCCCGTGCATCATCCGGAAAAACCCGCAGGGTCTACACACAGCTCGACAAGGGGCCTGAGACTCCCGGAACAACTCGAGAGGCAACCAGAATTCCATTCCTCAGACAAGACGAGGCATGACTCTCCTGTCCCAACACTGCAGGGACCGTGCAGTCGGAGTCCGAATCCGAGAGGAAGCCTGAGGTTCCTGCCTCCCCTCGAGATGAGGCCCTCTTCCATTGCGCCGAACCCAGCAGAGTCCCGAGAGGCCCTGCCAACTGCACAGCATCCCTCACCTCTCAGAAGCACCGTGGGAAGTTCCCTAAGGTCCCCTGCAGAAGTCGAGGGAAACAAGGGTTTCCCGCCGCAACCCGAGAAAGACCTCGAGAGTCCTTCTTCAACGCCTCTTGAGGACCTAGCCATTTCCCATGACTCGAGAGTGATGACCAGCTCCCCCTCGCCATGCGCATGGAGACCTGACTTCCCTGGCGCCGCACGAGAGGCTCCCTGAGGTCCTCATCGTGCCTCGTGAGAAAACCCCCATGGGCGCAGCAGCCTGAGGAAACCCATGAGACGCCCCCGTCATCGCGACATGAGGGCCTTCTTTCTTGCCTGGCCTGGAGAGCAATCCCGAGTCCTCTCTCCAAACTGAAGAGGAGGATCGACACCCTTGAGTCCACTCAGTGGGCTCCAAGAGATCCGTGTCGCGACTTGAGAGGAAAGCGGAGTCTTTGCTTCCCCTCCAGGCGAGTCCTGACCCCCCGGGGGAGTCTGGAATGGAAACCCGTGATCCCTGTCTTCCCTTGAGAGGAATATTAGGTCCTGGACACACGCCTCGATGAGGTCTCTTTGGCCCTGTAGTGACTCGAGCAGAACCCCCAGCTTTCCATCGCAACTCGAATTGAAGATTGGGCTTCCCAGGGCCAACCCAAGAGGAAGCCTGAAATTCCTGTCGTTTTTGAGAATCCCGATGCAACTCGAGAAAAACGACGTGGTTCCAACGTCTTCACAGGATGAGGCCCTTGCCCGCTACAGCGTCTCCAGGGAAGTCCCATGTTCCGTCCTGAAGTGGGAAACGGTAATTGGCTCCCTTGATGCGACCCCTAAAGTTCCCTGAAACGCCGGGTTCCCTCGAGTGGAACACCGAGGGTCCCGGCACCACTTCATCTGAGCCCCATCTCCCCTCCTGATCGCGACAGGAGAATCGATTCCCCTACTTTTGTGGAAGGTGTTCCCGGCCTTCCCGCCGCACCTCAGGATGATGCTGGTCTCACGAGGAAATTCGAGATGAGCCACGTGGGTGGTGCCACATGCCGAATGACCCCGATTTCCCGGTCCGCTCTTGAAATGAACCCGATGCCCGGACACCTCTTTGAAGGAAACCCTGTGGGGGAAGGCACCAAACGAAGGGGCACTGACACCCCCATGCATCTTCTGGAAACACCCGCAGGTTCCACACACAGCTTGTCAAGGGCCCTGAGACACCCTGAACGACTCAAGGGGCAAGCAGAGTTCCATTACTCAGACAAGACGAGGCCTGACTCTCCTGTCCCAACTCTGCAGGGACCCTGCGGTCGGTGTCAGAAATGGAGAGGTAGCCTGAGGTTCCTGCCTCCAATCGAGATGAGGCCCTCTTTCATTTCGTCAAACCTAGTGGAGTCCCGAGAGGGCCCTCTAACTCCTCAGTATCCCTCACCTCTCAGAGGCACCTGGGAAGTTCCCTAAGGTCCCCTGTAGAGGTCGATGGAAACGAGTGTTTCCCGCCCCAACCCAAGAAAGACCTTGAGAGTCCTTCTTAAATGCCTCTTGAGGCCCTAGTCCCTCCCATGACTCGAGAGCAATGACGCGATCTGCCTGGCCACACGCATGGAGTCAGGCTTCTCTGGCGCCGCACGAGAGGCTCCCTGAACTCCCCATCATATCTCGTGAGAAACCCCACACTGGCGCCGCAGCTCGAGAAAACCCATGAGACGCCCCCATCATCACGAGAGGAGGGCCATCTTTAACTGCATGGTATACAGATCAAGCGTGAACCTTCTGTCCAAGCTACACAGGACGCTTGACTCCCTTTAGGCCACTCATTGGGCTCCAAGAGTTACGCGTCCCGACTCGAGAGGATAGTGGAGTCCTTTGCTTCCTTCCACTCGAGACGAGGTGTGACCCACCGGGTGAGACTGGAATGCGACCCCGATATCCCTGTCGCCCCTGGAGAGGAACATTACGTCCTGGACCCAAGCCTAGATGAGGACTCTTTGCCCTGAAGTGACTCGAGAGCAATCCTCAGCTCTCTCTGACAAGTTGAATGGAAGATTGGACTTCCTGGGCCAACACAAGAGGAAGCCTGAATTCCCCGTTGTAACTCGAGAATCCCGCCTCAACTCGAGAAAAACCACGTGTTTCCCTCGTCATCGCAATATGAGGCCCTTGCCCGCTACAGCATCTCCAGAGAATTCCCACGTTCCATCTTGAAGTGCGAAACTGTACTTGGCACCCTTGATGCGACCTCAAAAGTGCCGTGACATACCGGTCTCACTCGAGGGGACCACCGAGGTTCCCGGCACCACTTCATCTGAGCCCCTTCTCCCCTTCTGATCGCGAGCGGTGGGTCGATTCCCCTGCTTTGTCTGCAAGGGGTTCCCGACCTTCCCAGCGCACCTCAGGATGAGGCCGGTCTCCCGAGGAAATTCGAGACGTAGCCTCGTGGGTGGTACCACATGCTGAAAGACCCCAATTTTCCGGTACGCTCTTGAAAAGAACCCGATGCCCGGAAACCTCTTTGAAGGCAACCCTGTGGATGAAGGCACAACACGAAGGGGCACTGACACCCCCGTGCATCGTCCGGAAAAACCCGCAGGTTCCACACTCAGCTCAACAAGTGGCCTGTCACTCCGTGAACAACTCGAAAGGCAAGGGGAAATCCATTCCTCAACAGAAGACGAGGCGTGACTCTCTTGTCCATACTCTGCAGGTACCCTGCGACCCGAGTCAGATATGGAGAGGACCCCTGAGGTTCCTGCCTCCATTCGAGATGAGGCCCTCTTCGATTGCACCAAACCCAGTTGAGTAACGAAAGGCCCCTCCCAAATCCACAGTGTCCCTGACTT
This sequence comes from Bubalus kerabau, assembly GCF_029407905.1. NCBI lineage: Eukaryota > Metazoa > Chordata > Mammalia > Artiodactyla > Bovidae > Bubalus > Bubalus kerabau. The sequence continues at coordinate 1,084,089 of NW_026577889.1, read as the reverse complement.
CTCAGAGGCACCCTTAGAAGTTGCCTGAGGTCACCGACACAAATCAAGGGAACCCAGGGTTCCCTGCCGCAACCCGAGAAAGACCTCAAGAGTCCTTCTTCAATGTGTCTTGAGGCCCGATTCGCCTATTATGACTCGAGAGCAATCACACACTCCCCTTCACCACACGCACGGAGACCTGACGTCCCTAGCACCACACGAGAGGCTCTCTGAGCTCCCCGTTGTACCTCGTGAGAAATCTGATACTGGCGCCGCAGCTGGAGAAAACCCACGAGATGCCCCCATCATCGCGAGATGAGGGCCTTTTTTCCTGCATGGCCAGGAAAACAATCCCGAGTCATCTCCAAACTCCATAGGAGGCTTCACTCCCTTTACGCCATGCAGTGGGCTCCAAGAGATACCCGTCGCGACTCGACAGGAGAGCGGAGTCCTTTTTTTCCCCTCAAGACGAGGCCTGACTCTCCGGGTGAGTCGAGAATGCAACCCTGAGATCCCTGTTGGCCCAGTAGTGGAACACTAGGTCCTGGACACAAGCGTAGATGAGGTCTATTTTGCCCTGCAGTGACTGGAGAGCAATCCCCAGTTCTAACTTGCAACTCGAATGGAATACTGGATTTTCCTGGCGCCATACAAGAGGCTCCCTGAGATCCCCGTGGTACTTCATGAGACACCCCACACTGGCGCCGCAGCTCGAGAAAACCCACGTGGCGCCACCGTCATCTCGAGATGAGGGCCTTCTTTTCCTGCATGGCCTGGAGTCCAATCCCGAGTCCTCTCTCCAAACTCCACAGGAGGCTTGACTCTCTTTAGTACACACAGTGGGCTCCAAGAGATACCCATCGCGACTCGAGACGAGAGCGGAATTCTTTGCTTACCCTCGAGGTGAGAACTGACTCCCCGGATGAGTCTGGAATGCAAACCCGAGATCCCTGTCGCCCCTGGAGAGCAACGTTAGATGCTGGACACAAGCCTAGATTAGGTCTCTTTTGCCCTGCAGTGACTCTAGCGCAATCCCCAGCTCCCCCTCGCAACCCGAATGGAAGACTGGATTTCAAGGCCAACAAGAGGAAGCCTAAATTCCCGGTCATAACTCGAGAATCCCGCCGCAACTCGAGCAAAACCACGTGGTTCTCCCGTCATCGCAAGATGAGGCCCTTGCCCGCTACAGCGTTTCAAAAGATGTCCCAGGTTCCGTCTTGAAATGCGAAACGGTACTTGGCACCCTTGATGCGACCCCAAAAGTCCCCCAACACGCCGGTCTCACTCAAGGGGACCACCGAGGTTCCCGGCACCACTTCATTTAAGCCCCTTCTCCCCTCCTGATTGTGACCCGTGGGTCGATTCCCCTGCTTTGTCTGCAAGGGGGCCCGACCTTCCCTGCACAACTCAGGATGAGGCCGGTCTCATGGGGAAATTCGATACGTAGCTTTGTGGGCGGTGCCACTTGCTGAAAGACTCCAATTTCCCGGTCCGCTCTTGATAAAAATCCGATGCTCGGACACCTCTTGGAAGGCAGCCTTGAGTATGAAGGTACAACACGAAGGGGCACTAACACACCTGTGCATCATCCGGAAAAACGGGCATGTTACACACACAGCTCGACAAGTGGCCTGTCACCTCGAGAACAACTCGAGAGGCAAGAGGAGTCCCATCCTCCAGAAAAGACGAGGCCTGACTCTCCTGTACCAACGTGCAGGGACCTTGCGATCTGAGTCAGAAATGGAGAGGAACACTGAGGTTCCTGCTTCAACTCGAGATGAGTCCCTCTTACATTCCACCAAATGCAGAGGAGTCTCGAGAGGCCCCTCCAAACTGCACAGTATCCCTGACTTCTCAGAGGCACTCTGAGAAGCTCCCTGAGGTCGCAGGCACAAGTCAAGGGAACCCTGGGTTTTATGCAGTGATGCGAGAAAGACCTCGAGAGTCCTTCTTCAACCCGTCTTGAGGCCCGATTCCCCTACCATGACTCGAGAGCAATGACGAGCTCCCCCTAGCCATCTCATGGGGACCTGACTTCCCTGGCGCCACACGAGAGGCTCCCTGAGCTCCCTCTCGTACCTCGTCAGAAACCCGGCACTAGCGCAGCAGTCTAGAAAACCCACGAGACGCCGCCATCATCGCGAGATGAGGGCCTTCTTTTCCTGCATGGCCTGGAGAGGAATCCCGAGTCCTCTATCCAAACACCACAGGAGGCTTGACTCCCTTTAGGGCACACAGTGGGCTCCAAGAGATACCCATCGCGACTCAAAAGGACAGCGGAGTTCTTTGCTTCCCCTCGAGACGAGGCCTGATTCCCCGGGTGAGTCTGGTATGCAACCCCAAGATCCCTGTCGCCCCTAGGGACGAGCATTAAGTCCTGGACACAAGCCTAGATGAGGTCTATTTTGCCCTGCAGTGACTCGAGAGCAATCCCCAGCTCTCCCTTTAAACTCGAATGGAAGATAGGACTTCCCTGGCCCAACACATGAGGAAGACTGTATTCCCCGTCGAAACTCGAGAATCCCGCCACAACTCGAGAAACGCCACGTGGTTCCCCCGTCATCCCAAGATGAGGCCCTTGCCCCCTACAGCGTCTCAAGAGAAGTCCCACGTTCCGTATTGAAGTGCGAAACGGTATTGGCACCCTTGATGCGCCCTCAAATGTTCCTCGACAAACCAGTCTGACTCGAGGAGAACACCGAGGTTCCCGGCACCACTACATCTGGGCCCCTTCTCCTTTCCTGATCGGGACAGGAGGGTCGATTCCCCTGTTTTGTCTTGAAGGGGTTCCCACCTTTCCCGGTGCATCTCAGGATGAGGCCGGTCTCACGAGGATATTCGAGACATAGCCACGTGGATGGTGACACATGCCGAAAGACCCCGATTTTCCGGTCCGCTCTTGATAAGATCCTGATGCCCGGACACCTCTTTGAAGATAACCCTTTTGATGAAGGCACAACACTTAGGGGCACTGACACCCCTGGGTATCGTCCGGAGAAACCCGCAGGTACCACACACAGCTCGAGAAGTGACGTGTCACCACGTGAACAACTGGAGAGGCAAGCAGAGTTCCATTCCCCCACACAAGACGAGGCCTGACTCTCCTGTTCGAACTCTGCAGCGAAACTGTGATCCGAGTCACATCTGGCCCAGGGGAAGTCAGGAGAGGAAACATGAGTTTCCTGCCTCCACTCGAGATGAGGCCCTCTTCCATTGCACCGAACCCAGTGGAGTCCCGAGAGACCCCTCCCAAATGCACAGTATCCCTGACTTCTCAGAGTCACCCTTAGACCTTCCTGAGATCATTGGCACAAGTCGAGGGAACCAAGGGTTTCCTGCCCCAACCCGTAAAAGACCTCGAGAGTCCTTCTTCAACGCGTCTTGAGGTGCGATTCCCCTACCATGACTCGAGAGCAATGACGCGCTCCCCCTAGCCACGCGCATAGAAACCTGACTTCCCTGGCGCCACAGGAGAGGCTCCCTGAGCTCCCCATTATACCTCGTGAGCAACACCACACTGGAGCCGCAGCTCGAGAATACCCACGAGATGCCCCAGTCCTCACGAGATGAGGGCCTTCTTTTGCTGTATAGCCTGGAGAGCAATCCTGAGTCCTCTCTCCAAACTCCACAGGAGGCTTGACTCATTTTAGGCCACACAGTGAGCTCCAAGATATACCCGTCGTGACTTGACAGGAGAGCGGTGTCCTTGGCTTCCCCTCGAGACGAGGCCTGACTCCCCGGGTGAGTCGAGAATGCAATGCTGAGATCGCTTTCGCCCCAGCAGAGGAACATTAGGTCCTGGACACAAGCCTAGATGAGGTCTATTTGGCCCTGCAGTGTCTCGAGAGCAATCCCCAGTTCTAACTCACAATTCGAATGAAAACTGGACTTCCCTGGGCCAGTTGAAGAGGAAGCCTGAATTCCCGGTTGTAACTCGAGAATCCCGCCCCAACTCAAGAAAAACCATGTGGTTCCCCCGTCATCGAAAGATGAGGCCCTTGCCCGCTACAGCGTCTCAAGAGAAGTCCCACGTTCCGTATTGAAGAGCGAAAAGTTACTTGGAACCCTTGATGCGACCCCAAAAGTTCCCCGACATACCAGTCTCACTTGAGGAGAACACCGAGCTTCCCGGCACCACTTCATCTGAGACTCTTCTCCCCTCTTGATCGCGACAGGAGGTTCGATTCCCCTGCTTTGTCTGGAAGGCGTTCCCGACCTTCCTGGTGCACATCAAGATGAGGCCAGTCTCACGACGAAATTCGAGACATAGCCTCGTGGGTGGTGTGGCATGCCAAAAGACCCCGATTCCCTGGTCCGCTCTTGATAAGAACCCGATGGCAGAACCCAACTCGAAGGCAATCCTGTGGAACAAGGCACAACACGAAGGGGCAGAGACACCACGGTGCATCGTCCAGAAAAACCAGCAAGTTCCACATACAAATCGACAAGTGGCCTGTCACCCCATGAACAACGCGAGAGTCAAGTGGAGTTCCATTCCTCCACACAAGACGAGGCCTGACTCTCCTGTCCCAACTCTGCAGGGACTCTGCGATCCGAGTCAGATCCGGCGCATTTGAAGCCAGGAGAGGAACCCTGTGGTTCCTGCCTCAACTTGTCATGAGGCCCTCTTCCATTGCACCAAACCCAGTGGAGTTCCGAGAGGCCCCTCCCAACTCCACAGTGACCCTGACTTCTCAGAGGCACGCTGAGAAGCTTCCTGAGGTCACTGGCACAAGTCGATGGAACCCAGGGTTTCCTGCTGCAACCCAAGAAAGACCTCGAGAGTCCTTCTTTAACACGTCTTCAGGCCCAATTCCCCTACCATGACTCGAGAACAATGACGGGCTCCCTCTCACCATGTGCATAGAGACCTGACTGCCCTGGCACCACATGAGAGGCTCACTGAGCTCCCAGTCTTACTTCGTGAGAAACCCCACACTAGCGCCAGAGCTTGAGAAAACCTACGAGACCCCCAGTCATCGGGAGATGAGGGCCTTCATTTCCTGCATTGCCTGGAGAGCAATCCCGTGTCCTCCCTCCAAACACCAGAGGAGGTTTGACTCCCTTTAAGCCACTCAGTGGGCTCCAAGACATACCCGTCCGACACGAGAGGAGAGCAGAGTTCTTTGCTTCCCCTCGAGACGAGGCCTGACTCCAGGGTGAGTCTGGAATGCAACCCCGAGATTCCTGTCGCCCCTTGACATGAACATTAGGTCCTGCACACAAGCCTTGGTGGGGTCTCTTTTGCCTTCAGTGACTAGAGCGCACCTCCAGCTCTTCCTCGAATCTCGAATGGAAGATAAGACTTTTGTGGGCCAACACAAGAGGAAGCATGAATTCCCTGTGGTAACTCAAATATCCCACCGCAACTAGAGAAAAACCAAGTGGTTCCACAGTCATTCCAAGATGAGGCCCTTGCCCGCTGGAGCACCCCAAGAGAAGTCCCACGTTCCAATTTGAAGAGCGAAACGGTACTTGGAACGCATTATGCGACCCCAAAAGTTACCCGACATACCTGTCTCACTTGAGGGAAACACCGAGGTTCCCAGCAGCACTTCATCTGAGCCACTTCTCCCCTCCTGATCGCCACAGGAGGGTCGATTCCTCTGCTTTGTCTGGAAGGGTTTCATGACCTTCGCGGCACACCTCAGGATGAGGCCGGTTTCATGAGGAAATTCGAGACTAGCCACGTGGGTGGTGCCAAATGCTAAACGACCCCGATTTCCCAGTCCGCTCTTCATAAGAACACGATGCCCGGACACCTCTTCGAAGGCAACCCTGTGGATGAAGACACAAAACGAAGGGTCACTGACACCCCCATGCATCGTCTGGAAAAACCTGCAGATTCCACACACAGTTTGACAAGGGGCCTGAAACCCCATGAACAACTCGAGAGGCAAGCAGAGTTCCATTCCTCAGAAAAGACATAGCCTGACTCTCCTGTCCCAACTCTGCAGGGACACTACGATCAGAGTCAGAATTGGAGAGGAAGCCTGAGGTTCCTGCCTCCAGTCGAGATGAGGCCCTCTTCCATTGCGACAAACCCAGTGGAGTCCCGAGAGGCCCCGCCAAATCCACAGCGTCCCTCACCTCTCAGAGGCACCCTGGGAAGTTTCCTCAGGTCCCCGGCAGAAGTCGGGGGAAACGAGGGTTTCCCGCTGCAACCCGAGAAAGACATCGAGAGTCCTTCTTCAATGCGTCTTGAGGCCCTAGTCCCCTCCCATGACTAGAGAACAATGACGCGCTCCTTCTCGCCATGTGCATGGAGACATGACTTCCCTGGAACCGCACGAGAGGCTCCCTGAGATCCTCGTCGTGTCTCGGGAGAAAACCCCCACGGGTGTCACAGCTCGAGGAAACCCCTGAGATGGCCCTTCCTCCGAGGTGAGGGCCTTCTTTTCCTGCCTGGCCTGGAGAGTAATCACGAGTCCTCTCTCAAAAGTGAAGAGGAGGCTGGACTCCCTTGAGGCCACTCAGGGGGCACCAAGATATCCGCGTCGCAACTCGGGAGGAGAGCGGAGTCCTTTGCTTCCCCTCGAGGCGAGGCCTGACTCCCCGGGGGAGCATGGGATTCAACTCCGAGATCCTTGTCTTCCCTGGAGAGGAGCATTAGGTCCTGAACACAGGCCTAGATGAGGTCTCTTTGGCCCTGCAGTGACTCGAGCGCAACCCCCAGCTTTCGCTCGCCACTAGAATAGAAGATTGGGCTACCTAGGGCAGACACAAGAGGAAGCCTGTAATCCCCCGTCGTAACACGAGAATCCCGCCGCAACTCGAGAAAAACCACGTGGTTCCCACCTATTCGCAAGATGATGCCCTTGCCCGTGAAGGCGTCTCAAGGGAAGTCCCCTGTTCCGCCCTGAAGTGCGAAACGGGACCTGACAGCCTTCATGTGACCCCAAAAGTTCCCCGACACGCCTGGTTCCCTCGAGGGGAACACCGAGGGTCCCGGCACCGCTTCCTCTGAGCCCCTTCTCCCCTCCTGAGCGCGAAAGGAGAGTCGATTCCCTGCGTGGTCTGGAAGGGGTTCCTGGACTTCCTGGCGCACCTCAGGAGGAGGCCGGTCTCACGAGGAAATTCGAGACGAGCCACGTGGGTGGTGCCACACGCCGAACGACCCCGATTCCCCGGTCCGCTCTTGAGAAGAACCCGATGACGTACCCCTCTTAGAAGGCAACACTGTGGGTGAAGGCACAGACCTAAGCGGCATTGACATCACCGTGCATCGTCCGGAAAGACCCGCGGGTTCCACACACAGCTCGACGAGGGGCCTGTGGCCCCCTGAACAACTCGAGAAGCAAGCGGGGTTCCCTTCCTCAGACAAGACGAGGCCTGACTTTCCTGTCCCAACTGTGCAGGGACCCTGCAGTCGGAGTCCGAAACGGAGAGGAATCCTGAGGTTCTTGCCTCCCAACCAGATGAGGACCTCTTCCGTTGCGCCAGACCCAGCGGAGTCCCGAGGGGCCCCGCCACCTCCACAGGATCCCTCGCCTCTCAGAGGCACCCTGGGAAGTTCCCTAAGTCCCCGGCAGAAGGCGAGGGAAACGAGGGTTTCCCGCCGCCCCCCGAGAAAGACCTCGAGAGTCCTTCTTCAACGCGTCTCCAGGCCCTAGTCCCCTCCCGTGACTCGAGAGCCATGACGCGCTCCCCCTCGCCATGCGCATGGAGAACTGACTTTCCTGGCGCCACACGGGAGGCTCCCTGAGATCCTCGTCGTGCCTCGGGAGAAAACCCCCACGGGCGCCGCAGCTCGAGGAAACCCCTGAGACGCCCCCGTCCTCGCGAGCTGAGGGCCTTCTTTTCCTGCATGGCCTGGAGAGCAATCCCGGGTCCTCTCTCCAAACGGAAGAGGAGGCTGGACTCCCTTGAGGCCGCTCAGGGGGCTCCAAGAGATCCGCGTCGCGACTCGAGAGGAGAGCGGAGTCCTTGGCTTCCCCTCAAGACGAGGCCTGACTCCCCAGGGGAGACTGGAATGCAACCCCGAAATCCCTGCCTTCCCTGGAGAGGAATATTAGGTCCCGGACACACGCCTAGGTGAGGTCTCTTCGGCCCTGCAGTGACTCGAGCGCAACCCCCAGCTTTCCCTCGCAACCCGAGGGGAAGATTGGGCTTCCCAGGGCCAACCCAAGGGGAAGGCTGAGATCCCCGTCGTAACTCGAGAATCCCGCCGCAACTCGAGAAAAACCACGTGGTTCCCACCTCTTGGCAAGATGAGGCCCTTGCCCGCGACGTCGTCTCAAGGGAAGTCCCCTGTTCGGACCTGAAGGGCGAAACGGTCCCTGACAGCCTTCCTGCGACCCCCAAAAGTCCCCCGACACACCGGGGTCCCCCGAGGGGAACACTGAGGGTCCCGGCACCGCTTTCTCTGAGCCCCTTCTCCCCTCCTGAGCGCGACAGGAGAGGCGATTCCCCTGCGTGGTCTGGAAGGGGTTCCCGGCATTCCCGGCACACCTCAGGATGAGGCCGGTCTCACGAGGAAATTCGAGACGAGCCACGTGGGTGGTGCCACATGCCGAACGCCCCCAATTCCCTGGTCCGCCCTTGAGAAGGACCCGAGGCCCGGACCCCTCTTCGAAGGCAACCCTGTGGGTGAAGGCACAACACGAAGGGGCACTGCCACCCCCGTGCATCGTCCGCAAAGACCCGCGGGTTCCACACACAGCTCGACGAGGGGCCTGAGACCCCCTGAGCAACTCGAGAGGCCAGCGGGGTTCCCTTCCTCAGACACGTCGAGGACTGATTCTCCTGTCCCAACTCTGCAGTGACGCTGCGGTCGGAGTCCGAAACGCAGAGGAAGCCTGAGGTTCCTGCCTCCCCTCGAGGTGAGGCCCTCTTCCGTTGCGCCAGACCCAGCGGAGTCCCGAGGGGCCCCGCCACCTCCACAGGATCCCTCGCCTCTCAGAGGCACCCTGGCAAGTTCCCTAAGGTCCCCGGCAGAAGGCGAGGGAAACGAGGGTTTCCCGCCGCCCCCCCAGAAAGACTTCGAGAGTCCTTCTTCAACGCGTCTCGAGGCCCTGGTCCCCTCCCGTGACTCGAGAGCCAGGACGCGCTCCCCCTCGCCACGCGCATGGAGAACTGACTTCCCTGGCGCTGCACGAGGGGCTCCCTGAGGTCCTCGTCGTGCCTCGGGAGAAAACCCCCACGGGCGCTGCAGCTCGAGGAAACCCCTGAGACGCCCCCGTCCTCGCGAGCTGAGGGCCTTCTTTTCCTGCATGGCCTGGAGAGCAATCCCGGGTCCTCTCTCCAAACGGAAGAGGAGGCTGGACTCCCTAGAGGCCGCTCAGGGGGCTCCAAGAGACCCGCGTCGCGACTCGAGAGGAGAGCGGAGTCCTTGGCTTCCCCTTGAGACGAGGCCTGACTCCCCGGGGGAGCCTGGAATGCAACCCCGAGATCCCTGCCTTCCCTGGAGAGGAATATTAGGTCCCGGACACACGCCTAGGTGAGGTCTCTTCCGCCCTGCAGTGACTCGAGCGCAACCCCCAGCTTTCCCTCGCAACCCGAGGGGAAGATTGGGCTTCCCAGGGCCAACCCAAGGGGAAGGCTGAGATCCCCGTCGTAACTCGAGAATGCCGCCGCAACTCGAGAAAAACCACGTGGTTCCCACCTCTTGGCAAGATGAGGCCCTTGCCCGCCACGGCGTCTCAAGGGAAGTCCCCTGTTCCGCCCTGAAGGGCGATACGGTCCCTGACAGCCTTCCTGCGACCCCCAAGATTCCGCCGACACGCGAGGTTCCCCTGAGGGGAACACCTAGGGTCCTGGCACCGCTTCCTCTGAGCCCCTTCTCCCCTCCTGATCGCAACAGGAGAGGCGATTCCCCTGCGTGGTCTGGAAGGGGTTCCCGGCCTTCCCTGCGCACCTCAGGATGAGGCCGGACTTACGAGGAAATTCGAGACGAGCCACGTGGGTGGGGCCACATGCCGAACGCCCCCGATTCCCCGGTCCGCTCTTGAGAAGGAGCCGAGGCCCAGACCCCTCTTCGAAGGCAACCCTGTGGGTGAAGGCACAACACGAAGGGGCACTGCCACCCCCGTGCATCGTCCGCAAAGACCCGCGGGTTCCACACACAGCTCGACGAGGGGCCTGAGACCCCATGAGCAACTAGAAAGGCCAGCGGGGTTCCCTTCCTCAGACAAGACGAGGCCTGACTCCCCTGTCCCAACTCTGCAGGGACCCTGCGGTCGGAGTCCGAAACGCAGAGGAAGCCTGAGGTTCCTGCCTCCCCTCGAGGTGAGGCCCTCTTCCGTTTTGCCAGACCCAGCGGAGTCCCGACTGGCCCCGCCACCTCCACAGGATCGCTCGCCTCTCAGAGGCACACTGGCAAGTTCCCTAAGGTCCCCGGCAGAAGGCGAGGGAAACGAGGGTTTCCCGCCGCCCCCCGAGAAAGACCTCGAGAGTCCTTCTTCAACGCGTCTCGAGGCCCTAGTCCCCTCCCGTGACTCGAGAGCCAGGACGCGCTCCCCCTCACCACGCGCATGGAGACCTGACTTCCCTGGCGCCGCACGAGAGGCTCCCTGAGATCCTCGTCGTGCCTCGGGAGAAAACCCCCACGGGGGCCGCAGCTCGAGGAAACCCCTGAGACGCCCCCATCCTCGCGAGCTGAGGGCCTTCTTTTCCTGCATGGCCTGGAGAGCAATCCCGGGTCCTCTCTCCAAACGGAAGAGGAGGCTGGACTCCCTTGAGGCCGCTCAGGGGGCTCCAAGAGCCCCGCGTGGCGACTCGAGAGAAGAGCGGAGTCCTTGGCTTCCCCTCGAGACGAGGCCTGACTCCCCGGGGGAGCCTGGAATGCAACCCCGAGATCCCTGCCTTCCCTGGAGAGGAATATGAGGTCCCGGACACACGCCTAGGTGAGGTCTCTTCGGCCCTGCAGTGACTCGAGCGCAACCCCCAGCTTTCCCTCGCCACCCGAGGGGAAGATTGGGCTTCCCAGGGCCAACCCAAGGGGAAGGCTGAGATCCCCGTCGTTACTCGAGAATCCCGCCGCAACTCGAGAAAAACTACGTGGTTCCAACGTCTTCACAGGATGAGGCCCTTGCCCGCTACAGCGTCTCCAGGGAAGTCCCATGTTCCGTCCTGAAGTGGGAAATGGTACTTGGCTCCCTTGATGCGACCCCTAAAGTTCCCTGAAACGCCAGGTTCCCTCGAGTGGAACACCTAGAGTCCCGGCCCCACTTCATCTGAGCCCCATCTCCCCTCCTGATCGCGACAGGAGAGTCGATTCCCCTTCTTTGTGTGGAAGGTGTTCCCGGCCTTCCCGGCGCACCTCAGGATGATGCTGGTCTCACGAGGAAATTCGAGATGAGCCACGTGGGTGGTGCCACATGCCGAATGACCCCAATTTCCCGGTCCGCTCTTGAAATGAACCTGATGCTGGACACCTCTTTGAAGGCAACCCTGTGGGGGAAGGCACCAAATGAAGGGGCAATGACACCCCCGTGCATCTTCTGGAAACACCCGCAGGTTCCACACACAGCTCGACAAGGGGCCTGAGACCCACTGAACGACTCGAGAGGCAAGCAGAGTTCCATTACACAGAAAAGACGAGGCCTGACTCTCCTGTCCCAACCCTGCAGGGACCCTGCGGTCGGAGTCAGAAATGGAGAGGAAGCCTGAGGTTCCTGCCTCCAATCGAGATGAGGCCCTCTTTCATTTCGTCAAACCTAGTGGAGTCCCGAGAGGCCCCTCTAACTCCTCAGTATCCCTCACCTCTCAGAGGCACCTGGGAAGTTCCCTAAGGTCCCCGGTAGAGGTCGAGGGAAACGAGTGTTTCCCGCCCCAACCCAAGAAAGACCTCGAGAGTCCTTCTTAAATGCGTCTGGAGGCCCTAGTCCCTCCCATGATTCCAGAGCAATGACGCGATCTGCCTGGCCACACGCATGGAGGCCTGACTTCTCTGGCGCCGCACGAGAGGCTCCCTGAGCTCCCCATCATATCTCGTGAGAAACCCCACACTGGCGCCGCAGCTCGAGAAAACCCATGAGACGCTCCCGTCATCACGAGAGGAGGGCCATCTTTAACTGAATGGTATGCAGATCAAGCGTGAACCTTCTGTCCAAGCTACACAGGACGCTTGACTCCCTTTAGGCCACTCATTGGGCTCCAAGAGTTACACGTCGCGACTCGAGAGGATAGTGGAGTCCTTTGCTTCCACTCGAGACGAGGCGTGACCCACCGGGTGAGACTGGAATGCGACCCCGATATCCCTGTTGCCCCTGGAGAGGAACACTACGTCCTGGATCCAAGCCTAGATGAGGACTCTTTGCCCTGAAGTGACTCGAGAGCAACCCACAGCTCTCTCTGACAAGTTGAATGGAAGATTGGACTTCCTGGGCCAACACAAGAGGAAGCCTGAATTCCCCGTCGTAACTCGAGAATCCCGCCGCAACTCGAGAAAAACCACGTGTTTCCCTCGTCATCGCAATATGAGGCCCTTGCCCGCTAGAGCATCTCCAGAGAATTCCCACGTTCCGTCTTGAAGTGCGAAACTGTACTTGGCACCCTTGATGCGACCTCAAAAGTGCCATGACATACCGGTCTCACTCGAGGGGACCACCGAGGTTCCCGGCACCACTTCATCTGAGCCCCTTCTCCCCTTCTGATCGCGACCGGTGGGTCGATTCCCCCGCTTTGTCTGCAAGGGTTCCCTACCTTCCCGGCGAACCTCAGGATGAGGCCGGTCTCCCGAGGAAATTCGAGACGTAGCCTCGTGGGTGGTACCACATGCTGAAAGACCCCAATTTTCTGGTACGCTCTTGAAAAGAACCCGATGCCCGGAAACCTCTTTGAAGGCAACCCTGTGGATGAAGGCACAACACGAAGGGGCACTGACACCCCCGTGCATCGTCCGGAAAAACCCGAAGGTTCCACACACAGCTCAACAAGTGGCCTGTCACTCCGTGAACAACTCGAAAGGCAAGCGGAGATCCATTCCTCCACGGAAGACGAGGCGTGACTCTCTTGTCCGTACTCGGCAGGTACTCTGCGACCCGAGTCAGAAATGGAGAGGACCCCTGAGGTTCCTGCCTCCATTCGAGATGAGGCCCTCTTCGATTGCACCAAACCCAGTTGAGTAATGAAAGGCCCCTCCCAAATCCACAGTGTCCCTGACTTCTCAGAGTCACCCTGAGAAGTTGCCTGAGGTCACCGACACAAGTCGAGGGAACCCAGGGTTCCCTGCCACAACCCGAGAAAGACCTCGAGAGTCCTTCTTCAATGCGTCTTGAGGCCCGATTCGCCTACTATGACTCGAGAGCAATCACGCACTCCCCTTCACCACACGCACGGAGAACTGACGTCCCTAGCACCACACGAGAGGCTCTCTGAGCTCCCCGTCGTACCTCGTGAGAAATCTGATACTGGCGCCGCAGCTGGAGAAAACCCACGAGACGCCCCCGTCATCGCGAGATGAGGGCCTTTTTTCCTGCATGGCCAGGAAAACAATCCCGAGTCATCTCTCCAAACTCCATAGGAGGCTTCACTCCCTTTACGCCACGCAGTGGGCTCCAAGAGATACCCGTCGCGACTCGACAGGAGAGCGGAGTCCTTTTTTTCCCCTCAAGACGAGGCCTGACTCTCCGGGTGAGTCGAGAATGCAACCCTGAGATCCCTGTCGGCCCAGTAGTGGAACACTAGGTCCTGGACACAAGCGTAGATGAGGTCTATTTTGCCCTGCAGTGACTGGAGAGCAATCCCCAGTTCTAACTTGCAACTCGAATGGAATACTGGATTTTCCTGGCGCCACACAAGAGGCTCCCTGAAATCCCTGTGGTACTTCATGAGACACCCCACACTGGCGCCGCAGCTCGAGAAAACCCACGAGACGCCACCGTCATCTCGAGATGAGGGCCTTCTTTTCCTGCATGGCCTGGAGTCCAATCCCGAGTCCTCTCTCCAAACTCCACAGGAGGCTTGACTCCCTTTAGTACACACATTGGGCTCCAAGAGATACCCATCGAGACTCGAGACGAGAGCGGAATTCTTTGCTTACCCTCGAGGTGAGAACTGACTCCCCGGATGAGTCTGGAATGCAAACCCGAGATCCCTGTCGCCCCTGGAGAGCAACGTTAGATCCTGGACACAAGCCTAGATTAGGTCTCTTTTGCCCTGCAGTGACTCTAGCGCAATCCCCAGCTCCCCCTCGCAACCCGAATGGAAGATTGGATTTCAAGGCCAACAAGAGGAAGCCTAAATTCCCGGTCATAACTCGAGAATCCCGCCGCAACTCGAGCAAAACCACGTGGTTCTCCCGTCATCGCAAGATGAGGCCCTTGCCCGCTACAGCGTTTCAAAAGATGTCCCAGGTTCCATCTTGAAATGCGAAACGGTACTTGGCACCCTTGATGCGACCCCAAAAGTCCCCCAACACGCCGGTCTCACTCAAGGGGAACACCGAGGTTCCCGGCACCACTTCATTTAAGCCCCTTCTCCCCTCCTGATCGTGACCGGTGGGTCGATTCCCCTGCTTTGTCTGCAAGGGGGCCCGACCTTCCCTGCACAACTCAGGATGAGGCCGGTCTCATGGGGAAATTCGATACGTAGCTTTGTGGGTGGTGCCACTTGCTGAAAGACTCCAATTTCCCGGTCCGCTCTTGATAAGAATCCGATGCTCGGACACCTCTTGGAAGGCAGCCTTGAGTATGAAGGTACAACACGAAGGGGCACTAACACACCTGTGCATCATCCGGAAAAAAGGGCAGGTTACATACACAGCTCGACAAGTGGCCTGTCACCTCGAGAACAACTCGAGAGGCAAGAGGAGTCCCATCCTCCAGAAAAGACGAGGCCTGACTCTCCTGTACCAACATGCAGGGACCTTGCGATCTGAGTCAGAAATGGAGAGGAACACTGAGGTTCCTGCTTCAACTCGAGATGAGTCCCTCTTACATTCCACCAAATGCAGAGGAGTCTCGAGAGGCCCCTCCAAACTGCACAGTATCCCTGACTTCTCAGAGGCACTCTGAGAAGCTCCCTGAGGTCGCAGGCACAAGTCAAGGGAACCCTGGGTTTTATGCAGTGACCCGAGAAAGACCTCGAGAGTCCTTCTTCAACCCGTCTTGAGGCCCGATTACCCTACCATGACTCGAGAGCAATGACGAACTCCCCCTAGCCATCTCATGGGGACCTGACTTCCCTGGCGCCACACGAGAGGCTCCCTGAGCTCCCTCTCGTACCTCGTCAGAAACCCGGCACTAGCGCGGCAGTCTAGAAAACCCACAAGAGGCCGCCGTCATCGCGAGATGAGGGCCTTCTTTTCCTGCATGGCCTGGAGAGGAATCCCGAGTCCTCTATCCAAACAGCACAGGAGGCTTGACTCCCTTTAGGGCACACAGTGGGCTCCAAGAGATACCCATCGCGACTCAAAAGGACAGCGGAGTTCTTTGCTTCCCCTCGAGACGAGGCCTGATTCCCCGGGTGAGTCTGGTATGCAAGCCCGAGATCCCTGTCGCCCCTAGGGATGAACATTAAGTCCTGGACACAAGCCTAGATGAGGTCTATTTTGCCCTGCAGTGACTCGAGGGCAATCCCCAGCTCTCCCTTGAAACTCGAATGGAAGATAGGACTTCCCTGGGCCAACACATGAGGAAGACTGTATTCCCCGTCGAAACTCGAGAATCCCGCCACAACTCGAGAAACGCTACGTGGTTCCCCCGTCATCGCAAGATGAGGCCCTTGCCCCCTACAGCGTCTCAAGAGAAGTCCCACGTTCCGTCTTGAAGTGCGAAACGGTATTGGCACCCTTGATGCAACCTCAAAAGTTCCTCGACACACCGGTCTGACTCGAGGAGAACACCGAGGTTCCCGGCACCACTACATCTGGGCCCCTTCTCCCCTCCTGATCGCGACAGGAGGGTCGATTCCCCTGTTTTGTCTTGAAGGGGTTCCCGCCTTTCCCGGTGCATCTCAGGATGAGGCCGGTCTCACGAGGATATTCGAGACATAGCCTCGTGGATGGTGACACATGCCGAAAGACCCCGATTTCCCGGTTCGCTCTTGATAAGATCCCAATGCCCGGACACCTCTTTGAAGATAACCCTTTTGATGAAGGCACAACACGAAGGGGCACTGACAACCCCGGGTATCGTCCGGAGAAACCCGCAGGTACCACACACAGCTCGAGAAGTGACCTGTCACCCCGTGAACAACTGGAGAGGCAAGCAGAGTTCCATTCCTCCGCACAAGACGAGGCCTGACTCTCCTGTTCGAACTCTGCAGCGAAACTGCAATCCGAGTCAGATCTGGCCCAGGGGAAGTCAGGAGAGGAAACATGAGTTTCCTGCCTCCACTCGAGATGAGGCCCTCTTCCATTGCACCGAACCCAGTGGAGTCCCGAGAGGCCCCTCCCAACTGCACAGTATCCCTGACTTCTCAGAGGCACCCTTAGACCTTCCTGAGATCACCGGCACAAGTCGAGGGAACCAAGGGTTTCCTGCCCCAACCCGTAAAAGACCTCGAGAGTCCTTCTTCAACGCGTCTTGAGGTGCGATTCCCCTACCATGACTCGAGAGCAATGACGCACTCCGCCTAGCCACGCGCATAGAAACCTGACTTCCCTGGCGCCACAGGAGAGGCTCCCTGAGCTCCCCATTATACCTCGTGAGCAACACCACACTGGAGCCGCAGCCCGAGAATACCCACGAGACGCCCCAGTCCTCACGAGATGAGGGCCTTCTTTTGCTGTATGGCCTGGAGAGCAATCCTGAGTCCTCTCTCCAAACTCCACAGGAGGCTTGCCTCATTTTAGGCCACACAGTGAGCTCCAAGATATACCCGTCGCGACTTGACAGGAGAGCGGTGTCCTTGGCTTCCCCTCGAGACGAGGCCTGATTCCCCGGGTGAGTCGAGAATGCAATGCCGAGATCGCTGTCGCCCCAGCAGAGGAACATTAGGTCCTGGACACAAGCCTAGATGAGGTCTATTTGGCCCTGCAGTGTCTCGAGAGCAATCCCCAGTTCTAACTCGCAATTCGAATGAAAACTGGACTTCCCTGGGCCAGTTGAACAGGAAGCCTGAATTCCCCGTCGTAACTCGAGAATCCCGCCGCAACTCAAGAAAAACCACGTGGTTCCCCCGTCATCGAAAGATGAGGCCCTTGCCCGCTACAGCGTCTCAAGAGAAGTCCCACGTTCCGTATTGAAGAGCGAAAAGTTACTTGGAACCCTTGATGCGACCCCAAAAGTTCCCCAACATACCAGTCTCACTTGAGGAGAACACCGAGGTTCCCGGCACCACTTCATCTGAGACTCTTCTCCCCTCTTGATCGCGACAGGAGGTTCGATTCCCCTGCTTTGTCTGGAAGGCATTCCCGACCTTCCTGGCGCACATCAAGATGAGGCCAGTCTCACGAGGAAATTTGAGACATAGCCTCGTGGGTGGTGCGGCATGCCAAAAGACCCCAATTCCCTGGTCCGCTCTTGATAAGAACCCGATGGCAGAACCCAACTCGAAGGCAATCCTGTGGATCAAGGCACAACACGAAGGGGCAGTGACACCCCGGTGCATCGTCCAGAAAAACCCACAAGTTCCACATACAAATCGACAAGTGGCCTGTCACCCCATGAACAACGCGAGAGTCAAGCGGAGTTCCAGTCCTCCACACAAGACGAGGCCTGACTCTCCTGTCCCAACTCTGCAGGGACTCTGCGATCCGAGTCAGATCCGGCGCATTCGAAGCCAGGAGAGAAACCCTGAGGTTCCTGCCTCAACTTGTCATGAGGCCCTCTTCCATTGCACCAAACCCAGTGGAGTTCCGAGAGGCCCCTCCCAACTCCACAGTGACCCTGACTTCTCAGAGGCACGCTGAGAAGCTTCCTGAGGTCACTGGCACAAGTCGATGGAACCCAGGGTTTCCTGCTGCAACCCAGGAAAGACCTCGAGAGTCCTTCTTTAACACGTCTTCAGGCCCAATTCCCCTACCATGACTCGAGAACAATGACGGGCTCCCTCTCACCACGTGCATAGAGACCTGACTGCCCTGGCACCACGTGAGAGGCTCACTGAGCTCCCAGTCTTACTTCGTGAGAAACCCCACACTAGCGCCACAGCTCGAGAAAACCTACGAGACGCCCCAGTCGTTGGGAGATGAGGGCCTTCATTTCATGCATTCCCTGGAGAGCAATCCCGTGTCCTCCCTCCAAACACCAAAGGAGGTTTGACTCCCTTTAAGCCACTCAGTGGGCTCCAAGACATACCCGTCCGACTCGAGAGGAGAGCAGAGTCCTTTGCTTCCCCTCGAGATGAGGGCTGACTCCAAGGTGAGTCTGGAATGCAACCCCGAGATTTCTGTAGAGCCTTGACATGAACATTAGGTCCTGCACACAAGCCTTGGTGGGGTCTCTTTTGCCTTCAGTGACTAGAGCGCACCTCCAGCTCTTCCTCGAATCTCGAATGGAAGATAAGACTTTTGTGGGCCAACACAAGAGGAAGCATGAATTCCCTGTAGTAACTCAAATATCCCACCGCAACTCGAGAAAAACCAAGTGGTTCCGCAGTCATTCCAAGATGAGGCCCATGCCCGCTGGAGCACCCCAAGAGAAGTCCAAGGTTCCATTTTGAAGAGCGAAACGGTACTTGGAACACTTTATGCGACCCCAAAAGTTACCCGACATACCTGTCTCACTTGAGGGAAACACCGAGGTTCCCAGCAGCACTTCATCTGAGCCACTTCTCCCCTCCTGATCGCCACAGGAGGGTCGATTCCTCTGCTTTGTCTGGAAGAGTTTCATGAACTTTGCGGCACATTTCAGGATGAGGCCGGTTTCATGAGGAAATTCGAGACAACCCACGTGGGTGGTGCCAAATGCTGAACGACCCCGATATCCCGGTCCGCTCTTCATAAGAACCCGATGCCCGGACACCTCTTCGAAGGCAACCCTGTGGATGAAGACACAAAACGAAGGGTCACTGACACCCCCGTGCATCGTCTGGAAAAACCTGCAGATTCCACACACAGTTTGACAAGGGGCCTGAAACCCCATGAACAACTCGAGAGGCAAGCGGAGTTCCATTCCTCAGAAAAGACGTAGCCTGTCTCTCCTGTCCCAACTCTGCAGGGACCCTGATGTCGGAGTCCGAAACAGAGAGGAAGTCTGAGGTTCCTGCCTCCCCTCGAGATGAGCCCCTCTTCCATTGCGACAAACCCAGTGGAGTCCCGAGAGGCACCGCCAACTCCACAGTATCCCTCAACTCTCAGAGACACCCTGGGAAGTTCCCTAAGGTCCCCGGCAGAAGTCGAGGGAAACGACTTTTTCCCGCCACAACCCGAGAAAGACCTCGAGAGTCCCTCTTCAACGCGTCTTGAGGCCCTAGTCCCCTCCCATTACTCGAGAGCCACAACGCGCTCCTCCTCGCTACGCGCAGGGAGACCTGACTTCCCTGGCGCCGCACGAGAGGCTCCCTGAGATCCTCGCCGTGCCTCGCGAGAAAACTCCCACGGGCGCCGCAGCTCGAGGAAACCCCTGAGACGCCCCCGTCCTCGCGATGTGAAGGGACTTCTTTTCCTGCATGGCCTGGAGAACAATCCCGAGCCCTCTCTCCAAAATGAAGAGGAGGCTTGACTCCACTGACGCCACTAGGGGGCTCCAAGATATCCGCGTCGCGACTCGGGAGGACAGCAGAGTGCTTTGCTTCCCCTCAAGACGAGGCCTGACACCCAGGGGGATCCTGGAATGCAACCCCGAGATACCTGCCTTCCCTGGAGAAGAACATTAGGTCCTGGACACAAGCCTAGATGAGGTCTCTTTGGCCCTGCAGTGACTCGAGCGAAACCCCCAGCTTTCCCTCGCCAATCGAATGGAAGACTGGGCTTCCCAGGGCCAACAGAGGAGGAAGCCTGTAATCCCCATCGTCACTCGAGAATCCCGCCGCAACTCGAGAAAAACCACGTGGTTCCCACCTCTTGGCAAGATGAGGCCCTTGCCGCGACGGCGTCTCAAGGGAAGTCCCCTGTTCCGCCCTGAAGGGCGAAACGGTCCCTGACAGCCTTCCTGCGACCCCCAAGATTCCGCCGACACGCGAGGTTCCCCTGAGGGGAACACCTAGGGTCCTGGCACCGCTTCCTCTGAGCCCCTTCTCCCCTCCTGATCGCAACAGGAGAGGCGATTCCCCTGCGTGGTCTGGAAGGGGTTCCCGGCCTTCCCTGCGCACCTCAGGATGAGGCCGGACTTACGAGGAAATTCGAGACGAGCCACGTGGGTGGGGCCACATGCCGAACGCCCCCGATTCCCCGGTCCGCTCTTGAGAAGGAGCCGAGGCCCAGACCCCTCTTCGAAGGCAACCCTGTGGGTGAAGGCACAACACGAAGGGGCACTGCCACCCCCGTGCATCGTCCGCAAAGACCCGCGGGTTCCACACACAGCTCGACGAGGGGCCTGAGACCCCATGAGCAACTAGAAAGGCCAGCGGGGTTCCCTTCCTCAGACAAGACGAGGCCTGACTCCCCTGTCCCAACTCTGCAGGGACCCTGCGGTCGGAGTCCGAAACGCAGAGGAAGCCTGAGGTTCCTGCCTCCCCTCGAGGTGAGGCCCTCTTCCGTTTTGCCAGACCCAGCGGAGTCCCGACTGGCCCCGCCACCTCCACAGGATCGCTCGCCTCTCAGAGGCACACTGGCAAGTTCCCTAAGGTCCCCGGCAGAAGGCGAGGGAAACGAGGGTTTCCCGCCGCCCCCCGAGAAAGACCTCGAGAGTCCTTCTTCAACGCGTCTCGAGGCCCTAGTCCCCTCCCGTGACTCGAGAGCCAGGACGCGCTCCCCCTCACCACGCGCATGGAGACCTGACTTCCCTGGCGCCGCACGAGAGGCTCCCTGAGATCCTCGTCGTGCCTCGGGAGAAAACCCCCACGGGGGCCGCAGCTCGAGGAAACCCCTGAGACGCCCCCATCCTCGCGAGCTGAGGGCCTTCTTTTCCTGCATGGCCTGGAGAGCAATCCCGGGTCCTCTCTCCAAACGGAAGAGGAGGCTGGACTCCCTTGAGGCCGCTCAGGGGGCTCCAAGAGCCCCGCGTGGCGACTCGAGAGAAGAGCGGAGTCCTTGGCTTCCCCTCGAGACGAGGCCTGACTCCCCGGGGGAGCCTGGAATGCAACCCCGAGATCCCTGCCTTCCCTGGAGAGGAATATGAGGTCCCGGACACACGCCTAGGTGAGGTCTCTTCGGCCCTGCAGTGACTCGAGCGCAACCCCCAGCTTTCCCTCGCCACCCGAGGGGAAGATTGGGCTTCCCAGGGCCAACCCAAGGGGAAGGCTGAGATCCCCGTCGTTACTCGAGAATCCCGCCGCAACTCGAGAAAAACTACGTGGTTCCAACGTCTTCACAGGATGAGGCCCTTGCCCGCTACAGCGTCTCCAGGGAAGTCCCATGTTCCGTCCTGAAGTGGGAAATGGTACTTGGCTCCCTTGATGCGACCCCTAAAGTTCCCTGAAACGCCAGGTTCCCTCGAGTGGAACACCTAGAGTCCCGGCCCCACTTCATCTGAGCCCCATCTCCCCTCCTGATCGCGACAGGAGAGTCGATTCCCCTTCTTTGTGTGGAAGGTGTTCCCGGCCTTCCCGGCGCACCTCAGGATGATGCTGGTCTCACGAGGAAATTCGAGATGAGCCACGTGGGTGGTGCCACATGCCGAATGACCCCGATTTCCCGGTCCGCTCTTGAAATGAACCTGATGCTGGACACCTCTTTGAAGGCAACCCTGTGGGGGAAGGCACCAAATGAAGGGGCAATGACACCCCCGTGCATCTTCTGGAAACACCCGCAGGTTCCACACACAGCTCGACAAGGGGCCTGAGACCCACTGAACGACTCGAGAGGCAAGCAGAGTTCCATTACACAGAAAAGACGAGGCCTGACTCTCCTGTCCCAACCCTGCAGGGACCCTGCGGTCGGAGTCAGAAATGGAGAGGAAGCCTGAGGTTCCTGCCTCCAATCGAGATGAGGCCCTCTTTCATTTCGTCAAACCTAGTGGAGTCCCGAGAGGCCCCTCTAACTCCTCAGTATCCCTCACCTCTCAGAGGCACCTGGGAAGTTCCCTAAGGTCCCCGGTAGAGGTCGAGGGAAACGAGTGTTTCCCGCCCCAACCCAAGAAAGACCTCGAGAGTCCTTCTTAAATGCGTCTGGAGGCCCTAGTCCCTCCCATGATTCCAGAGCAATGACGCGATCTGCCTGGCCACACGCATGGAGGCCTGACTTCTCTGGCGCCGCACGAGAGGCTCCCTGAGCTCCCCATCATATCTCGTGAGAAACCCCACACTGGCGCCGCAGCTCGAGAAAACCCATGAGACGCTCCCGTCATCACGAGAGGAGGGCCATCTTTAACTGAATGGTATGCAGATCAAGCGTGAACCTTCTGTCCAAGCTACACAGGACGCTTGACTCCCTTTAGGCCACTCATTGGGCTCCAAGAGTTACACGTCGCGACTCGAGAGGATAGTGGAGTCCTTTGCTTCCACTCGAGACGAGGCGTGACCCACCGGGTGAGACTGGAATGCGACCCCGATATCCCTGTTGCCCCTGGAGAGGAACACTACGTCCTGGATCCAAGCCTAGATGAGGACTCTTTGCCCTGAAGTGACTCGAGAGCAACCCACAGCTCTCTCTGACAAGTTGAATGGAAGATTGGACTTCCTGGGCCAACACAAGAGGAAGCCTGAATTCCCCGTCGTAACTCGAGAATCCCGCCGCAACTCGAGAAAAACCACGTGTTTCCCTCGTCATCGCAATATGAGGCCCTTGCCCGCTAGAGCATCTCCAGAGAATTCCCACGTTCCGTCTTGAAGTGCGAAACTGTACTTGGCACCCTTGATGCGACCTCAAAAGTGCCATGACATACCGGTCTCACTCGAGGGGACCACCGAGGTTCCCGGCACCACTTCATCTGAGCCCCTTCTCCCCTTCTGATCGCGACCGGTGGGTCGATTCCCCCGCTTTGTCTGCAAGGGTTCCCTACCTTCCCGGCGAACCTCAGGATGAGGCCGGTCTCCCGAGGAAATTCGAGACGTAGCCTCGTGGGTGGTACCACATGCTGAAAGACCCCAATTTTCTGGTACGCTCTTGAAAAGAACCCGATGCCCGGAAACCTCTTTGAAGGCAACCCTGTGGATGAAGGCACAACACGAAGGGGCACTGACACCCCCGTGCATCGTCCGGAAAAACCCGAAGGTTCCACACACAGCTCAACAAGTGGCCTGTCACTCCGTGAACAACTCGAAAGGCAAGCGGAGATCCATTCCTCCACGGAAGACGAGGCGTGACTCTCTTGTCCGTACTCGGCAGGTACTCTGCGACCCGAGTCAGAAATGGAGAGGACCCCTGAGGTTCCTGCCTCCATTCGAGATGAGGCCCTCTTCGATTGCACCAAACCCAGTTGAGTAATGAAAGGCCCCTCCCAAATCCACAGTGTCCCTGACTTCTCAGAGTCACCCTGAGAAGTTGCCTGAGGTCACCGACACAAGTCGAGGGAACCCAGGGTTCCCTGCCACAACCCGAGAAAGACCTCGAGAGTCCTTCTTCAATGCGTCTTGAGGCCCGATTCGCCTACTATGACTCGAGAGCAATCACGCACTCCCCTTCACCACACGCACGGAGAACTGACGTCCCTAGCACCACACGAGAGGCTCTCTGAGCTCCCCGTCGTACCTCGTGAGAAATCTGATACTGGCGCCGCAGCTGGAGAAAACCCACGAGACGCCCCCGTCATCGCGAGATGAGGGCCTTTTTTCCTGCATGGCCAGGAAAACAATCCCGAGTCATCTCTCCAAACTCCATAGGAGGCTTCACTCCCTTTACGCCACGCAGTGGGCTCCAAGAGATACCCGTCGCGACTCGACAGGAGAGCGGAGTCCTTTTTTTCCCCTCAAGACGAGGCCTGACTCTCCGGGTGAGTCGAGAATGCAACCCTGAGATCCCTGTCGGCCCAGTAGTGGAACACTAGGTCCTGGACACAAGCGTAGATGAGGTCTATTTTGCCCTGCAGTGACTGGAGAGCAATCCCCAGTTCTAACTTGCAACTCGAATGGAATACTGGATTTTCCTGGCGCCACACAAGAGGCTCCCTGAAATCCCTGTGGTACTTCATGAGACACCCCACACTGGCGCCGCAGCTCGAGAAAACCCACGAGACGCCACCATCATCTCGAGATGAGGGCCTTCTTTTCCTGCATGGCCTGGAGTCCAATCCCGAGTCCTCTCTCCAAACTCCACAGGAGGCTTGACTCCCTTTAGTACACACATTGGGCTCCAAGAGATACCCATCGAGACTCGAGACGAGAGCGGAATTCTTTGCTTACCCTCGAGGTGAGAACTGACTCCCCGGATGAGTCTGGAATGCAAACCCGAGATCCCTGTCGCCCCTGGAGAGCAACGTTAGATCCTGGACACAAGCCTAGATTAGGTCTCTTTTGCCCTGCAGTGACTCTAGCGCAATCCCCAGCTCCCCCTCGCAACCCGAATGGAAGATTGGATTTCAAGGCCAACAAGAGGAAGCCTAAATTCCCGGTCATAACTCGAGAATCCCGCCGCAACTCGAGCAAAACCACGTGGTTCTCCCGTCATCGCAAGATGAGGCCCTTGCCCGCTACAGCGTTTCAAAAGATGTCCCAGGTTCCATCTTGAAATGCGAAACGGTACTTGGCACCCTTGATGCGACCCCAAAAGTCCCCCAACACGCCGGTCTCACTCAAGGGGAACACCGAGGTTCCCGGCACCACTTCATTTAAGCCCCTTCTCCCCTCCTGATCGTGACCGGTGGGTCGATTCCCCTGCTTTGTCTGCAAGGGGGCCCGACCTTCCCTGCACAACTCAGGATGAGGCCGGTCTCATGGGGAAATTCGATACGTAGCTTTGTGGGTGGTGCCACTTGCTGAAAGACTCCAATTTCCCGGTCCGCTCTTGATAAGAATCCGATGCTCGGACACCTCTTGGAAGGCAGCCTTGAGTATGAAGGTACAACACGAAGGGGCACTAACACACCTGTGCATCATCCGGAAAAAAGGGCAGGTTACATACACAGCTCGACAAGTGGCCTGTCACCTCGAGAACAACTCGAGAGGCAAGAGGAGTCCCATCCTCCAGAAAAGACGAGGCCTGACTCTCCTGTACCAACATGCAGGGACCTTGCGATCTGAGTCAGAAATGGAGAGGAACACTGAGGTTCCTGCTTCAACTCGAGATGAGTCCCTCTTACATTCCACCAAATGCAGAGGAGTCTCGAGAGGCCCCTCCAAACTGCACAGTATCCCTGACTTCTCAGAGGCACTCTGAGAAGCTCCCTGAGGTCGCAGGCACAAGTCAAGGGAACCCTGGGTTTTATGCAGTGACCCGAGAAAGACCTCGAGAGTCCTTCTTCAACCCGTCTTGAGGCCCGATTACCCTACCATGACTCGAGAGCAATGACGAACTCCCCCTAGCCATCTCATGGGGACCTGACTTCCCTGGCGCCACACGAGAGGCTCCCTGAGCTCCCTCTCGTACCTCGTCAGAAACCCGGCACTAGCGCGGCAGTCTAGAAAACCCACAAGAGGCCGCCGTCATCGCGAGATGAGGGCCTTCTTTTCCTGCATGGCCTGGAGAGGAATCCCGAGTCCTCTATCCAAACAGCACAGGAGGCTTGACTCCCTTTAGGGCACACAGTGGGCTCCAAGAGATACCCATCGCGACTCAAAAGGACAGCGGAGTTCTTTGCTTCCCCTCGAGACGAGGCCTGATTCCCCGGGTGAGTCTGGTATGCAAGCCCGAGATCCCTGTCGCCCCTAGGGATGAACATTAAGTCCTGGACACAAGCCTAGATGAGGTCTATTTTGCCCTGCAGTGACTCGAGGGCAATCCCCAGCTCTCCCTTGAAACTCGAATGGAAGATAGGACTTCCCTGGGCCAACACATGAGGAAGACTGTATTCCCCGTCGAAACTCGAGAATCCCGCCACAACTCGAGAAACGCTACGTGGTTCCCCCGTCATCGCAAGATGAGGCCCTTGCCCCCTACAGCGTCTCAAGAGAAGTCCCACGTTCCGTCTTGAAGTGCGAAACGGTATTGGCACCCTTGATGCAACCTCAAAAGTTCCTCGACACACCGGTCTGACTCGAGGAGA
The DNA here is from genome assembly GCF_029407905.1 of Bubalus kerabau. Classification (NCBI taxonomy): domain Eukaryota; kingdom Metazoa; phylum Chordata; class Mammalia; order Artiodactyla; family Bovidae; genus Bubalus; species Bubalus kerabau. Next base: position 1,058,044 of record NW_026577889.1, on the reverse strand, counting down.
ACACCGAGGTTCCCGGCACCACTACATCTGGGCCCCTTCTCCCCTCCTGATCGCGACAGGAGGGTCGATTCCCCTGTTTTGTCTTGAAGGGGTTCCCGCCTTTCCCGGTGCATCTCAGGATGAGGCCGGTCTCACGAGGATATTCGAGACATAGCCTCGTGGATGGTGACACATGCCGAAAGACCCCGATTTCCCGGTTCGCTCTTGATAAGATCCCAATGCCCGGACACCTCTTTGAAGATAACCCTTTTGATGAAGGCACAACACGAAGGGGCACTGACAACCCCGGGTATCGTCCGGAGAAACCCGCAGGTACCACACACAGCTCGAGAAGTGACCTGTCACCCCGTGAACAACTGGAGAGGCAAGCAGAGTTCCATTCCTCCGCACAAGACGAGGCCTGACTCTCCTGTTCGAACTCTGCAGCGAAACTGCAATCCGAGTCAGATCTGGCCCAGGGGAAGTCAGGAGAGGAAACATGAGTTTCCTGCCTCCACTCGAGATGAGGCCCTCTTCCATTGCACCGAACCCAGTGGAGTCCCGAGAGGCCCCTCCCAACTGCACAGTATCCCTGACTTCTCAGAGGCACCCTTAGACCTTCCTGAGATCACCGGCACAAGTCGAGGGAACCAAGGGTTTCCTGCCCCAACCCGTAAAAGACCTCGAGAGTCCTTCTTCAACGCGTCTTGAGGTGCGATTCCCCTACCATGACTCGAGAGCAATGACGCACTCCGCCTAGCCACGCGCATAGAAACCTGACTTCCCTGGCGCCACAGGAGAGGCTCCCTGAGCTCCCCATTATACCTCGTGAGCAACACCACACTGGAGCCGCAGCCCGAGAATACCCACGAGACGCCCCAGTCCTCACGAGATGAGGGCCTTCTTTTGCTGTATGGCCTGGAGAGCAATCCTGAGTCCTCTCTCCAAACTCCACAGGAGGCTTGCCTCATTTTAGGCCACACAGTGAGCTCCAAGATATACCCGTCGCGACTTGACAGGAGAGCGGTGTCCTTGGCTTCCCCTCGAGACGAGGCCTGATTCCCCGGGTGAGTCGAGAATGCAATGCCGAGATCGCTGTCGCCCCAGCAGAGGAACATTAGGTCCTGGACACAAGCCTAGATGAGGTCTATTTGGCCCTGCAGTGTCTCGAGAGCAATCCCCAGTTCTAACTCGCAATTCGAATGAAAACTGGACTTCCCTGGGCCAGTTGAACAGGAAGCCTGAATTCCCCGTCGTAACTCGAGAATCCCGCCGCAACTCAAGAAAAACCACGTGGTTCCCCCGTCATCGAAAGATGAGGCCCTTGCCCGCTACAGCGTCTCAAGAGAAGTCCCACGTTCCGTATTGAAGAGCGAAAAGTTACTTGGAACCCTTGATGCGACCCCAAAAGTTCCCCAACATACCAGTCTCACTTGAGGAGAACACCGAGGTTCCCGGCACCACTTCATCTGAGACTCTTCTCCCCTCTTGATCGCGACAGGAGGTTCGATTCCCCTGCTTTGTCTGGAAGGCATTCCCGACCTTCCTGGCGCACATCAAGATGAGGCCAGTCTCACGAGGAAATTTGAGACATAGCCTCGTGGGTGGTGCGGCATGCCAAAAGACCCCAATTCCCTGGTCCGCTCTTGATAAGAACCCGATGGCAGAACCCAACTCGAAGGCAATCCTGTGGATCAAGGCACAACACGAAGGGGCAGTGACACCCCGGTGCATCGTCCAGAAAAACCCACAAGTTCCACATACAAATCGACAAGTGGCCTGTCACCCCATGAACAACGCGAGAGTCAAGCGGAGTTCCAGTCCTCCACACAAGACGAGGCCTGACTCTCCTGTCCCAACTCTGCAGGGACTCTGCGATCCGAGTCAGATCCGGCGCATTCGAAGCCAGGAGAGAAACCCTGAGGTTCCTGCCTCAACTTGTCATGAGGCCCTCTTCCATTGCACCAAACCCAGTGGAGTTCCGAGAGGCCCCTCCCAACTCCACAGTGACCCTGACTTCTCAGAGGCACGCTGAGAAGCTTCCTGAGGTCACTGGCACAAGTCGATGGAACCCAGGGTTTCCTGCTGCAACCCAGGAAAGACCTCGAGAGTCCTTCTTTAACACGTCTTCAGGCCCAATTCCCCTACCATGACTCGAGAACAATGACGGGCTCCCTCTCACCACGTGCATAGAGACCTGACTGCCCTGGCACCACGTGAGAGGCTCACTGAGCTCCCAGTCTTACTTCGTGAGAAACCCCACACTAGCGCCACAGCTCGAGAAAACCTACGAGACGCCCCAGTCGTTGGGAGATGAGGGCCTTCATTTCATGCATTCCCTGGAGAGCAATCCCGTGTCCTCCCTCCAAACACCAAAGGAGGTTTGACTCCCTTTAAGCCACTCAGTGGGCTCCAAGACATACCCGTCCGACTCGAGAGGAGAGCAGAGTCCTTTGCTTCCCCTCGAGATGAGGGCTGACTCCAAGGTGAGTCTGGAATGCAACCCCGAGATTTCTGTAGAGCCTTGACATGAACATTAGGTCCTGCACACAAGCCTTGGTGGGGTCTCTTTTGCCTTCAGTGACTAGAGCGCACCTCCAGCTCTTCCTCGAATCTCGAATGGAAGATAAGACTTTTGTGGGCCAACACAAGAGGAAGCATGAATTCCCTGTAGTAACTCAAATATCCCACCGCAACTCGAGAAAAACCAAGTGGTTCCGCAGTCATTCCAAGATGAGGCCCATGCCCGCTGGAGCACCCCAAGAGAAGTCCAAGGTTCCATTTTGAAGAGCGAAACGGTACTTGGAACACTTTATGCGACCCCAAAAGTTACCCGACATACCTGTCTCACTTGAGGGAAACACCGAGGTTCCCAGCAGCACTTCATCTGAGCCACTTCTCCCCTCCTGATCGCCACAGGAGGGTCGATTCCTCTGCTTTGTCTGGAAGAGTTTCATGAACTTTGCGGCACATTTCAGGATGAGGCCGGTTTCATGAGGAAATTCGAGACAACCCACGTGGGTGGTGCCAAATGCTGAACGACCCCGATATCCCGGTCCGCTCTTCATAAGAACCCGATGCCCGGACACCTCTTCGAAGGCAACCCTGTGGATGAAGACACAAAACGAAGGGTCACTGACACCCCCGTGCATCGTCTGGAAAAACCTGCAGATTCCACACACAGTTTGACAAGGGGCCTGAAACCCCATGAACAACTCGAGAGGCAAGCGGAGTTCCATTCCTCAGAAAAGACGTAGCCTGTCTCTCCTGTCCCAACTCTGCAGGGACCCTGATGTCGGAGTCCGAAACAGAGAGGAAGTCTGAGGTTCCTGCCTCCCCTCGAGATGAGCCCCTCTTCCATTGCGACAAACCCAGTGGAGTCCCGAGAGGCACCGCCAACTCCACAGTATCCCTCAACTCTCAGAGACACCCTGGGAAGTTCCCTAAGGTCCCCGGCAGAAGTCGAGGGAAACGACTTTTTCCCGCCACAACCCGAGAAAGACCTCGAGAGTCCCTCTTCAACGCGTCTTGAGGCCCTAGTCCCCTCCCATTACTCGAGAGCCACAACGCGCTCCTCCTCGCTACGCGCAGGGAGACCTGACTTCCCTGGCGCCGCACGAGAGGCTCCCTGAGATCCTCGCCGTGCCTCGCGAGAAAACTCCCACGGGCGCCGCAGCTCGAGGAAACCCCTGAGACGCCCCCGTCCTCGCGATGTGAAGGGACTTCTTTTCCTGCATGGCCTGGAGAACAATCCCGAGCCCTCTCTCCAAAATGAAGAGGAGGCTTGACTCCACTGACGCCACTAGGGGGCTCCAAGATATCCGCGTCGCGACTCGGGAGGACAGCAGAGTGCTTTGCTTCCCCTCAAGACGAGGCCTGACACCCAGGGGGATCCTGGAATGCAACCCCGAGATACCTGCCTTCCCTGGAGAAGAACATTAGGTCCTGGACACAAGCCTAGATGAGGTCTCTTTGGCCCTGCAGTGACTCGAGCGAAACCCCCAGCTTTCCCTCGCCAATCGAATGGAAGACTGGGCTTCCCAGGGCCAACAGAGGAGGAAGCCTGTAATCCCCATCGTCACTCGAGAATCCCGCCGCAACTCGAGAAAAACCACGTGGTTCCCACCTCTTGGCAAGATGAGGCCCTTGCCGCGACGGCGTCTCAAGGGAAGTCCCCTGTTCCACCCTGAAGGGCGAAACGGTCCCTGACAGCCTTCCTGCGACCCCCTAAAGTCCCCCGACACGCCGGGTTCCCTCGAGGGGAACACCGAGGGTCCCGGCACCGCTTCCTCTGAGCCCCTTCTCCCCTCCTGATCGCGACAGGAGAGGCGATTCCCCTGCGTGGTCTGGAAGGGGTTCCCGGCCTTCCCGGCGCACCTCAGGATGAGGCCGGTCTCACGAGGAAATTCGAGACGAGCCACGTGGGTGGGGCCACATGCTGAACGCCCCCGATTCCCCGGTCCGCCCTTGAGAAGGACCCGAGGCCCGGACCCCTCTTCGAAGGCAACCCTGTGGGTGAAGGCACAACACGAAGGGGCACTGCCACCCCCGTGCATCGTCCGCAAAGACCCGCGGGTTCCACGCACAGCTCGACGAGGGGCCTGAGACCCCCTGAGAAACTCGAGAGGCCAGCGGGGTTCCCTTCCTCAGACAAGACGAGGCCTGACTCTCCTGTCCCAACTCTGCAGGGACCCTGCGGTCGGAGTCCGAAACGGAGAGGAAGCCTGAGGTTCCTGCCTCCCCTCGAGGTGAGGCCCTCTTCCGTTGCGCCAGACCCAGCGGAGTCCCGAGTGGCCCCGCCACCTCCACAGGATCCCTCGCCTCTCAGAGGCACCCTGGGAAGTTCCCTAAGGTCCCCGGCAGAAGGCGAGGGACACGAGGGTTTCCCGCCGCCCCCCGAGGAAGACCTCGAGAGTCCTTCTTCAACGCGTCTCGAGGCCCTAGTCCCCTCCCGTGACTCGAGAGCCAGGACGCGCTCGCCCTCGCTACGCGCATGGAGACCTGACTTCCCTGGCGCCGCACGAGAGGCTCCCTGAGATCCTCGTCGTGCCTCGGGAGAAAACCCCCACGGGCGCCGCAGCTCGAGGAAACCCCTGAGACGCCCCCGTCCTCCCGAGCTGAGGGCCTTCTTTTCCTGCATGGCCCTGAGAGCAATCCCGGGTCCTCTCTCCAAACGGAAGAGGAGGCTGGACTCCCTTGAGGCCGCTCAGGGGGCTCCAAGAGACCCGCGTCGCGACTCGAGAGGAGAGCGGAGTCCTTGGCTTCCCCTCGAGACGAGGCCTGACTCCCCGGGGGAGCCTGGAATGCAACCCCGAGATCTCTGCCTTCCCTGGGGAGGAAGAGTAGGTCCCGGACACACGCCTAGGTGAGGTCTCTTCGGCCCTGCAGTGACTCGAGCGCAACCCCCAGCTTTCCCTCGCAACCCGAGGGGAAGATTGGGCTTCCCAGGGCCAACCCAAGGGGAAGGCTGAGATCCCCGTCGTAACTCGAGAATCCCGCCGCAACTCGAGAAAAACCACGTGGTTCCCACCTCTTGGCAAGAGGAGGCCCTTGCCCGCCACGGCGTCTCAAGGGAAGTCCCCTGTTCCGCCCTGAAGGGCGAAACGGTCCCTGACAGCCTTCCTGCGACCCCCAAAAGTCCCCCGACACGCCGGGTTCCCTCGAGGGGAACACCGAGGGTCCCGGCACCGCTTCCTCTGAGCCCCTTCTCCCCTCCTGACCGCGACAGGAGAGGCGATTCCCATGCCTGGTCTGGAAGGGGTTCCCGGCCTTCCCGGCGCACCTCAGGATGAGGCTGGTCTCACGAGGAAACTCGAGACGAGCCACGTGGGTGGGGCCACATGCCGAACGCCCCCGATTCCCCGGTCCGCCCTTGAGAAGGACCCGAGGCCCGGACCCCTCTTCGAAGGCAACCCTGGGGGGGAAGGCACAACACGAAGGGGCACTGCCACCCCCGTGCATCGTCCGCAAAGACCCGCGGGTTCCACACACAGCTCGACCAGGGGCCTGAGACCCCCTGAGCAACTCGAGAGGCCAGCGGGGCTCCCTTCCTCAGACAAGACGAGGCCTGACTCTCCTGTCCCAACTCTGCAGGGACCCTGCGGTCGGAGTCCGAAACGGAGAGGAAGACTGAGCTTCCTGCCTCCCCTCGAGGTGAGGCCCTCTTCCGTTGCGCCAGACCCAGCGGAGCCCCGAGGGGCCCCGCCACCTCCACAGGATCCCTCGCCTCTCAGAGGCACCCTGGGAAGTTCCCTAAGGTCCCCGGCAGAAGGCGAGGGACACGAGGGTTTCCCGCCGCCCCCCGAGAAAGACCTCGAGAGTCCTTCTTCAACGCGTCTCGAGGCCCTAGTCCCCTCCCGTGACTCGAGAGCCAGGACGCGCTCCCCCTCGCCATGCGCATGGAGACCTGACTTCCCTGGCGCCGCACGAGAGGCTCCCTGAGATCCTCGTCGTGCCTCGGGAGAAAACCCCCACGGGCGCCGCAGCTCGAGGAAACCCCTGAGACGCCCCCGTCCTCGCGAGCTGAGGGCCTTCTTTTCCTGCATGGCCTGGAGAGCAATCCCGGGTCCTCTCTCCAAACGGAAGAGGAGGCTGGACTCCCTTGAGGCCGCTCAGGGGGCTCCAAGAGACCCGCGTCGCGACTCGAGAGGAGAGCGGAGTCCTTGGCTTCCCCTCGAGACGAGGCCTGACTCCCCGGGGGAGCCTGGAATGCAACCCCGAGATCCCTGCCTTCCCTGGAGAGGAAGAGTAGGTCCCGGACACACGCCTAGGTGAGGTCTCTTCGGCCCTGCAATGACTCGAGCGCAACCCCCAGCTTTCCCTCGCAACCCGAGGGGAAGATTGGGCTTCCCAGGGCCAACCCAAGGGGAAGGCTGAGATCCCCGTCGTAACTCGAGAATCCCGCCGCAACTCGAGAAAAACCACGTGGTTCCCACCTCTTGGCAAGAGGAGGCCCTTCCCCCCACGGCGTCTCAAGGGAAGTCCCCTGTTCCGCCCTGAAGGGCGAAACGGTCCCTGACAGCCTTCCTGCGACCCCCAAAAGTCCCCCGACACGCCGGGTTCCCTCGAGGGGAACACCGAGGGTCCCGGCACCGCTTCCTCTGAGCCCCTTCTCCCCTCCTGACCGCGACAGGAGAGGCGATTCCCCTGCGTGGTCTGGAAGGGGTTCCCGGCCTTCCCGGCGCACCTCAGGATGAGGCCGGTCTCACGAGGAAATTCGAGACGAGCCACGTGGGTGGGGCCACATGCCGAACGCCCCCGATTCCCCGGTCCGCCTTTGAGAAGGACCCGAGGCCCGGACCCCTCTTCGAAGGCAACCCTGTGGGGGAAGGCACAACACGAAGGGGCACTGCCACCCCCGTGCATCGTCCGCAAAGACCCGCGGGTTCCACACACAGCTCGACGAGGGGCCTGAGACCCCCTGAGCAACTCAAGAGGCCAGCGGGGTTCCCTTCCTCAGACAAGACGAGGCCTGACTCTCCTGTCCCAACTCTGCAGGGACCCTGCGGTCGGAGTCCGAAACGGAGAGGAAGCCTGAGGTTCCTGCCTCCCCTCGAGGTGAGGCCCTCTGCCGTTGCGCCAGACCCAGCGGAGCCCCGAGGGGCCCCGCCACCTCCACAGGATCCCTCGCCTCTCAGAGGCACCCTGGGAAGTTCCCTAAGGTCCCCGGCAGAAGGCGAGGGACACGAGGGTTTCCCGCCGCCCCCCGAGAAAGACCTCGAGAGTCCTTCTTCAACGCGTCTCGAGTCCCTAGTCCCCTCCCGTGACTCGAGAGCCAGGACGCGCTCCCCCTCGCCACGCGCATGGAGACCTGACTACCCTGGCGCCGCACGAGAGGCTCCCTGAGATCCTCGTCGTGCCTCTGGAGAAAACCCCCACGGGCGCCGCAGCTCGAGGAAACCCCTGAGACGCCCCCGTCCTCGCGAGCTGAGGGCCTTCTTTTCCTGCATGGCCTGGAGAGCAATCCCGGGTCCTCTCTCCAAACGGAAGAGGAGGCTGGACTCCCTTGAGGCCGCTCAGGGGGCTCCAAGAGACCCGCGTCGCGACTCGAGAGGAGAGCGGAGTCCTTGGCTTCCCCTCGAGACGAGGCCTGACTCCCCGGGGGAGCCTGGAATGCAACCCCGAGATCCCTGCCTTCCCTGGAGAGGAAGAGTAGGTCCCGGACACACGCCTAGGTGAGGTCTCTTCGGCCCTGCAATGACTCGAGCGCAACCCCCAGCTTTCCCTCGCAACCCGAGGGGAAGATTGGGCTTCCCAGGGCCAACCCAAGGGGAAGGCTGAGATCCCCGTCGTAACTCGAGAATCCCGCCGCAACTTGAGAAAAACCACGTGGTTCCCACCTCTTGGCAAGAGGAGGCCCTTCCCCCCACGGCGTCTCAAGGGAAGTCCCCTGTTCCGCCCTGAAGGGCGAAACGGTCCCTGACAGCCTTCCTGCGACCCCCAAAAGTCCCCCGACACGCCGGGTTCCCTCGAGGGGAACACCGAGGGTCCCGGCACCGCTTCCTCTGAGCCCCTTCTCCCCTCCTGACCGCGACAGGAGAGGCGATTCCCCTGCGTGGTCTGGAAGGGGTTCCCGGCCTTCCCGGCGCACCTCAGGATGAGGCCGGTCTCACGAGGAAATTCGAGACGAGCCACGTGGGTGGGGCCACATGCCGAACGCCCCCGATTCCCCGGTCCGCCTTTGAGAAGGACCCGAGGCCCGGACCCCTCTTCGAAGGCAACCCTGTGGGGGAAGGCACAACACGAAGGGGCACTGCCACCCCCGTGCATCGTCCGCAAAGACCCGCGGGTTCCACACACAGCTCGACGAGGGGCCTGAGACCCCCTGAGCAACTCAAGAGGCCAGCGGGGTTCCCTTCCTCAGACAAGACGAGGCCTGACTCTCCTGTCCCAACTCTGCAGGGACCCTGCGGTCGGAGTCCGAAACGGAGAGGAAGCCTGAGGTTCCTGCCTCCCCTCGAGGTGAGGCCCTCTGCCGTTGCGCCAGACCCAGCGGAGCCCCGAGGGGCCCCGCCACCTCCACAGGATCCCTCGCCTCTCAGAGGCACCCTGGGAAGTTCCCTAAGGTCCCCGGCAGAAGGCGAGGGACACGAGGGTTTCCCGCCGCCCCCCGACAAAGACCTCGAGAGTCCTTCTTCAACGCGTCTCGAGGCCCTAGTCCCCTCCCGTGACTCGAGAGCCAGGACGCGCTCCCCCTCGCCACGCGCATGGAGACCTGACTACCCTGGCGCCGCACGAGAGGCTCCCTGAGATCCTCGTCGTGCCTCTGGAGAAAACCCCCACGGGCGCCGCAGCTCGAGGAAACCCCTGAGACGCCCCCGTCCTCGCGAGCTGAGGGCCTTCTTTTCCTGCATGGCCTGGAGTGCAATCCCGGGTCCTCTCTCCAAACGGAAGAGGAGGCTGGACTCCCTTGAGGCCGCTCAGGGGGCTCCAAGAGACCCGCGTCGCGACTCGAGGGGAGAGCGGAGCCCTTGGCTTCCCCTCGAGACGAGGCCTGACTCCCCGGGGGAGCCTGGAATGCAACCCCGAGATCCCTGCCTTCCCTGGAGAGGAATATTAGGTCCCGGACACACGCCTAGGTGAGGTCTCTTCGGCCCTGCAGTGACTCGAGCGCAACCCCCAGCTGTCCCTCGCAACCCGAGGGGAAGATTGGGCTTCCCAAGGCCAACCCAAGGGGAAGGCTGAGATCCCCGTCGTAACTCGAGAATGCCGCCGCAACTCGAGAAAACCACGTGGTTCCCACCTCTTGGCAAGAGGAGGCCCTTGCCCGCCACGGCGTCTCAAGGGAAGTCCCCTGTTCCGCCCTGAAGGGCGAAACGGTCCCTGACAGCCTTCCTGCGACCCCCAAAAGTCCCCCGACACGCCGGGTTCCCTCGAGGGGAACACCGAGGGTCCCGGCACCGCTTCCTCTGAGCCCCTTCTCCCCTCCTGACTGCGACAGGAGAGGCGATTCCCCTGCGTGGTCTGGAAGGGGTTCCCGGCCTTCCCGGCGCACCTCAGGATGAGGCCGGTCTCACGAGGAAATTCGAGACGAGCCACGTGGGTGGGGCCACATGCCGAACGCCCCCGATTCCCCGGTCCGCCCTTGAGAAGGACCCGAGGCCCGGACCCCTCTTCGAAGGCAACCCTGTGGGGGAAGGCACAACACGAAGGGGCACTGCCACCCCAGTGCATCGTCCGCAAAGACCCGCGGGTTCCACACACAGCTCGACGAGGGGCCTGAGACCCCCTGAGCAACTCGAGAGGCCAGCGGGGTTCCCTTCCTCAGACAAGACGAGGCCTGACTCTCCTGTCCCAACTCTGCAGGGACCCTGCGGTCGCAGTCCGAAACGGAGAGGAAGCCTGAGGTTCCTGCCTCCCCTCGAGGTGAGGCCCTCTTCCGTTGCGCCAGACCCAGCGGAGTCCCGAGGGGCCCCGCCACCTCCACAGGATCCCTCGCCTCTCAGAGGCACCCTGGCAAGTTCCCTAAGGTCCCCGGCAGAAGGCGAGGGACACGAGGGTTTCCCGCCGCCCCCCGAGAAAGACCTCGAGAGTCCTTCTTCAACGCGTCTCGAGGCCCTAGTCCCCTCCCGTGACTCGAGAGCCAGGACGCGCTCCCCCTCGCCACGCGCATGGAGACCTGACTTCCCTGGCGCCGCACGAGAGGCTCCCTGAGATCCTCGTCGTGCCTCGGGAGAAAACCCCCACGGGCGCCGCAGCTCGAGGAAACCCCTGAGACGCCCCCGTCCTCGCGAGCTGAGGGCCTTCTTTTCCTGCATGGCCTGGAGTGCAATCCCGGGTCCTCTCTCCAAACGGAAGAGGAGGCTGGACTCCCTTGAGGCCGCTCAGGGGGCTCCAAGAGACCCGCGTCGCGACTCGAGAGGAGAGCGGAGCCCTTGGCTTCCCCACGAGACGAGGCCTGACTCCCCGGGGGAGCCTGGAATGCAACCCCGAGATCCCTGCCTTCCCTGGAGAGGAAGAGTAGGTCCCGGACACACGCCTAGGTGAGGTCTCTTCGGCCCTGCAGTGACTCGAGCGCAACCCCCAGCTTTCCCTCGCAACCCGAGGGGAAGATTGGGCTTCCCAGGGCCAACCCAAGGGGAAGGCTGAGATCCCCGTCGTAACTCGAGAATCCCGCCGCAACTCGAGAAAAACCACGTGGTTCCCACCTCTTGGCAAGATGAGGCCCTTGCCCGCCACGGCGTCTCAAGGGAAGTCCCCTGTTCCGCCCTGAAGGGCGAAACGGTCCCTGACAGCCTTCCTGCGACCCCCAAAAGTCCCCCGACACGCCGGGTTCCCTCGAGGGGAACACCGAGGGTCCCGGCACCGCTTCCTCTGAGCCCCTTCTCCCCTCCTGACCGCGACAGGAGAGGCGATTCCCCTGCGTGGTCTGGAAGGGGTTCCCGGCCTTCCCGGCGCACCTCAGGATGAGGCCGGTCTCACGAGGAAATTCGAGACGAGCCACGTGGGTGGGGCCACATGCCGAACGCTCCCGATTCCCCGGTCCGCCCTTGAGAAGGACCCGAGGCCCGGACCCCTCTTCGAAGGCAACCCTGTGGGGGAAGGCACAACACGAAGGGGCACTGCCACCCCCGTGCATCGTCCGCAAAGACCCGCGGGTTCCACACACAGCTCGACCAGGGGCCTGAGACCCCCTGAGCAACTCGAGAGGCCAGCGGGGTTCCCTTCCTCAGACAAGACGAGGCCTGACTCTCCTGTCCCAACTCTGCAGGGACCCTGCGGTCGGAGTCCGAAACGGAGAGGAAGCCTGAGGTTCCTGCCTCCCCTCGAGGTGAGGCCCTCTTCCGTTGCGCCAGACCCAGCGGAGTCCCGAGGGGCCCCGCCACCTCCACAGGATCCCTCGCCTCTCAGAGGCACCCTGGGAAGTTCCCTAAGGTCCCCGGCAGAAGGCGAGGGACACGAGGGTTTCCCGCCGCCCCCCGAGAAAGACCTCGAGAGTCCTTCTTCAACGCGTCTCGAGGCCCTAGTCCCCTCCCGTGACTCGAGAGCCAGGACGCGCTCGCCCTCGCTACGTGCATGGAGACCTGACTTCCCTGGCGCCGCACGAGAGGCTCCCTGAGATCCTCGTCGTGCCTCGGGAGAAAACCCCCACGGGCGCCGCAGCTCGAGGAAACCCCTGAGACGCCCCCGTCCTCGCGAGCTGAGGGCCTTCTTTTCCTGCATGGCCCTGAGAGCAATCCCGGGTCCTCTCTCCAAACGGAAGAGGAGGCTGGACTCCCTTGAGGCCGCTCAGGGGGCTCCAAGAGACCCGCGTCGCGACTCGAGAGGAGAGCGGAGTCCTTGGCTTCCCCTCGAGACGAGGCCTGACTCCCCGGGGGAGCCTGGAATGCAACCCCGAGATCTCTGCCTTCCCTGGGGAGGAAGAGTAGGTCCCGGACACACGCCTAGGTGAGGTCTCTTCGGCCCTGCAGTGACTCGAGCGCAACCCCCAGCTTTCCCTCGCAACCCGAGGGGAAGATTGGGCTTCCCAGGGCCAACCCAAGGGGAAGGCTGAGATCCCCGTCGTAACTCGAGAATCCCGCCGCAACTCGAGAAAAACCACGTGGTTCCCACCTCTTGGCAAGAGGAGGCCCTTCCCCCCACGGCGTCTCAAGGGAAGTCCCCTGTTCCGCCCTGAAGGGCGAAACGGTCCCTGACAGCCTTCCTGCGACCCCCAAAAGTCCCCCGACACGCCGGGTTCCCTCGAGGGGAACACCGAGGGTCCCGGCACCGCTTCCTCTGAGCCACTTCTCCCCTCCTGACCGCGACAGGAGAGGCGATTCCCCTGCGTGGTCTGGAAGGGGTTCCCGGCCTTCCCGGCGCACCTCAGGATGAGGCCGGTCTCACGAGGAAATTCGAGACGAGCCACGTGGGTGGGGCCACATGCCGAACGCCCCCGATTCCCCGGTCCGCCTTTGAGAAGGACCCGAGGCCCGGACCCCTCTTCGAAGGCAACCCTGTGGGGGAAGGCACAACACGAAGGGGCACTGCCACCCCCGTGCATCGTCCGCAAAGACCCGCGGGTTCCACACACAGCTCGACGAGGGGCCTGAGACCCCCTGAGCAACTCAAGAGGCCAGCGGGGTTCCCTTCCTCAGACAAGACGAGGCCTGACTCTCCTGTCCCAACTCTGCAGGGACCCTGCGGTCGGAGTCCGAAACGGAGAGGAAGCCTGAGGTTCCTGCCTCCCCTCGAGGTGAGGCCCTCTGCCGTTGCGCCAGACCCAGCGGAGCCCCGAGGGGCCCCGCCACCTCCACAGGATCCCTCGCCTCTCAGAGGCACCCTGGGAAGTTCCCTAAGGTCCCCGGCAGAAGGCGAGGGACACGAGGGTTTCCCGCCGCCCCCCGAGAAAGACCTCGAGAGTCCTTCTTCAACGCGTCTCGAGGCCCTAGTCCCCTCCCGTGACTCGAGAGCCAGGACGCGCTCCCCCTCGCCACGCGCATGGAGACCTGACTACCCTGGCGCCGCACGAGAGGCTCCCTGAGATCCTCGTCGTGCCTCTGGAGAAAACCCCCACGGGCGCCGCAGCTCGAGGAAACCCCTGAGACGCCCCCGTCCTCGCGAGCTGAGGGCCTTCTTTTCCTGCATGGCCTGGAGTGCAATCCCGGGTCCTCTCTCCAAACGGAAGAGGAGGCTGGACTCCCTTGAGGCCGCTCAGGGGGCTCCAAGAGACCCGCGTCGCGACTCGAGGGGAGAGCGGAGCCCTTGGCTTCCCCTCGAGACGAGGCCTGACTCCCCGGGGGAGCCTGGAATGCAACCCCGAGATCCCTGCCTTCCCTGGAGAGGAATATTAGGTCCCGGACACACGCCTAGGTGAGGTCTCTTCGGCCCTGCAGTGACTCGAGCGCAACCCCCAGCTGTCCCTCGCAACCCGAGGGGAAGATTGGGCTTCCCAGGGCCAACCCAAGGGGAAGGCTGAGATCCCCGTCGTAACTCGAGAATGCCGCCGCAACTCGAGAAAACCACGTGGTTCCCACCTCTTGGCAAGAGGAGGCCCTTGCCCGCCACGGCGTCTCAAGGGAAGTCCCCTGTTCCGCCCTGAAGGGCGAAACGGTCCCTGACAGCCTTCCTGCGACCCCCAAAAGTCCCCCGACACGCCGGGTTCCCTCGAGGGGAACACCGAGGGTCCCGGCACCGCTTCCTCTGAGCCCCTTCTCCCCTCCTGACCGCGACAGGAGAGGCGATTCCCCTGCGTGGTCTGGAAGGGGTTCCCGGCCTTCCCGGCGCACCTCAGGATGAGGCCGGTCTCACGAGGAAATTCGAGACGAGCCACGTGGGAGGGGCCACATGCCGAACGCCCCCGATTCCCCGGTCCGCCCTTGAGAAGGACCCGAAGCCCGGACCCCTCTTCGAAGGCAACCCTGGGGGGGAAGACACAACACGAAGGGGCACTGCCACCCCCGTGCATCGTCCGCAAAGACCCGCGGGTTCCACACACAGCTCGACGAGGGGCCTGAGACCCCCTGAGCAACTCGAGAGGCCAGCGGGGTTCCCTTCCTCAGACAAGACGAGGCCTGACTCTCCTGTCCCAACTCTGCAGGGACCCTGCGGTCGGAGTCCGAAACGGAGAGGAAGCCTGAGGTTCCTGCCTCCCCTCGAGGTGAGGCCCTCTTCCGTTGCGCCAGACCCAGCGGAGTCCCGAGGGGCCCCGCCACCTCCACAGGATGCCTCGCCTCTCAGAGGCACCCTGGGAAGTTCCCTAAGGTTCCCGGCAGAAGGCGAGGGACACGAGGGATTCCCGCCGCCCCCCGAGGAAGACCTCGAGAGTCCTTCTTCAACGCGTCTCGAGGCCCTAGTCCCCTCCCGTGACTCGAGAGCCAGGACGCGCTCCCCCTCGCCACGCGCATGGAGACCTGACTTCCCTGGCGCCGCACGAGAGGCTCCCTGAGATCATCGTCGTGCCTCGGGAGAAAACCCCCACGGGCGCCGCAGCTCGAGGAAACCCCTGAGACGCCCCCGTCCTCGCGAGCTGAGGGCCTTCTTTTCCTGCATGGCCTGGAGTGCAATCCCGGGTCCTCTCTCCAAACGGAAGAGGAGGCTGGACTCCCTTGAGGCCACTCAGGGGGCTCCAAGAGACCCGCGTCGCGACTCGAGAGGAGAGCGGAGCCCTTGGCTTCCCCTCGAGACGAGGCCTGACTCCCCGGGGGAGCCTGGAATGCAACCCCGAGATCCCTGCCTTCCCTGGAGAGGAATATTAGGTCCCGGACACACGCCTAGGTGAGGTCTCTTCGGCCCTGCAGTGACTCGAGCGCAACCCCCAGCTTTCCCTCGCAACCCGAGGGGAAGATTGGGCTTCCCAGGGCCAACCCAAGGGGAAGGCTGAGATCCCCGTCGTAACTCGAGAATCCCGCCGCAACTCGAGAAAAACCACGTGGTTCCCACCTCTTGGCAAGATGAGGCCCTTGCCCGCCACGGCGTCTCAAGGGAAGTCCCCTGTTCCGCCCTGAAGGGCGAAACGGTCCCTGACAGCCTTCCTGCGACCCCCAAAAGTCCCCCGACACGCCGGGTTCCCTCGAGGGGAACACCGAGGGTCCCGGCACCGCTTCCTCTGAGCCCCTTCTCCCCTCCTGATCACGACAGGAGAGGCGATTCCCCTGCGTGGTCTGGAAGGGGTTCCCGGCCTTCCCGGCGCACCTCAGGATGAGGCCGGTCTCACGAGGAAATTCGAGACGAGCCACGTGGGTGGGGCCACATGCCGAACGCCCCCGATTCCCCGGTCCGCCCTTGAGAAGGACCCGAGGCCCGGACCCCTCTTCGAAGGCAACCCTGTGGGGGAAGGCACAACACGAAGGGGCACTGCCACCCCAGTGCATCGTCCGCAAAGACCCGCGGGTTCCACACACAGCTCGACGAGGGGCCTGAGACCCCCTGAGCAACTCGAGAGGCCAGCGGGGTTCCCTTCCTCAGACAAGACGAGGCCTGACTCTCCTGTCCCAACTCTGCAGGGACCCTGCGGTCGCAGTCCGAAACGGAGAGGAAGCCTGAGGTTCCTGCCTCCCCTCGAGGTGAGGCCCTCTTCCGTTGCGCCAGACCCAGCGGAGTCCCGAGGGGCCCCGCCACCTCCACAGGATCCCTCGCCTCTCAGAGGCACCCTGGCAAGTTCCCTAAGGTCCCCGGCAGAAGGCGAGGGACACGAGGGTTTCCCGCCGCCCCCCGAGAAAGACCTCGAGAGTCCTTCTTCAACGCGTCTCGAGGCCCTAGTCCCCTCCCGTGACTCGAGAGCCAGGACGCGCTCCCCCTCGCCACGCGCATGGAGACCTGACTTCCCTGGCGCCGCACGAGAGGCTCCCTGAGATCCTCGTCGTGCCTCGGGAGAAAACCCCCACGGGCGCCGCAGCTCGAGGAAACCCCTGAGACGCCCCCGTCCTCGCGAGCTGAGGGCCTTCTTTTCCTGCATGGCCTGGAGTGCAATCCCGGGTCCTCTCTCCAAACGGAAGAGGAGGCTGGACTCCCTTGAGGCCGCTCAGGGGGCTCCAAGAGACCCGCGTCGCGACTCGAGAGGAGAGCGGAGCCCTTGGCTTCCCCACGAGACGAGGCCTGACTCCCCGGGGGAGCCTGGAATGCAACCCCGAGATCCCTGCCTTCCCTGGAGAGGAAGAGTAGGTCCCGGACACACGCCTAGGTGAGGTCTCTTCGGCCCTGCAGTGACTCGAGCGCAACCCCCAGCTTTCCCTCGCAACCCGAGGGGAAGATTGGGCTTCCCAGGGCCAACCCAAGGGGAAGGCTGAGATCCCCGTCGTAACTCGAGAATCCCGCCGCAACTCGAGAAAAACCACGTGGTTCCCACCTCTTGGCAAGATGAGGCCCTTGCCCGCCACGGCGTCTCAAGGGAAGTCCCCTGTTCCGCCCTGAAGGGCGAAACGGTCCCTGACAGCCTTCCTGCGACCCCCAAAAGTCCCCCGACACGCCGGGTTCCCTCGAGGGGAACACCGAGGGTCCCGGCACCGCTTCCTCTGAGCCCCTTCTCCCCTCCTGACCGCGACAGGAGAGGCGATTCCCCTGCGTGGTCTGGAAGGGGTTCCCGGCCTTCCCGGCGCACCTCAGGATGAGGCCGGTCTCACGAGGAAATTCGAGACGAGCCACGTGGGTGGGGCCACATGCCGAACACTCCCGATTCCCCGGTCCGCCCTTGAGAAGGACCCGAGGCCCGGACCCCTCTTCGAAGGCAACCCTGTGGGGGAAGGCACAACACGAAGGGGCACTGCCACCCCCGTGCATCGTCCGCAAAGACCCGCGGGTTCCACACACAGCTCGACGAGGGGCCTGAGACCCCCTGAGCAACTCGAGAGGCCAGCGGGGTTCCCTTCCTCAGACAAGACGAGGCCTGACTCTCCTGTCCCAACTCTGCAGGGACCCTGCGGTCGGAGTCCGAAACGGAGAGGAAGCCTGAGGTTCCTGCCTCCCCTCGAGGTGAGGCCCTCTTCCGTTGCGCCAGACCCAGCGGAGTCCCGAGGGGCCCCGCCACCTCCACACGATCCCTCGCCTCTCAGAGGCACCCTGGCAAGTTCCCTAAGGTCCCCGGCAGAAGGCGAGGGACACGAGGGTTTCCCGCCGCCCCCCGAGAAAGACCTCGAGAGTCCTTCTTCAACGCGTCTCGAGGCCCTAGTCCCCTCCCGTGACTCGAGAGCCAGGACGCGCTCGCCCTCGCTACGTGCATGGAGACCTGACTTCCCTGGCGCCGCACGAGAGGCTCCCTGAGATCCTCGTCGTGCCTCGGGAGAAAACCCCCACGGGCGCCGCAGCTCGAGGAAACCCCTGAGACGCCCCCGTCCTCGCGAGCTGAGGGCCTTCTTTTCCTGCATGGCCCTGAGAGCAATCCCGGGTCCTCTCTCCAAACGGAAGAGGAGGCTGGACTCCCTTGAGGCCGCTCAGGGGGCTCCAAGAGACCCGCGTCGCGACTCGAGAGGAGAGCGGAGTCCTTGGCTTCCCCTCGAGACGAGGCCTGACTCCCCGGGGGAGCCTGGAATGCAACCCCGAGATCTCTGCCTTCCCTGGGGAGGAAGAGTAGGTCCCGGACACACGCCTAGGTGAGGTCTCTTCGGCCCTGCAGTGACTCGAGCGCAACCCCCAGCTTTCCCTCGCAACCCGAGGGGAAGATTGGGCTTCCCAGGGCCAACCCAAGGGGAAGGCTGAGATCCCCGTCGTAACTCGAGAATCCCGCCGCAACTCGAGAAAAACCACGTGGTTCCCACCTCTTGGCAAGATGAGGCCCTTGCCCGCCACGGCGTCTCAAGGGAAGTCCCCTGTTCCGCCCTGAAGGGCGAAACGGTCCCTGACAGCCTTCCTGCGACCCCCAAAAGTCCCCCGACACGCCGGGTTCCCTCGAGGGGAACACCGAGGGTCCCGGCACCGCTTCCTCTGAGCCCCTTCTCCCCTCCTGATCGCGACAGGAGAGGCGATTCCCCTGCGTGGTCTGGAAGGGGTTCCCGGCCTTCCCGGCGCACCTCAGGATGAGGCCGGTCTCACGAGGAAATTCGAGACGAGCCACGTGGGTGGGGCCACATGCCGAACGCCCCCGATTCCCCGGTCCGCCCTTGAGAAGGACCCGAGGCCCGGACCCCTCTTCGAAGGCAACCCTGTGGGGGAAGGCACAACACGAAGGGGCACTGCCACCCCAGTGCATCGTCCGCAAAGACCCGCGGGTTCCACACACAGCTCGACGAGGGGCCTGAGACCCCCTGAGCAACTCGAGAGGCCAGCGGGGTTCCCTTCCTCAGACAAGACGAGGCCTGACTCTCCTGTCCCAACTCTGCAGGGACCCTGCGGTCGCAGTCCGAAACGGAGAGGAAGCCTGAGGTTCCTGCCTCCCCTCGAGGTGAGGCCCTCTTCCGTTGCGCCAGACCCAGCGGAGTCCCGAGGGGCCCCGCCACCTCCACAGGATCCCTCGCCTCTCAGAGGCACCCTGGGAAGTTCCCTAAGGTCCCCGGCAGAAGGCGAGGGACACGAGGGTTTCCCGCCGCCCCCCGAGAAAGACCTCGAGAGTCCTTCTTCAACGCGTCTCGAGGCCCTAGTCCCCTCCCGTGACTCGAGAGCCAGGACGCGCTCCCCCTCGCCATGCGCATGGAGACCTGACTTCCCTGGCGCCGCACGAGAGGCTCCCTGAGATCCTCGTCGTGCCTCGGGAGAAAACCCCCACGGGCGCCGCAGCTCGAGGAAACCCCTGAGACGCCCCCGTCCTCGCGAGCTGAGGGCCTTCTTTTCCTGCATGGCCTGGAGTGCAATCCCGGGTCCTCTCTCCAAACGGAAGAGGAGGCTGGACTCCCTTGAGGCCGCTCAGGGGGCTCCAAGAGACCCGCGTCGCGACTCGAGAGGAGAGCGGAGCCCTTGGCTTCCCCACGAGACGAGGCCTGACTCCCCGGGGGAGCCTGGAATGCAACCCCGAGATCCCTGCCTTCCCTGGAGAGGAAGAGTAGGTCCCGGACACACGCCTAGGTGAGGTCTCTTCGGCCCTGCAGTGACTCGAGCGCAACCCCCAGCTTTCCCTCGCAACCCGAGGGGAAGATTGGGCTTCCCAGGGCCAACCCAAGGGGAAGGCTGAGATCCCCGTCGTAACTCGAGAATCCCGCCGCAACTCGAGAAAAACCACGTGGTTCCCACCTCTTGGCAAGATGAGGCCCTTGCCCGCCACGGCGTCTCAAGGGAAGTCCCCTGTTCCGCCCTGAAGGGCGAAACGGTCCCTGACAGCCTTCCTGCGACCCCCAAAAGTCCCCCGACACGCCGGGTTCCCTCGAGGGGAACACCGAGGGTCCCGGCACCGCTTCCTCTGAGCCCCTTCTCCCCTCCTGACCGCGACAGGAGAGGCGATTCCCCTGCGTGGTCTGGAAGGGGTTCCCGGCCTTCCCGGCGCACCTCAGGATGAGGCCGGTCTCACGAGGAAATTCGAGACGAGCCACGTGGGTGGGGCCACATGCCGAACGCTCCCGATTCCCCGGTCCGCCCTTGAGAAGGACCCGAGGCCCGGACCCCTCTTCGAAGGCAACCCTGTGGGGGAAGGCACAACACGAAGGGGCACTGCCACCCCCGTGCATCGTCCGCAAAGACCCGCGGGTTCCACACACAGCTCGACGAGGGGCCTGAGACCCCCTGAGCAACTCGAGAGGCCAGCGGGGTTCCCTTCCTCAGACAAGACGAGGCCTGACTCTCCTGTCCCAACTCTGCAGGGACCCTGCGGTCGGAGTCCGAAACGGAGAGGAAGCCTGAGGTTCCTGCCTCCCCTCGAGGTGAGGCCCTCTTCCGTTGCGCCAGACCCAGCGGAGTCCCGAGGGGCCCCGCCACCTCCACAGGATCCCTCGCCTCTCAGAGGCACCCTGGGAAGTTCCCTAAGGTCCCCGGCAGAAGGCGAGGGACACGAGGGTTTCCCGCCGCCCCCCGAGAAAGACCTCGAGAGTCCTTCTTCAACGCGTCTCGAGGCCCTAGTCCCCTCCCGTGACTCGAGAGCCAGGACGCGCTCGCCCTCGCTACGTGCATGGAGACCTGACTTCCCTGGCGCCGCACGAGAGGCTCCCTGAGATCCTCGTCGTGCCTCGGGAGAAAACCCCCACGGGCGCCGCAGCTCGAGGAAACCCCTGAGACGCCCCCGTCCTCGCGAGCTGAGGGCCTTCTTTTCCTGCATGGCCCTGAGAGCAATCCCGGGTCCTCTCTCCAAACGGAAGAGGAGGCTGGACTCCCTTGAGGCCGCTCAGGGGGCTCCAAGAGACCCGCGTCGCGACTCGAGAGGAGAGCGGAGTCCTTGGCTTCCCCTCGAGACGAGGCCTGACTCCCCGGGGGAGCCTGGAATGCAACCCCGAGATCTCTGCCTTCCCTGGGGAGGAAGAGTAGGTCCCGGACACACGCCTAGGTGAGGTCTCTTCGGCCCTGCAGTGACTCGAGCGCAACCCCCAGCTTTCCCTCGCAACCCGAGGGGAAGATTGGGCTTCCCAGGGCCAACCCAAGGGGAAGGCTGAGATCCCCGTCGTAACTCGAGAATCCCGCCGCAACTCGAGAAAAACCACGTGGTTCCCACCTCTTGGCAAGATGAGGCCCTTGCCCGCCACGGCGTCTCAAGGGAAGTCCCCTGTTCCGCCCTGAAGGGCGAAACGGTCCCTGACAGCCTTCCTGCGACCCCCAAAAGTCCCCCGACACGCCGGGTTCCCTCGAGGGGAACACCGAGGGTCCCGGCACCTCTTCCTCTGAGCCCCTTCTCCCCTCCTGATCGCGACAGGAGAGGCGATTCCCCTGCGTGGTCTGGAAGGGGTTCCCGGCCTTCCCGGCGCACCTCAGGATGAGGCCGGTCTCACGAGGAAATTCGAGACGAGCCACGTGGGTGGGGCCACATGCCGAACGCCCCCGATTCCCCGGTCCGCCCTTGAGAAGGACCCGAGGCCCGGACCCCTCTTCGAAGGCAACCCTGTGGGGGAAGGCACAACACGAAGGGGCACTGCAACCCCAGTGCATCGTCCGCAAAGACCCGCGGGTTCCACACACAGCTCGACGAGGGGCCTGAGACCCCCTGAGCAACTCGAGAGGCCAGCGGGGTTCCCTTCCTCAGACAAGACGAGGCCTGACTCTCCTGTCCCAACTCTGCAGGGACCCTGCGGTCGCAGTCCGAAACGGAGAGGAAGCCTGAGGTTCCTGCCTCCCCTCGAGGTGAGGCCCTCTTCCGTTGCGCCAGACCCAGCGGAGTCCCGAGGGGCCCCGCCACCTCCACAGGATCCCTCGCCTCTCAGAGGCACCCTGGGAAGTTCCCTAAGGTCCCCGGCAGAAGGCGAGGGACACGAGGGTTTCCCGCCGCCCCCCGAGAAAGACCTCGAGAGTCCTTCTTCAACGCGTCTCGAGGCCCTAGTCCCCTCCCGTGACTCGAGAGCCAGGACGCGCTCCCCCTCGCCACGCGCATGGAGACCTGACTTCCCTGGCGCCGCACGAGAGGCTCCCTGAGATCCTCGTCGTGCCTCGGGAGAAAACCCCCACGGGCGCCGCAGCTCGAGGAAACCCCTGAGACGCCCCCGTCCTCGCGAGCTGAGGGCCTTCTTTTCCTGCATGGCCTGGAGTGCAATCCCGGGTCCTCTCTCCAAACGGAAGAGGAGGCTGGACTCCCTTGAGGCCGCTCAGGGGGCTCCAAGAGACCCGCGTCGCGACTCGAGAGGAGAGCGGAGCCCTTGGCTTCCCCACGAGACGAGGCCTGACTCCCCGGGGGAGCCTGGAATGCAACCCCGAGATCCCTGCCTTCCCTGGAGAGGAAGAGTAGGTCCCGGACACACGCCTAGGTGAGGTCTCTTCGGCCCTGCAGTGACTCGAGCGCAACCCCCAGCTTTCCCTCGCAACCCGAGGGGAAGATTGGGCTTCCCAGGGCCAACCCAAGGGGAAGGCTGAGATCCCCGTCGTAACTCGAGAATCCCGCCGCAACTCGAGAAAAACCACGTGGTTCCCACCTCTTGGCAAGATGAGGCCCTTGCCCGCCACGGCGTCTCAAGGGAAGTCCCCTGTTCCGCCCTGAAGGGCGAAACGGTCCCTGACAGCCTTCCTGCGACCCCCAAAAGTCCCCCGACACGCCGGGTTCCCTCGAGGGGAACACCGAGGGTCCCGGCACCGCTTCCTCTGAGCCCCTTCTCCCCTCCTGACCGCGACAGGAGAGGCGATTCCCCTGCGTGGTCTGGAAGGGGTTCCCGGCCTTCCCGGCGCACCTCAGGATGAGGCCGGTCTCACGAGGAAATTCGAGACGAGCCACGTGGGTGGGGCCACATGCCGAACGCTCCCGATTCCCCGGTCCGCCCTTGAGAAGGACCCGAGGCCCGGACCCCTCTTCGAAGGCAACCCTGTGGGGGAAGGCACAACACGAAGGGGCACTGCCACCCCCGTGCATCGTCCGCAAAGACCCGCGGGTTCCACACACAGCTCGACGAGGGGCCTGAGACCCCCTGAGCAACTCGAGAGGCCAGCGGGGTTCCCTTCCTCAGACAAGACGAGGCCTGACTCTCCTGTCCCAACTCTGCAGGGACCCTGCGGTCGGAGTCCGAAACGGAGAGGAAGCCTGAGGTTCCTGCCTCCCCTCGAGGTGAGGCCCTCTTCCGTTGCGCCAGACCCAGCGGAGTCCCGAGGGGCCCCGCCACCTCCACAGGATCCCTCGCCTCTCAGAGGCACCCTGGGAAGTTCCCTAAGGTCCCCGGCAGAAGGCGAGGGACACGAGGGTTTCCCGCCGCCCCCCGAGAAAGACCTCGAGAGTCCTTCTTCAACGCGTCTCGAGGCCCTAGTCCCCTCCCGTGACTCGAGAGCCAGGACGCGCTCGCCCTCGCTACGTGCATGGAGACCTGACTTCCCTGGCGCCGCACGAGAGGCTCCCTGAGATCCTCGTCGTGCCTCGGGAGAAAACCCCCACGGGCGCCGCAGCTCGAGGAAACCCCTGAGACGCCCCCGTCCTCGCGAGCTGAGGGCCTTCTTTTCCTGCATGGCCCTGAGAGCAATCCCGGGTCCTCTCTCCAAACGGAAGAGGAGGCTGGACTCCCTTGAGGCCGCTCAGGGGGCTCCAAGAGACCCGCGTCGCGACTCGAGAGGAGAGCGGAGTCCTTGGCTTCCCCTCGAGACGAGGCCTGACTCCCCGGGGGAGCCTGGAATGCAACCCCGAGATCTCTGCCTTCCCTGGGGAGGAAGAGTAGGTCCTGGACACACGCCTAGGTGAGGTCTCTTCGGCCCTGCAGTGACTCGAGCGCAACCCCCAGCTTTCCCTCGCAACCCGAGGGGAAGATTGGGCTTCCCAGGGCCAACCCAAGGGGAAGGCTGAGATCCCCGTCGTAACTCGAGAATCCCGCCGCAACTCGAGAAAAACCACGTGGTTCCCACCTCTTGGCAAGAGGAGGCCCTTCCCCCCACGGCGTCTCAAGGGAAGTCCCCTGTTCCGCCCTGAAGGGCGAAACGGTCCCTGACAGCCTTCCTGCGACCCCCAAAAGTCCCCCGACACGCCGGGTTCCCTCGAGGGGAACACCGAGGGTCCCGGCACCGCTTCCTCTGAGCCCCTTCTCCCCTCCTGACCGCGACAGGAGAGGCGATTCCCATGCCTGGTCTGGAAGGGGTTCCCGGCCTTCCCGGCGCACCTCAGGATGAGGCCGGTCTCACGAGGAAACTCGAGACGAGCCACGTGGGTGGGGCCACATGCCGAACGCCCCCGATTCCCCGGTCCGCCCTTGAGAAGGACCCGAGGCCCGGACCCCTCTTCGAAGGCAACCCTGGGGGGGAAGGCACAACACGAAGGGGCACTGCCACCCCCGTGCATTGTCCGCAAAGACCCGCGGGTTCCACACACAGCTCGACCAGGGGCCTGAGACCCCCTGAGCAACTCGAGAGGCCAGCGGGGTTCCCTTCCTCAGACAAGACGAGGCCTGACTCTCCTGTCCCAACTCTGCAGGGACCCTGCGGTCGGAGTCCGAAACGGAGAGGAAGCCTGAGGTTCCTGCCTCCCCTCGAGGTGAGGCCCTCTTCCGTTGCGCCAGACCCAGCGGAGTCCCGAGGGGCCCCGCCACCTCCACAGGATCCCTCGCCTCTCAGAGGCACCCTGGGAAGTTCCCTAAGGTCCCCGGCAGAAGGCGAGGGACATGAGGGTTTCCCGCCGCCCCCCGAGAAAGACCTCGAGAGTCCTTCTTCAACGCGTCTCGAGGCCCTAGTCCCCTCCCGTGACTCGAGAGCCAGGACGCGCTCCCCCTCGCCACGCACATGGAGACCTGACTTCCCTGGCGCCGCACGAGAGGCTCCCTGAGATCCTCGTCGTGCCTCGGGAGAAAACCCCCACGGGCGCCGCAGCTCGAGGAAACCCCTGAGACGCCCCCGTCCTCGCGAGCTGAGGGCCTTCTTTTCCTGCATGGCCCTGAGAGCAATCCCGGGTCCTCTCTCCAAACGGAAGAGGAGGCTGGACTCCCTTGAGGCCGCTCAGGGGGCTCCAAGAGACCCGCGTCGCGACTCGAGAGGAGAGCGGAGTCCTTGGCTTCCCCTCGAGACGAGGCCTGACTCCCCGGGGGAGCCTGGAATGCAACCCTGAGATCTCTGCCTTCCCTGGGGAGGAAGAGTAGGTCCCGGACACACGCCTAGGTGAGGTCTCTTCGGCCCTGCAGTTACTCGAGCGCAACCCCCAGCTTTCCCTCGCAACCCGAGGGGAAGATTGGGCTTCCCAGGGCCAACCCAAGGGGAAGGCTGAGATCCCCGTCGTAACTCGAGAATCCCGCCGCAACTCGAGAAAAACCACGTGGTTCCCACCTCTTGGCAAGAGGAGGCCCTTGCCCGCCACGGCGTCTCAAGGGAAGTCCCCTGTTCCGCCCTGAAGGGCGAAACGGTCCCTGACAGCCTTCCTGCGACCCCCAAAAGTCCCCCGACACGCCGGGTTCCCTCGAGGGGAACACCGAGGGTCCCGGCACCGCTTCCTCTGAGCCCCTTCTCCCCTCCTGACCGCGACAGGAGAGGCGATTCCCATGCCTGGTCTGGAAGGGGTTCCCGGCCTTCCCGGCGCACCTCAGGATGAGGCCGGTCTCACGAGGAAATTCGAGACGAGCCACGTGGGTGGGGCCACATGCCGAACGCCCCCGATTCCCCGGTCCGCTCTTGAGAAAGACCCGAGGCCCGGACCCCTCTTCAAAGGCAACCCTGTGGCTGAAGGTACAACACGAAGGGGCACTGCCACCCCCGTGCATCGTCCGTAAAGACCCGCGGGTTCCACACACAGCTCGACCAGGGGCCTGAGACACCCTGAGCAACTCGAGAGGCCAGCGGGGTTCCCTTCCTCAGACAAGACGAGGCCTGACTCTCCTGTCCCAACTCTGCAGGGACCCTGCGGTCGGAGTCCGAAACGGAGAGGAAGCCTGAGGTTCCTGCCTCCCCTCGAGGTGAGGCCCTCTTCCGTTGCGCCAGACCCAGCGGAGTCCCGAGGGGCCCCGCCACCTCCACAGGATCCCTCGCCTCTCAGAGGCACCCTGGCAAGTTCCCTAAGGTCCCCGGCAGAAGGTGAGGGAAACGAGGGTTTCCCGCCGCCCCCCGAGAAAGACCTCGAGAGTCCTTCTTCAACGCGTCTCGAGGCCCTAGTCCCCTCCCGTGACTCGAGAGCCAGGACGCGCTCCCCCTCGCCACGCGCATGGAGACCTGACTTCCCTGGCGCCGCACGAGAGGCTCCCTGAGTTCCTCGTCGTGCCTCGGGAGAAAACCCCCACGGGCGCCGCAGCTCGAGGAAACCCCTGAGACGCCCCCGTCCTCGCGAGCTGAGGGCCTTCTTTTCCTGCATGGCCTGGAGAGCAATCCCCGGTCCTCTCTCCAAACGGAAGAGGAGGCTGGACTCCCTTGAGGCCGCTCAGGGGGCTCCAAGAGACCCGCGTCACGACTCGAGAGGAGAGCGGAGTCCTTGGCTTCCCCTCGAGACGAGGCCTGACTCCCCGGGGGAGCGTGCAATGCAACCCCGAGATCCCTTCCTTCCCTGGAGAGGAATATTAGGTCCCGGACACACGCCTAGGTGAGGTCTCTTCGGCCCTGCAGTGACTCGAGCGCAACCCCCAGCTGTCCCTCCCAACCCGAGGGGAAGATTGGGCTTCCCAGGGCCAACCCAAGGGAAGGCTGAGATCCCCGTCGTAACTCGAGAATGCCGCCGCAACTCGAGAAAAACCACGTGGTTCCCACCTCTTGGCAAGATGAGGCCCTTGCCCGCGACGGCGTCTCAAGGGAAGTCCCCTGTTCCGCCCTGAAGGGAGAAATGGTCCCTGACAGCCTTCCTGCGACCCCCAAACGTCCCCCGATATGCCGGGGTCCCCCGAGGGGAACTCCGATGGTCCCGGCTCCGCTTCCTCTGAGCCCCTTCTCCCCTCCTGATCGCGACAGGAGAGGCGATTCCCCTGCGTGGTCTGGAAGGGGTTCCCGGCCTTGCCGGCGCACCTCAGTATGAGGCCGGTCTCTCGAGGAAATTCGAGACGAACCACGTGGGTGGGGCCACCTGCCGAACGCCCCCGATTCCCCGGTCCGCTCTTGAGAAGACCCGAGGCCCGGACCCCTCTTCAAAGGCAACCCTGTGGCTGAAGGCACAACACGAAGGGGCACTGCCACCCCCGTGCATCGTCCGCAAAGACCCGCGGGTTCCACACACAGCTCGACGAGGGGTCTGAGACCCCCTGAGCAACTCGAGAGGCCAGCGGGGTTCCCTTCCTCAGACAAAACGAGGCCTGACTCTCCTGTCCCAACTCTGCAGGGACCCTGCGGTCGGAGTCCGAAACGGAGAGGAAGCCTGAGGTTCCTGCCTACCCTCGAGGTGAGGCCCTCTTCCGTTGCGCCAGACCCAGCGGAGTCCCGAGGGGCCCCGCCACCTCCACAGGATCCCTCGCCTCTCAGAGGCACCCTGGGAAGTTCCCTAAGGTCCCCGGCAGAAGGCGAGTGACACGAGGGTTTCCCGGCGCCCCCCGAGGAAGACCTCGAGAGTCCTTCTTCAACGCGTCTCGAGGCCCTAGTCCCCTCCCGTGACTCGAGAGCCAGGACACGCTCCCCCTCGCCACGCGCATGGAGACCTGACTTCCCTGGCGCCGCACGAGAGGCTCCCTGAGATCCTCGTCGTGCCTCGGGAGAAAACCCCCACGGGCGCCGCAGCTCGAGGAAACCCCTGAGACGCCCCCGTCCTCGCGAGCTGAGGGCCTTCTTTTCCTGCATGGCCTGGAGAGCAACCCCGGGTCCTCTCTCCAAACGGAAGAGGAGGCTGGACTCCCTTGAGGCCGCTCAGGGGGCTCCAAGAGACCCGCGTCGCGACTCGAGAGGAGAGCGGAGTCCTTGGCTTCTCCTCGAGGCGAGGTCTGACTCCCCGGGGGAGCCTGCAATGCAACCCCGAGATCCCTGCCTTCCCTGGAGAGGAATATTAGGTCCCGGACACACGCCTAGGTGAGGTCTCTTCGGCCCTGCAGTGACTCGAGCGCAACCCCCAGCTGTCCCTCGCAACCCGAGGGGAAGATTGGGCTTCCCAGGGCCAACCCAAGGGGAAGGCTGAGATCCCCGTCATAACTCGAGAATGCCACCGCAACTCGAGAAAAACCACGTGGTTCCCACCTCTTGGCAAGATGAGGCCCTTGCCCGCCACGGCGTCTCAAGGGAAGTCCCCTGTTCCGCCCTGAAGGGCGAAACGGTCCCTGACAGCCTTCCTGCGACCCCCAAAAGTCCCCCGACACCCCGGGGTCCCCCGAGGGGAACACCGAGGGTCCCGGCACCGCTTCCTCTGAGCCCCTTCTCCCCTCCTGATCGCGACAGGAGAGGCGATTCCCCTGCGTGGTCTGGAAGGGGTTCCCGGCCTTCCCGGCGCACCTCAGGATGAGGCCGGTCTCACGAGGAAATTCGAGACGAGTCACGTGATTGGGGCCACATGCCGAACGCCCCCGATTCCCCGGTCCGCTCTTGAGAAGGACCCGAGGCCCGGACCCCTCTTCGAAGGCAACCCTGTGGCTGAAGGCACAACACGAAGGGGCACTGCCACCCCAGGGCATCGTCCGCAAAGACCTGCGGGTTCCACACACAGCTCGACGAGGGGCCTGAGACTCCCTGAGCAACTCGAGAGGCCAGCGGGGTTCCCTTTCTCAGACAAGACGAGGCCTGACTCTCCTCTCCCAACTCTGCAGGGACCCTGCAGTCGGAGTCCGATACGGAGAGGAAGCCTGAGGTTCCTGCCTCCCCTC
Source organism: Bubalus kerabau (assembly GCF_029407905.1). Lineage (NCBI taxonomy): Eukaryota > Metazoa > Chordata > Mammalia > Artiodactyla > Bovidae > Bubalus > Bubalus kerabau. The sequence goes on along the minus strand of NW_026577889.1, from coordinate 1,029,443 downwards.
GAGGTGAGGCCCTCTTCCGTTGCGCCAGACCCAGCGGAGTACCGAGGGGCCCCGCCACCTGCACAGGATCCGTCGCCTCTCAGAGGCACACTGGGAAGTTCCCTAAGATCCCCGGCAGAAAGCGAGGGAAACGACGGTTTCCCGCCGCCCCCAGAGAAAGACCTCGAGAGTCCTTCTTCAACGCGTCTCGAGGCCCTAGTCCCCTCCCGTGACTCGAGAGCCAGGACGCGCTCCCCCTCCCCACGCGCATGGAGACCTAACTTCCCTTGCGTCGCACGAGAGGCTCCCTGAGATCCTCGTCGTGCCTCGGGAGAAAACCCCCACGGGCGCCGCAGCTCGAGGAAACCCCTGAGACGCCCCGTCCTCGCGAGCTGAGGGCCTTCTTTTTCTGCATGGCCTGGAGAGCAATCCCGGGTCCTCTCTCCGAACGGAAGAGGAGGCTGGACTCCCTTGAGGCCGCTCAGGGGGCTCCAAGAGACCCGCGTCGCGACTCGAGAGGAGAGCGGAGTCCTTGTCTTCCCCTCGAGACAAGGCCTGACTCCTCGGGGGAGCCTGGAATGCAACCCCGAGATCCCTGCCTTCCCTGGAGAGGAGTATTAGGTCCCGGACACACGCCTAGGTGAGGTCTCTTCGGCCCTGCAGTGACTCGAGCGCAACCCCCAGCTGTCCCTCGCAACCCGAGGGGAAGATTGGGCTTCCCAGGGCCAACCCAAGGGGAAGGCTGAGATCCCCGTCGTAACTCGAGAATGCCGCCGCAACTCGAGAAAAACCACGTGGTTCCCACCTCTTGGCAAGATGAGGCCCTTGCCCGCGACGGCGTCTCAAGGGAAGTCCCCTGTTCCGCCCTGAAGGGCGAAACGGTCCCTGACAGCCTTCCTGCGACCCCCAAAAGTCCCCCGACACGCTGGGGTCCCCCGAGGGGAACACCGACGGTCCCGGCACCGCTTCCTCTGAGCCCCTTCTCCCCTCCTGATCGCGACAGGAGAGGCGATTCCCCTGCGTGGTCTGGAAGGGGTTCCCGGCCTTCCCGGCGCCCCTCAGGATGAGGCCAGTCTCACGAGGAAATTCGAGACGAGCCACGTGGGTGGGGCCACATGCCGAACGCCCCCGATTCCCCGGTCCACTCTTGAGAAGGACCCGAGGCCCGGACCCCTCTTCGAAGGCAACCTGTGGCCGAAGGCACAACACGAAGGGGCACTGCCACCCCCGTGCATCGTCCGCAAAGACCCACGGGTTCCACACACAGGTCGACGAGGGGCCTGAGACCCCCTGAGCAACTCGAGAGGCCAGCGGGGTTCCCTTCCTCAGACAAGACGAGGCCTGACTCTCCTGTCCCAACTCTGCAGGGACCCTGCGGTCGGAGTCCGAAACGGAGAGGAAGCCTGAGGTTCCTGCCTCCCCTCGAGTTGAGGCCCTCTTCCGTTGCGCCAGACCCAGCGGAGTCCCGAGGGGCCCCGCCACCTCCACACGATCCCTCGCCTCTCAGAGGCACCCTGGCAAGTTCCCTAAGGTCCCCGGCAGAAGGCGAGGGAAACGAGGGTTTCCCGCCGCCCCCCGAGAAAGACCTCGAGAGTCCTTCTTCAACGCGTCTCGAGGCCCTAGTCCCCTCCCGTGACTCGAGAGCCAGGACGCGCTCCGCCTCGCCACGCGCATGGAGACCTGACTTCCCTGGCGCCGCACGAGAGGCTCCCTGAGATCCTCGTCGTGCCTCGGGAGAAAACCCCCACGGGCGCCGCAGCTCGAGGAAACCACTGAGATGCCCCCGTCCTCGCGAGCTGAGGGCCTTCTTTCCCTGCATGGCCTGGAGAGCAATCCCGGGTCCTCTCTCCAACGGAAGAGGAGGCTGGACTCCCTTGAGGCCGCTCAGGGGGCTCCAAGAGACCCGCGTCGCGACTCGAGAGGAGAGCGGAGTCCTTGGCTTCCCCTCGAGACGAGGCCTGACTCCCCGGGGGAGCCTGCAATGCAACCCCGAGATCCCTGCCTTCCCTGGAGAGGAATATTAGGTCCCGGACACACGCCTAGGTGAGGTCTCTTCGGCCCTGCAGGGACTCGAGCGCAATCCCCAGCTTTCCCTCGCAACCCGAGGGGAAGATTGGGCTTCCCAGGGCCAACCCAAGGGGAAGGCTGAGATCCCCGTCGTAACTCGAGAATGCCGCCGCAACTCGAGAAAAACCACGTGGTTCCCACCTCTTGGCAAGATGAGGCCCTTGCCCGCGACGGCGTCTCAAGGGAAGTCCCCTGTTCCGCCCTGAAGGGCGAAACGGTCCCTGAGAGCCTTCCTGCGACCCCCAAAAGTCCCCCGACACGCCGGGGTCCCCCGAGGGGAACACCGAGTTTCCCGGCACCGCTTCCTCTGAGCCCCTTCTCCCCTCCTGATGGCGACAGGAGAGGCGGTTCCCCTGCGTGGTCTGGAAGGGGTTCCCGGCCTTCCCGGCGCACCTCAGGATGAGGCCGGTCTCACCAGGAAATTCGAGATGATCCACGGGGGTGGTGTCACATGCCGATCGAACTCGATTTCCCGGTCCACTCTTGAGAAGAACCCGTTGCACGGACACCTCTTCGAAGGCAACCCTGTGGGTGAAGGCACAACACGAAGGGCCAAGGACACTCCCGTGCATCGTCCAGAAACACCCGTGGGTTCCACACACAGCTCGAAGAGGGGCCTGAGACCCCCTGAGCAACTCGAGAGGCAAGCGGAGATCCCTTCCTAAGACAAGACGAGGCCTAACTCTCCGCTCCCAACTCTGCAGGGACCCTGAGGTCGGAGGGTCGGAGTCAGAAACAGAGAGGAAGCCTGAGGTTCCTGCCTCCCCTCGAGTTGAGGCCCTCTTCCATTGCGCCAACCCCAGCGGAGTCCCGAGAGGCCCCGCTAACTCCACAGCATCGCTCACCTTTCAGAGGCACCCTAGGAAGTTCCCTCAGGTCCTCGGCAGAAGTCGAGGGAAATGAGGGTTTCCCGCCGCCACTCGAGAAAGACCTCGATAGTCCTTCTTCAAAGTGTCTTGAGGCCCTTGTCCCCTCTCTGGACTAGAGAGCAATGATGCGCTCCCCCTCGCCTCGCGCTTGCAGACCTGGCTTCCCTGGTGCCGCACGAGAGGCTCCCTGAGATCCTCGTCGTGCCTCGGGAGAAAACCCCCACGGGCGCCGCAGCTCGAGGAAACCCCTGAGACGCCCCCGTCCTCGCGAGCTGAGGGCCTTCTTTTCCTGCCTGGCCTGGAGAGCAATCCCGAGTCCTCTCTCCAAACTGAAGAGTAGGATGGACTCCCTTGAGGCGACTCATTGGGCTCCAAGAGATCCGCGTCGCGGCTCGAGAGGAGAGCGCAGTCCTTTGCTTCCCCTCGAGGCGAGGCCTGACTCCCCGGGGGAGTCTGGAGTGCAATCCCGAGATCCTTGTCTTCCCTTGAGAGGACTATTAGGTCCTGGACACACGCCTAGATGAGGTCTCTTTGGCCTTGCAGTGATTCGAGCACAACATCCAGCTTTCCCTCGCAACTCGAAGGGAAGTTTGGGCTTCCCAGGGCCAACACAAGAGGAAGCCTGAAATCCACGTCGTAACTCGAGAATCCCGCCGCAACTCGAGAAAAACCACGTGGTTCCATCGTCTTCGCAGCATGAGGCCCTTGCCCGCCACAGCGTCTCAAAAGAAGTCCCACGTTCCTACTGAAGTGCAAAACGGTACTTGGCACCCATGATGGCACCCCCAAAGTTCCCCAACATACAGGCCTCACTCGAGGGTAACACCCATGTTCCCCGCACCACATCATTTGAGCCCCTTCTCCCCTCCTGATTGCAACAGGAGTGTCGATTCTCCTGCTTTGTGTGGAAGGGGTTACCGATCTTCCCAGCGCACATCAGGATGAGGCCGGTCTCATGAGGAAATTGGAGATGTAGCCTCGTGGGTGGTGCCACATGCGGAAAGACCCCATTTCCCGGTCAGCTATTAATAAGAACCCGATGCCCGTACACTTCTTGGAATGCATCCCGTAGGATGAAGGCACAACAAGGAGGGACCCTGAACACCCGTGCATCTTTTGGAAAATTCTGCAGGTTCCACATACTGCTCGACAAGTGACCTGTTACCTCGTGAACAACTCGAGAGGCAAGCTAAGTTTCATTTCTCCACAGAATACGAGGCCTGACTCTCCTGTCCCAACTCTGCAGGAATCCTGAGATCGGAGTCTGAAATGGAGAGGAACCCTGAGGTTCCTTCCTCAACACGAGATGAGGCCCTCTTGTATTATACCACACCCAGTGGAGTCCCGAGAGGCCCCTCCCAACTCCACAGTATCAGTGTCTTCTCAGAGGCACCCTGAGCAACTCCCTGAGGTCACCGGCACAAGTCGAGGGAACACAGGGTATCCTGCCGCAACCCGAGAAAGACCTCAAGAGTCCGTCTTCAACGCGTCTTGAGGACGGATTCCCCTACCATGACTCGAGAGCAATGACACGCTCCCCCTCGCCATGCGCATGGACACCTGACTTCCCTGGCGCCACATGAGAGGCTCCCTGAGCTCCCCGTCATACCTCGTGAGAAACCCCACACTGGCGCCGCAGCTCGAGAAATCCCACCGTCATCGCGAGATTGGGGACTTCTTTTCCTGCCTGACCTGGAGAGCAATCCCTGGTCTTTTCTCCAAACTTCACAGGAGGCTTGACTCCCTTTAGGCCACAAAGTGGGCTCCAAGAGGTGCCCGTCGCGACTCGAAAGGAGAGCGGAGTCCTTTGCTTCCCTTCGACATGAGGCCTGACTCCCTGGGTGAGCCTGGAATGCAAAACTGAGATCCCTGTGGCCCTTGGAGAGGAACCTTAGGTCCTGGACACAAGCCTAGATGAGGTCTCCTTTGCCCTGCAGTGACTCGAGCGCAACCCCCAGCTCTCCCTCGCAACTCGAATGGATGATTGGACTTCCCTGGCCCAACACAAGAGGAAGCCTGAAATCCCCGTCGTAACTCGAGAATCCTGCCGCAACTCGAGAAAAACCACGTGGCTCCCCCGTCATCGCAAGATGAGGCCCTTGGCCGCTACAGCTTATCAAGAGAAGTCCCACGTTCCATCCTGAAGTACAAAACGGTACTTGGCACCCTTGATGCGACCCCCAAAGTTCCCTGACATACGGTCTCACTCGAGGGAAACACCAAAGTTCACGGCACCACTTCCTGTGAGCCCCTTCACCCCTCCTGATCGCGACAGAAGGGTCGATTCCCATGTTTTGTCTGCAAGGGGTTCCCGACGTTCCCCGCGAACCTCCGGATGAGGCTGGTCTCATGAGGAAATTCGAAAAGTAGCCTCATGGTTGGTGCCATATGCTGAAAGATCCCGAATTCCCGGTCCACTCTAGATAAGAACCTGACGCCCGGACATATCTTCGAAGGCAACCCTGTGGATGAAGGCACAACACGAAGTGACACTGACATCCCCATGCATCGTCTGGAAAAACCCGCAGATTCCACTCACAGCTCCAAATGTGGACTGTCACCTCGTGAACAACTCGAGAGGCAAGTGAAGTTGCATTCCTTCACACAAGACGAGGCCTTACTCTCCTGTCCCAACTCTTCAGGGACCCTGCAATTGGAGTCAGAAATGGAGAGGAACCCTGAGGTTCCTGCCTCAACTAGAGAAGAGGCCTTCTTCCATTGAACCAAACTCAGTGGTGTCCCGAGAGGCCCCTCCCAACACCACAGTATCCCTGAATTCTCAGAGGCTCCCTGAGAAGCTACCTGAGGTCACTGGCACAAGTCGAGGGAACCCAGAGTTTCCTGAAGTAACCCGAGAAAGACTTGGAGAGTCCTTTTTCAACGTCTCTTGATGCCCGATTCCCCTACCATGACTCCAGAGCAAGGACGCGCTCCCCTCGCCACAAGCAGGAAAACTGCCTTCCCTAGTATCACACAAGAGGCTCCCTGAGTACCCCATCGTACCTCGTGAGAAAACCCATACTGGCGCCGCAGTTCGAGAAAAACCACAAGATGCCCCCGTCAAGGAGAGATGGGGGCCTTCTTTTCCTGCCTGACCTGGAGAGCAATCCCTGGTCCTCTCTCCAAACTTCACAGGAGGATTGACTCCCTTTAGGCCACTCAGTTGGGTCCAAGGAATACCCGGTGCGACTCGAGAGGAGAGCGGAGTCCTTTGCTTCCCTCGAGACGAGGCCTGACTCCCCGGGTGAGTTTGGAATGCAACCCCGAGATCCATGTCACCCCTGGAGTGGAACATTATGTCCTAGACACAAGCCTAGATGAGGTCTATTTTGCCCTACAGTGACTCGAGCAACCTCCATCTCTCCCTCACAATTTGAATGGAAGATTGGTCTTCCCACGGTCAACACAAGAGGAAGTCTGAATTTCCCATCGTAATTCGAGAATTCAGCCTCAAGTCTTAAAAACCATGTGGTTCCCCCTTCATTGCAATATGAGGCCCTTGCCAGCTAGAGTCTCAAGAGAAGTCCCACGTTCCATCTTAAAGTTCGAAATGCTACTTGGCACCCTTGATGCGACCCCAAAGTTCCCCAACATACCGATCTCACTCCAGGGGAACACCGAAGTTCCCGGTGTCTCCAGGGAAGTCCCATGTTCCGCCCTGAAGGGCGAAACGGTACTTGACACCCTTGATGCGACCGCAAAAGTTTCCCGACACGCTGCGTTCCCTCGAGGGGAACACCGAGGGTCCCGGCACCACTTCATCTGAGCCCCTTCTCCCCTCCTGATCGCGACAGGAGAGTCGATTCCCCTGCTTTGTCTGGAAGTGGTTCCCGGCCTTCCTGGCGCACCTCAGGATGAGGCCGGTCTCAGGAGGAAATTCGAGACTAGCCACGTGTGAGGTGCCACGTGCCGAACGACTCCGATTTTCCGGTCCGCTCTTGATAAGAACCCGATGCCCGGACACCTCTTCGAAGGCAACCCTGTGGGTGAAGGCACAACACGAAAAGGCACTGACACCCCCGTGCATCATCCGGAAAAACCCGCAGGGTCTACACACAGCTCGACAAGGGGCCTGAGACTCCTGGAACAACTCGAGAGGCAACCAGAATTCCATTCCTCAGACAAGACGAGGCATGACTCTCCTGTCCCAACACTGCAGGGACCGTGCAGTCGGAGTCCGAAACCGAGAGGAAGCCTGACGTTCCTGCCTCCCCTCGAGATGAGGCCCTTTTCCATTGCGCCGAACCCAGCAGAGTCCCAAGAGGCCCTGCCAACGACACAGCATCCCTCACCTCTCAGAGGCACCGTGGGAAGTTCCCTAAGGTCCCCTGCAGAAGTCGAGGGAACCCAGGGTTCCCTGCCGCAACCCAAGAAAGACCTCAAGAGTCCTTCTTCAATGCGTCTTGAGGCCCGATTCGCCTACTATGACTCGAGAGCAATCACGCACTCCCCTTCACCACACGCACGGAGACCTGACGTCCCTAGCACCACACGAGAGGCTCTCTGAGCTCCCCGTTGTACCTCGTGAGAAATCTGATACTGGCGCCGCAGCTGGAGAAAACCCACGAGATGCCCCCGTCATCGCGAGATGAGGGCCTTTTTTCCTGCATGGCCAGGAAAACAATCCCGAGTCATCTCCAAACTCCATAGGAGGCTTCACTCCCTTTACGCCACGCAGTGGGCTCCAAGAGATACCCGTCGCGACTCGACAGGAGAGTGGAGTCCTTTTTTTCCCCTCAAGACGAGGCCTGACTCTCCGGGTGAGTCGAGAATGCAACCCTGAGATCCCTGTCGGCCCAGTAGTGGAACACTAGGTCCTGGACACAAGCGTAGATGAGGTCTATTTTGCCCTGCAGTGACTGGAGTGCAATCCCCAGTTCTAACTCGCAACTCGAATGGAATACTGGATTTTCCTGGCGCCACACAAGAGGCTCCCTGAGATCCCCGTGGTACTTCATGAGACACCCCACACTGGCGCCGCAGCTCGAGAAAACCCACGAGACGCCACCGTCATCTCGAGATGAGGGCCTTCTTTTCCTGCATGGCCTGGAGTCCAATCCCGAGTCCTCTCTCCAAACTCCACAGGAGGCTTGACTCCCTTTATTACACACATTGGGCTCCAAGAGATACCCATCGCGACTCGAGACGAGAGCGGAATTCTTTGCTTACCCTCGAGCTGAGAACTGACTCCCCGGATGAGTCTGGAATGCAAACCCGAGATCCCTGTCGCCCCTGGAGAGCAACATTAGATCCTGGACACAAGCCTAGATTAGGTCTCTTTTGCCCTGCAGTGACTCTAGCGCAATCCCCAGCTCCCCCTCGCAACCCGAATGGAAGATTGGATTTCAAGGCCAACAAGAGGAAGCCTAAATTCCCGGTCATGACTCGAGAATCCCGCCGCATCTTGAGCAAAACCACGTGGTTCTCCCGTCATCGCAAGATGAGGCCCTTGCCCATTACAGCGTTTCAAAAGATGTCCCAGGTTCCGTCTTGAAGTGCGAAACGGTACTTGGCACCCTTGATGCGACCCCAAAAGTCCCCCAACACGCCGGTCTCACTCAAGGGGAACACCGAGGTTCCCGGCACCACTTCATTTAAGCCCCTTCTCCCCTCCTGATAGTGACCGGTGGGTCGATTCCCCTGCTTTGTCTGCAAGGGGGCCCGACCTTCCCTGCACAACTCAGGATGAGGCCGGTCTCATGGGGAAATTCGATACGTAGCTTTGTGGGTGGTGCCACTTGCCGAAAGACTCCAATTTCCCGGTCCGCTCTTGATAAGAATCCGATGCTCGGACACCTCTTGGAAGGCAGCCTTGAGTATGAAGGTACAACACTAAGGGGCACAAACACACCTGTGCATCAACCGGAAAAACGGGCAGGTTACATACACAGCTCGACAAGTGGCCTGTCACCTCGAGAACAACTCGAGAGGCAAGAGGAGTCCCATCCTCCAGAAAAGACGAGGCCTGACTCTCCTGTACCAACATGCAGGGACCTTGCGATCTGAGTCAGAAATGGAGAGGAACACTGAGGTTCCTGCTTCAACTCAAGATGAGTCCCTCTTACATTCCACCAAATGCAGAGGAGTCTCGAGAGGCCCCTCCAAACTGCACAGTATCCCTGACTTCTCAGAGGCACTCTGAGAAGCTCCCTGAGGTCGCAGGCACAAGTCAAGGGAACCCTGGGTTTTATGCAGTGACCCGAGAAAGACCTCGAGAGTCCTTCTTCAACCCGTCTTGAGGCCCGATTACCCTACCATCACTCAAGAGCAATGACGAACTCCCCCTAGCCATCTCATGGGGACCTGACTTCCCTGGCGCCACACGAGAGGCTCCCTGAGCTCCCCATCATATCTCGTGAGAAACCCCACACTGGCGCCGCAGCTCGAGAAAACCCATGAGACGCTCCCGTCATCACGAGAGGAGGGCCATCTTTAACTGCATGGTATGCAGATCAAGCGTGAACCTTCTGTCCAAGCTACACACGACGCTTGACTCCCTTTAGGCCACTCATTGGGCTCCAAGAGTTACATGTCGTGACTCGAGAGGATAGTGGAGTCCTTTGCTTCCACTCGAGATGAGGCGTGACCCACCGGGTGAGACTGGAATGCGACCCCGATATCCCTGTTGCCCCTGGAGAGCAATACTACGTCCTGGACCCAAGCCTAGATGAGGACTCTTTGCCCTGAAGTGACTCGAGAGCAACCCACAGCTCTCTCTGACAAGTTGAATGGAAGATTGGACTTCCTGGGCCAACACAAGAGGAAGCCTGAATTTCCCGTCGTAACTCGAGAATCCCGCTGCAACTCGAGAAAAACCACGTGTTTCCCTCGTCATCGCAATATGAGGCCCTTGCCCGCTAGAGCATCTCCAGAGAATTCCCACGTTCCATCTTGAAGTGCGAAACTGTACTTGGCACCCTTGATGCGACCTCAAAAGTGCCGTGACATACCGGTCTCACTCGAGGGGACCACCGAAGTTCCCGGCACCACTTCATTTGAGCCCCTTCTCCCCTTCTGATCGCGACCGGTGGGTCGATTCCCCTGCTTTGTCTGCAAGGGGTTCCCTACCTTCACGGCGAACCTCAGGATGAGGCCGGTCTCCCGAGGAAATTCGAGACGTAGCCTCGTGGGTGGTACCACATGCTGAAAGACCCCAATTTTCTGGTACGCTCTTGAAAAGAACCCGATGCCCGGACACCTCTTTGAAGGCAACCCTGTGGATGAAGGCACAACACGAAGGGGCACTGACACCCCTGTGCATCATCCGGAAAAACCCACAGGTTCCACACACAGCTCAACTAGTGGCCTGTCACTCCATGAACAACTCGCAAGGCAAGCGGAGATCCATGCCTCCACAGAAGATGAGGCGTGACTCTCTTGTCCATACTCTGCAGGTACTCTGCGACCCGAGTCAGAAATGGAGAGGACACCTGAGGTTCCTGCCTCCATACGAGATGAGGCCCTCTTCAATTGCACCAAACACAGTTGAGTAACGAAAGGCCCCTCCCAAATCCACAGTGTCCCTGACTTCTCAGAGGCACCCTGAGAAGTTGCCTGAGGTCACCGACACAAGTCGAGGGAACCCAGGGTTCCCTGCCGCAACCCGAGAAAGACCTCGAGAGTCCTTCTTCAATGCGTCTTGAGGCCCGATTTGCCTACTATGACTCGAGAGCAATCACGCACTCCCCTTCACCACACGCACGGAGACCTGACGTCCCTAGCACCACACGAGAGGCTCTCTGAGCTCCCCGTCGTACCTTGTGAGAAATCTGATACTGGCGCCACAGCTGGAGAAAACCCACGAGACGCCCCCGTCATCGAGAGATGAGGGCCTTTTTTCCTGCATGGCCAGGAAAACAATCCCGAGTCATCTCTCCAAACTCCATAGGAGGCTTCACTCCCTTTACGCCACACAGTGGGCTCCAAGAGATACCCGTCGCGACTCGCCAGGAGAACGGAGTCCTTTTTTTCCCCTCAAGACGAGGCCTGACTCTCCAGGTGAGTCGAGAATGCAACCCTGAGATCCCTGTCGGCCCAGTAGTGGAACACTAGGTCCTGGACACAAGCGTAGATGAGGTCTATTTTGCCCTGCAGTGACTGGAGTGCAATCCCCAGTTCTAACTCGCAACTCGAATGGAATACTGGATTTTCCTGGCGCCACACAAGAGGCTCCCTGAGATCCCCGTGGTACTTCATGAGACACCCCACACTGGCGCCGCAGCTCGAGAAAACCCACGAGACGCCACCGTCATCTCGAGATGAGGGCCTTCTTTTCCTGCATGGCCTGGAGTCCAATCCCGAGTCCTCTCTCCAAACTCCACAGGAGGCTTGACTCCCTTTATTACACACATTGGGCTCCAAGAGATACCCATCGCGACTCGAGACGAGAGCGGAATTCTTTGCTTACCCTCGAGCTGAGAACTGACTCCCCGGATGAGTCTGGAATGCAAACCCGAGATCCCTGTCGCCCCTGGAGAGCAACATTAGATCCTGGACACAAGCCTAGATTAGGTCTCTTTTGCCCTGCAGTGACTCTAGCGCAATCCCCAGCTCCCCCTCGCAACCCGAATGGAAGATTGGATTTCAAGGCCAACAAGAGGAAGCCTAAATTCCCGGTCATGACTCGAGAATCCCGCCGCATCTTGAGCAAAACCACGTGGTTCTCCCGTCATCGCAAGATGAGGCCCTTGCCCATTACAGCGTTTCAAAAGATGTCCCAGGTTCCGTCTTGAAGTGCGAAACGGTACTTGGCACCCTTGATGCGACCCCAAAAGTCCCCCAACACGCCGGTCTCACTCAAGGGGAACACCGAGGTTCCCGGCACCACTTCATTTAAGCCCCTTCTCCCCTCCTGATAGTGACCGGTGGGTCGATTCCCCTGCTTTGTCTGCAAGGGGGCCCGACCTTCCCTGCACAACTCAGGATGAGGCCGGTCTCATGGGGAAATTCGATACGTAGCTTTGTGGGTGGTGCCACTTGCCGAAAGACTCCAATTTCCCGGTCCGCTCTTGATAAGAATCCGATGCTCGGACACCTCTTGGAAGGCAGCCTTGAGTATGAAGGTACAACACTAAGGGGCACAAACACACCTGTGCATCAACCGGAAAAACGGGCAGGTTACATACACAGCTCGACAAGTGGCCTGTCACCTCGAGAACAACTCGAGAGGCAAGAGGAGTCCCATCCTCCAGAAAAGACGAGGCCTGACTCTCCTGTACCAACATGCAGGGACCTTGCGATCTGAGTCAGAAATGGAGAGGAACACTGAGGTTCCTGCTTCAACTCAAGATGAGTCCCTCTTACATTCCACCAAATGCAGAGGAGTCTCGAGAGGCCCCTCCAAACTGCACAGTATCCCTGACTTCTCAGAGGCACTCTGAGAAGCTCCCTGAGGTCGCAGGCACAAGTCAAGGGAACCCTGGGTTTTATGCAGTGACCCGAGAAAGACCTCGAGAGTCCTTCTTCAACCCGTCTTGAGACCCGATTACCCTACCATCACTCAAGAGCAATGACGAACTCCCCCTAGCCATCTCATGGGGACCTGACTTCCCTGGCGCCACACGAGAGGCTCCCTGAGCTCCCTCTCGTACCTCGTCAGAAACCTGGCACTAGCGCGGCAGTCTAGAAAACCCACGAGACGCCGCCGTCATCGCGAGATGAGGGCCTTCTTTTCCTGCATGGCGTGGAGAGGAATCCCGAGTCCTCTATCCAAACACCACAGGAGGCTTGACTCCCTTTAGGGCACACAGTGGGCTCCAAGAGATACCCATCGCGACCCAAAAGGACAGCAGAGTTCTTTGCTTCCCCTTGAGACGAGGCCTGATTCCCCGGGTGAGTGTGGTATGCAAGCCCGAGATCCCTGTCGCCCCTAGGGACGAACATTAAGTCCTGGACACAAGCCTAGATGAGGTCTATTTTGCCCTGCAGTGACTCGAGGGCAATCCCCAGCTCTCCCTTGAAACTCGAATGGAAGATAGGACTTCCCTGGGCCAACACATGAGGAAGACTGTATTCCCCGTCGAAACTCGAGAATCCCGCCACAACTCCAGAAACGCCACGTGGCTCCCCCGTCATCGCAAGATGAGGCCCTTGCCCCCTACAGCATCTCAAGAGAAGTCCCACGTTCCGTCTTGAAGTGCAAATCGGTATTGGCACCCTTGATGCAACCTCAAAAGTTCCTCGACACACCAGTCTGACTCGAGGAGAACACCGAGGTTCCCGGCACCACTACATCTGGGCCCCTTCTCCCCTCCTGATCGCGACAGGAGGGTCGATTCCCCTGTTTTGTCTTGAAGGGGTTCCCGCCTTTCCCGGTGCATCTCAGGATGAGGCCGGTCTCACGATGATATTCGAGACATAGCCTCGTGGATGGTGACACATGCCGAAAGACCCCGATTTCCCGGTCCGCTCTTGATAAGATCCCAATGCCCGGACACCTCTTTGAAGATAACCCTTTTGATGAAGGCACAACAGGAAGGGGCACTGACACCCCCGGGTATCGTCCGGAGAAACCCGCAGGTACCACACACAGCTAGAGAAGTGACCTGTCACCCCGTGAACAACTGGAGAGGCAAGCAGAGTTCCATTCCTCCACACAAGACGAGGCCTGACTCTCCTGTTCGAACTCTGCAGCGAAACTGCGATCCGAGTCAGATCTGGCCCAGGGGAAGTCAGGAGAGGAAACATGAGTTTCCTGCCTCCACTCGAGATGAGGCCCTCTTCCATTGCACCGAACCCAGTGGAGTCCCGAGAGGCCCCTCCCAACTGCACAGTATCCCTGACTTCTCAGAGGCACCCTTAGACCTTCCTGAGATCACCGGCACAAGTCGAGGGAACCAAGGGTTTCCTGCCCCAACCCGTAAAAGACCTCGAGAGTCCTTCTTCAACGCGTCTTGAGGTGCGATTCCCCTACCATGACTCGAGAGCAATGACGCGCTCCCCCTAGCCACGAGCATAGAAACCTGACTTCCCTGGCACCACAGGAGAGGCTCCCTGAGCTCCCCATTATACCTCGTGAGCAACACCACACTGGAGCCGCAGCTCGAGTATACCCACGAGACACCCCAGTCCTCACGAGATGAGGGCCTTCTTTTGCTGTATGGCCTGGAGAGCAATCCTGAGTCCTCTCTCCAAACTCCACAGGAGGCTTGACTCATTTTAGGCCACACAGTGAGCTCCAAGATATACCCGTCGCAACTTGACAGGAGAGCGGTGTCCTTGGCTTCCCCTCGAGACGAGGCCGGATTCCCCGGGTGAGTCGAGAATGCAATGCCGAGATAGCTGTCGCCCCAGCAGAGGAACATTAGGTCCTGGACACAAGACTAGATGAGCTCTATTTGGCCCTGCAGTGTCTCGAGAGCAATCCCCAGTTCTAACTCACAATTCGAAAGAAAACTGGACTTCCCTGGGCCAGTTGAAGAGGAAGCCTGAATTCCCCGTCGTCACTCGACAATCCCGCCGCAACTCGAGAAAAAACACGTGGTTCCAACGTCTTCGCAAGATGAGGCCCTTGCCCACTACGGCGTCTCAAGGGAAGTTCCATGTTCCACCCTGAAGTGAGAAACGGTACCTGACACCCTTCGTGAGAACCCCAAAGGTACCCCGACACCCCGGGTTCCCTCGATGGGAACACCGAGAGTCCCGGCACCGCTTCATCTGAGCCCCTTCTCCCCTCCTGATCGCGACAGGAGAGGCGATTCCCCTGCGTGGTCCGGAAGGGGTTCCCGGCCCTCCCGGCGCACCTCAGGATGAGGCCGGTCTCACGAGGAAATTCGAGACGAGCCACGTGGGTGGGGCCACATGCCGAACGCCCCCGATTCCCCGGTCCGCCCTTGAGAAGGACCCGAGGCCCGGACCCCTCTTCGAAGGCAACCCTGTGGGGGAAGGCCCAACACGAAGGGGCACTGCCACCCCCGTGCATCGTCTGCAAAGACCCGCGGGTTCCACACACAGCTCGACGAGGGGCCTGAGACCCCCTGAGCAACTCGAGAGGCCAGCGGGGTTCCCTTCCTCAGACAAGACGAGGCCTGACTCTCCTGTCCCAACTCTGCAGGGACCCTGCGGTCGGAGTCCGAAACGGAGAGGAAGCCTGTGGTTCCTGCCTCCCCTCGAGGTGAGGCCCTCTTCCGTTGCGCCAGACCCAGCGGAGTCCCGAGTGGCCCCGCCACCTCCACAGGATCCCTCGCCTCTCAGAGGCACCCTGGCAAGTTCCCTAAGGTCCCCGGCAGAAGGCGAGGGACACGAGGGTTTCCCGCCGCCCCCCGAGAAAGACCTCGAGAGTCCTTCTTCAACGCGTCTCGAGGCCCTCGTCCCCTCCCGTGACTCGAGAGCCAGGACACGCTCCCCCTCACCACGCGCATGGAGACCTGACTTCCCTGGCGCCGCACGAGAGGCTCCCTGAGATCCTCGTTGTGCCTCGGGAGAAAACCCCCACGGGCGCCGCAGCTCGAGGAAACCCCTGAGACGCCCCCGGCCTCGCGAGCTGAGGGCCTTCTTTTCCTGCATGGCCTGGGGAGCAATCCCGGGTCCTCTCTCCAAACGGAAGAGGAGGCTGGACTCCCTTGAGGCCACTCAGGGGGCTCCAAGAGACCCGCGTCGCGACTCGAGAGGAGAGCGGAGTCCTTGGCTTCCCCTCGAGACGAGGCCTGACTCCCCGGGGGAGCCTGGAATGCAACCCCGAGATCCCTGCCTTCCCTGGAGAGGAATATTAGGTCCCGGACACACGCCTAGATGAGGTCTCTTCGGCCCTGCGGTGACTCGAGCGCAACCCCCAGCTTTCCCTCGCAACCCGAGGGGAAGATTGGGCTTCCCAGGGCCAACCCAAGGGGAAGGCTGAGATCCCCGTCGTAACTCGAGAATCCCGCCGCAACTCGAGAAAAACCACGTGGTTCCCACCTCTTGGCAAGATGAGGCCCTTGCCCGCCACGGCGTCTCAAGGGAAGTCCCCTGTTCCGCCCTGAAGGGCGAAACGGTCCCTGACAGCCTTCCTGCGACCCCCAAAAGTCCCCCGACACGCCGGGTTCCCTCGAGGGGAACACCGAGGGTCCCGGCACCGCTTCCTCTGAGCCCCTTCTCCCCTCCTGATCGCGACAGGAGAGGCGATTCCCCTGCGTGGTCTGGAAGGGGTTCCCGGCCTTCCCGGCGCACCTCAGGATGAGGCCGGTCTCACGAGGAAATTCGAGACGAGCCACGTGGGTGGGGCCACATGCCGAATGCCCCCGATTCCCCGGTCCGCCCTGAGAAGGACCCGAGGCCCGGACCCCTCTTCGAAGGCAACCCTGTGGGGGAAGGCCCAACACGAAGGGGCACTGCCACCCCCGTGCATCGTCCGCAAAGACCCGCGGGTTCCACACACAGCTCGACGAGGGTCCTGAGACCCCCTGAGCAACTCGAGAGGCCAGCGGGGTTCCCTTCCTCAGACAAGACGAGGCCTGACTCTCCTGTCCCAACTCTGCAGGGACCCTGCGGTCGGAGTCCGAAACGGAGAGGAAGCCTGAGGTTCCTGCCTCCCCTCGAGGTGAGGCCCTCTTCCGTTGCGCCAGACCCAGCGGAGTCCCGAGGGGCCCCGCCACCTCCACAGGATCCCTCGCCTCTCAGAGGCACCCTGGCAAGTTCCCTAAGGTCCCCGGCAGAAGGCGAGGGACACGAGGGTTTCCCGCCGCCCCCCGAGAAAGACCTCGAGAGTCCTTCTTCAACGCGTCTCGAGGCCCTAGTCCCCTCCCGTGACTCGAGAGCCAGGACGCGCTCCCCCTCGCCACGCGCATGGAGACCTGACTTCCCTGGCGCCGCACGAGAGGCTCCCTGAGATCCTCGTCGTGTCTCGGGAGAAAACCCCCACGTGCGCCGCAGCTCGAGGAAACCCCTGAGACGCCCCCGTCCTCGCGAGCTGAGGGCCTTCTTTTCCTGCATGGCCTGGAGAGCAATCCCGGGTCCTCTCTCCAAACGGAAGAGGAGGCTGGACTCCCTTGAGGCCGCTCAGGGGGCTCCAAGAGACCCGCGTCGCGACTCGAGAGGAGAGCGGAGTCCTTGGCTTCCCCTCGAGACGAGGCCTGACTCCCCGGGGGAGCCTGGAATGCAACCCCGAGATCCCTGCCTTCCCTGGAGAGGAATAGTAGGTCCCGGACACACGCCTAGGTGAGGTCTCTTCGGCTCTGCGGTGACTCGAACGCAACCCCCAGCTTTCCCTCGCAACCCGAGGGGAAGACTGGGCTTCCCAGGGCCAACCCAAGGGGAAGGCTGAGATCCCCGTCGTAACTCGAGAATCCCGCCGCAACTCGAGAAAAACCACGTGGTTCCCACCTCTTGGCAAGATGAGGCCCTTGCCCGCCACGGCGTCTCAAGGGAAGTCCCCTGTTCCACCCTGAAGGGCGAAACGGTCCCTGACAGCCTTCCTGCGACCCCCAAAAGTCCCCCGACACGCCGGGTTCCCTCGAGGGGAACACCGAGTGTCCCGGCACCGCTTCCTCTGAGCCCCTTCTCCCCTCCTGATCGCGACAGGAGAGGCGATTCCCCTGTGTGGTCTGGAAGGGGTTCCCGGCCTTCCGGGCGCACCTCAGGATGAGGCCGGTCTCACGAGGAAATTCGAGACGAGCCACGTGGGTGGGGCCACATGCCGAACGCCCCCGATTCCCCGGTCCGCCCTTGAGAAGGACCCGAGGCCCGGACCCCTCTTCGAAGGCAACCCTGTGGGGGAAGGCCCAACACGAAGGGGCACTGCCACCCCCGTGCATCGTCCGCAAAGACCCGCGGGTTCCACACACAGCTCGACGAGGGTCCTGAGACCCCCTGAGCAACTCGAGAGGCCAGCGGGGTTCCCTTCCTCAGACAAGACGAGGCCTGACTCTCCTGTCCCAACTCTGCAGGGACCCTGCGGTCGGAGTCCGAAACGGAGAGGAAGCCTGTGGTTCCTGCCTCCCCTCGAGGTGAGGCCCTCTTCCGTTGCGCCAGACCCAGCGGAGTCCCGAGTGGCCCCGCCACCTCCACAGGATCCCTCGCCTCTCAGAGGCACCCTGGCAAGTTCCCTAAGGTCCCCGGCAGAAGGCGAGGGACACGAGGGTTTCCCGCCGCCCCCCGAGAAAGACCTCGAGAGTCCTTCTTCAACGCGTCTCGAGGCCCTCGTCCCCTCCCGTGACTCGAGAGCCAGGACACGCTCCCCCTCACCACGCGCATGGAGACCTGACTTCCCTGGCGCCGCACGAGAGGCTCCCTGAGATCCTCGTTGTGCCTCGGGAGAAAACCCCCACGGGCGCCGCAGCTCGAGGAAACCCCTGAGACGCCCCCGGCCTCGCGAGCTGAGGGCCTTCTTTTCCTGCATGGCCTGGGGAGCAATCCCGGGTCCTCTCTCCAAACGGAAGAGGAGGCTGGACTCCCTTGAGGCCACTCAGGGGGCTCCAAGAGACCCGCGTCGCGACTCGAGAGGAGAGCGGAGTCCTTGGCTTCCCCTCGAGACGAGGCCTGACTCCCCGGGGGAGCCTGGAATGCAACCCCGAGATCCCTGCCTTCCCTGGAGAGGAATATTAGGTCCCGGACACACGCCTAGATGAGGTCTCTTCGGCCCTGCGGTGACTCGAGCGCAACCCCCAGCTTTCCCTCGCAACCCGAGGGGAAGATTGGGCTTCCCAGGGCCAACCCAAGGGGAAGGCTGAGATCCCCGTCGTAACTCGAGAATCCCGCCGCAACTCGAGAAAAACCACGTGGTTCCCACCTCTTGGCAAGATGAGGCCCTTGCCCGCCACGGCGTCTCAAGGGAAGTCCCCTGTTCCGCCCTGAAGGGCGAAACGGTCCCTGACAGCCTTCCTGCGACCCCCAAAAGTCCCCCGACACGCCGGGTTCCCTCGAGGGGAACACCGAGGGTCCCGGCACCGCTTCCTCTGAGCCCCTTCTCCCCTCCTGATCGCGACAGGAGAGGCGATTCCCCTGCGTGGTCTGGAAGGGGTTCCCGGCCTTCCCGGCGCACCTCAGGATGAGGCCGGTCTCACGAGGAAATTCGAGACGAGCCACGTGGGTGGGGCCACATGCCGAATGCCCCCGATTCCCCGGTCCGCCCTGAGAAGGACCCGAGGCCCGGACCCCTCTTCGAAGGCAACCCTGTGGGGGAAGGCCCAACACGAAGGGGCACTGCCACCCCCGTGCATCGTCCGCAAAGACCCGCGGGTTCCACACACAGCTCGACGAGGGTCCTGAGACCCCCTGAGCAACTCGAGAGGCCAGCGGGGTTCCCTTCCTCAGACAAGACGAGGCCTGACTCTCCTGTCCCAACTCTGCAGGGACCCTGCGGTCGGAGTCCGAAACGGAGAGGAAGCCTGAGGTTCCTGCCTCCCCTCGAGGTGAGGCCCTCTTCCGTTGCGCCAGACCCAGCGGAGTCCCGAGGGGCCCCGCCACCTCCACAGGATCCCTCGCCTCTCAGAGGCACCCTGGCAAGTTCCCTAAGGTCCCCGGCAGAAGGCGAGGGACACGAGGGTTTCCCGCCGCCCCCCGAGAAAGACCTCGAGAGTCCTTCTTCAACGCGTCTCGAGGCCCTAGTCCCCTCCCGTGACTCGAGAGCCAGGACGCGCTCCCCCTCGCCACGCGCATGGAGACCTGACTTCCCTGGCGCCGCACGAGAGGCTCCCTGAGATCCTCGTCGTGCCTCGGGAGAAAACCCCCACGGGCGCCGCAGCTCGAGGAAACCCCTGAGACGCCCCCGTCCTCGCGAGCTGAGGGCCTTCTTTTCCTGCATGGCCTGGAGAGCAATCCCGGGTCCTCTCTCCAAACGGAAGAGGAGGCTGGACTGCCTTGAGGCCGCTCAGGGGCCTCCAAGAGACCCGCGTCGCGACTCGAGAGGAGAGCGGAGTCCTTGGCTTCCCCTCGAGACGAGGCCTGACTCCCCGGGGGAGCCTGGAATGCAACCCCGAGATCCCTGCCTTCCCTGGAGAGGAATAGTAGGTCCCGGACACACGCCTAGGTGAGGTCTCTTCGGCCCTGCGGTGACTCGAGCGCAACCCCCAGCTTTCCCTCGCAACCCGAGGGGAAGATTGGGCTTCCCAGGGCCAACCCAAGGGGAAAGCTGAGATCCCCGTCGTAACTCGAGAATCCCGCGGCAACTCGAGAAAAACCACGTGGTTCCCACCTCTTGGCAAGATGAGGCCCTTGCCCGCCACGGCGTCTCAAGGGAAGTCCCCTGTTCCGCCCTGAAGGGCGAAACGGTCCCTGACAGCCTTCCTGCGACCCCCAAAAGTCCCCCGACACGCCGGGTTCCCTCGAGGGGAACACCGAGGGTCCCGGCACCGCTTCGTCTGAGCCCCTTCTCCCCTCCTGATCGTGACAGGAGAGGCGATTCCCCTGCGTGGTCTGGAAGGGGTTCCCGGCCTTCCCGGCGCACCTCAGGATGAGGCCGGTCTCACGAGGAAATTCGAGACGAGCCATGTGGGTGGGGACACATGCCGAACGCCCCCGATTCCCCGGTCCGCCCTTGAGAAGGACCCGAGGCCCGGACCCCTCTTCGAAGGCAACCCTGTGGGGGAAGGCCCAACAGGAAGGGGCACTGCCACCCCCGTGCATCGTCCGCAAAGACCCGCGGGTTCCACACACAGCTCGACGAGGGGCCTGAGACCCCCTGAGCAACTCGAGAGGCCAGCGGGGTTCCCTTCCTCAGACAAGACGAGGCCTGACTCTCCTGTCCCAACTCTGCAGGGACCCTGCGGTCGGAGTCCGAAACGGAGAGGAAGCCTGAGGTTCCTGCCTCCCCTCGAGGTGAGGCCCTCTTCCGTTGCGCCAGACCCAGCGGAGTCCCGAGGGGCCCCGCCACCTCCACAGGATCCCTCGCCTCTCAGAGGCACCCTGGCAAGTTCCCTAAGGTCCCCGGCAGAAGGCGAGGGACACGAGGGTTTCCCGCCGCCCCCCGAGAAAGACCTCGAGAGTCCTTCTTCAACGTGTCTCGAGGCCCTCGTCCCCTCCCGTGACTCGAGAGCCAGGACGCGCTCCCCCTCGCCACGCGCATGGAGACCTGACTTCCCTGGCGCCACACGAGAGGCTCCCTGAGATCCTCGTCGTGCCTCGGGAGAAAACCCCCACGGGCGCCGCAGCTCGAGGAAACCCCTGAGACGCCCCCGTCCTCGCGAGCTGAGGGCCTTCTTTTCCTGCATGGCCTGGAGAGCAATCCCGGGTCCTCTCTCCAAACGGAAGAGGAGGCTGGACTGCCTTGAGGCCGCTCAGGGGGCTCCAAGAGACCCGCGTCGCGACTCGAGAGGAGAGCGGAGTCCTTGGCTTCCCCTCGAGACGAGGCCTGACTCCCCGGGGGAGCCTGGAATGCAACCCCGAGATCCCTGCCTTCCCTGGAGAGGAATAGTAGGTCCCGGACACACGCCTAGGTGAGGTCTCTTCGGCCCTGCGGTGACTCGAGCGCAACCCCCAGCTTTCCCTCGCAACCCGAGGGCAAGATTGGGCTTCCCAGGGCCAACCCAAGGGGAAGGCTGAGATCCCCGTCGTAACTCGAGAATCCCGCCGCAACTCGAGAAAAACCACGTGGTTCCCACCTCTTGGCAAGATGAGGCCCTTGCCCGCCACGGCGTCTCAAGGGAAGTCCCCTGTTCCGCCCTGAAGGGCGAAACGGTCCCTGACAGCCTTCCTGCGACCCCCAAAAGTCCCCCGACACGCCGGGTTCCCTCGAGGGGAACACCGAGGGTCCCGGCACCGCTTCCTCTGAGCCCCTTCTCCCCTCCTGATCGCGACAGGAGAGGCGATTCCCCTGCGTGGTCTGGAAGGGGTTCCCGGCCTTCCCGGCGCACCTCAGGATGAGGCCGGTCTCACGAGGAAATTCGAGACGAGCCACTTGGGTGGGGCCACATGCCGAACGCCCCCGATTCCCCAGGTCCGCCCTTGAGAAGGATCCGAGGCCCGGACCCCTCTTCGAAGTCAACCCTGTGGGGGAAGGCACAACAAGAAGGGGCACTGCCACCCCCGTGCATCGTCCGCAAAGACCCGCGGGTTCCACACACAGCTCGACGAGGGGCCTGAGACCCCGTGAGCAACTCGAGAGGCCAGCGGGGTTCAGTTCCTCAGACAAGACGAGGCCTGACTCTCCTGTCCCAACTCTGCAGGGACCCTGCGGTCGGAGTCCGAAACGGAGAGGAAGCCTGAGGTTCCTGCCTCCCCTCGAGGTGAGGCCCTCTTCCGTTGCGCCAGACCCAGCGGAGTCCCGAGGGGCCCCGCGACCTCCACAGGATCCCTCGCCTCTCAGAGGCACCCTGGCAAGTTCCCTAAGGTCCCCGGCAGAAGGCGAGGGAAACGAGGGTTTCCCACCGCCCCCCGACAAAGACCTCGAGAGTCCTTCTTCAACGCGTCTCGAGGCCCTAGTCCCCTCTGGTGACTCGAGAGCCAGGACGCGCTCCCCCTCGCCACGCGCATGGAGACCTGACTTCCCTGGCGCCGCACGAGAGGCTCCCTGAGATCCTCGTCGTGCCTCGGGAGAAAACCCCCACGGGCGCCGCAGCTCGAGGAAACCCCTGAGACGCCCCCGTCCTCGCGAGCTGAGGGCCTTCTTTTCCTGCATGGCCTGGAGAGCAATCCCGGGTCCTCTCTCCAAACGGAAGAGGAGGCTGGACTGCCTTGAGGCCGCTCAGGGGGCTCCAAGAGACCCGCGTCGCGACTCGAGAGGAGAGCGGAGTCCTTGGCTTCCCCTCGAGACGAGGCCTGACTCCCCGGGGGAGCCTGGAATGCAACCCCGAGATCCCTGCCTTCCCTGGAGAGGAATAGTAGGTCCCGGACACACGCCTAGGTGAGGTCTCTTCGGCCCTGCGGTGACTCGAGCGCAACCCCCAGCTTTCCCTCGCAACCCGAGGGGAAGATTGGGCTTCCCAGGGCCAACCCAAGGGGAAAGCTGAGATCCCCGTCGTAACTCGAGAATCCCGCGGCAACTCGAGAAAAACCACGTGGTTCCCACCTCTTGGCAAGATGAGGCCCTTGCCCGCCACGGCGTCTCAAGGGAAGTCCCCTGTTCCGCCCTGAAGGGCGAAACGGTCCCTGACAGCCTTCCTGCGACCCCCAAAAGTCCCCCGACACGCCGGGTTCCCTCGAGGGGAACACCGAGGGTCCCGGCACCGCTTCCTCTGAGCCCCTTCTCCCCTCCTGATCGTGACAGGAGAGGCGATTCCCCTGCGTGGTCTGGAAGGGGTTCCCGGCCTTCCCGGCGCACCTCAGGATGAGGCCGGTCTCACGAGGAAATTCGAGACGAGCCATGTGGGTGGGGACACATGCCGAACGCCCCCGATTCCCCGGTCCGCCCTTGAGAAGGACCCGAGGCCCGGACCCCTCTTCGAAGGCAACCCTGTGGGGGAAGGCCCAACAGGAAGGGGCACTGCCACCCCCGTGCATCGTCCGCAAAGACCCGCGGGTTCCACACACAGCTCGACGAGGGGCCTGAGACCCCCTGAGCAACTCGAGAGGCCAGCGGGGTTCCCTTCCTCAGACAAGACGAGGCCTGACTCTCCTGTCCCAACTCTGCAGGGACCCTGCGGTCGGAGTCCGAAACGCAGAGGAAGCCTGAGGTTCCTGCCTCCCCTCGAGGTGAGGCCCTCTTCCGTTGCGCCAGACCCAGCGGAGTCCCGAGGGGCCCCGCCACCTCCACAGGATCCCTCGCCTCTCAGAGGCACCCTGGCAAGTTCCCTAAGGTCCCCGGCAGAAGGCGAGGGACACGAGGGTTTCCCGCCGCCCCCCGAGAAAGACCTCGAGAGTCCTTCTTCAACGCGTCTCGAGGCCCTCGTCCCCTCCCGTGACTCGAGAGCCAGGACGCGCTCCCCCTCGCCACGCGCATGGAGACCTGACTTCCCTGGCGCCGCACGAGAGGCTCCCTGAGATCCTCGTCGTGCCTCGGGAGAAAACCCCCACGGGCGCCGCAGCTCGAGGAAACCCCTGAGACGCCCCCGTCCTCGCGAGCTGAGGGCCTTCTTTTCCTGCATGGCCTGGAGAGCAATCCCGGGTCCTCTCTCCAAACGGAAGAGGAGGCTGGACTGCCTTGAGGCCGCTCAGGGGGCTCCAAGAGACCCGCGTCGCGACTCGAGAGGAGAGCGGAGTCCTTGGCTTCCCCTCGAGACGAGGCCTGACTCCCCGGGGGAGCCTGGAATGCAACCCCGAGATCCCTGCCTTCCCTGGAGAGGAATAGTAGGTCCCGGACACACGCCTAGGTGAGGTCTCTTCGGCCCTGCGGTGACTCGAGCGCAACCCCCAGCTTTCCCTCGCAACCCGAGGGCAAGATTGGGCTTCCCAGGGCCAACCCAAGGGGAAGGCTGAGATCCCCGTCGTAACTCGAGAATCCCGCCGCAACTCGAGAAAAACCACGTGGTTCCCACCTCTTGGCAAGATGAGGCCCTTGCCCGCCACGGCGTCTCAAGGGAAGTCCCCTGTTCCGCCCTGAAGGGCGAAACGGTCCCTGACAGCCTTCCTGCGACCCCCAAAAGTCCCCCGACACGCCGGGTTCCCTCGAGGGGAACACCGAGGGTCCCGGCACCGCTTCCTCTGAGCCCCTTCTCCCCTCCTGATCGCGACAGGAGAGGCGATTCCCCTGCGTGGTCTGGAAGGGGTTCCCGGCCTTCCCGGCGCACCTCAGGATGAGGCCGGTCTCACGAGGAAATTCGAGACGAGCCACTTGGGTGGGGCCATATGCCGAACGCCCCCGATTCCCCAGGTCCGCCCTTGAGAAGGATCCGAGGCCCGGACCCCTCTTCAAAGGCAACCCTGTGGGGGAAGGCAGAACAAGAAGGGGCACTGCCACCCACGTGCATCGTCCGCAAAGACCCGCGGGTTCCACACACAGCTCGACGAGGGGCCTGAGACCCCGTGAGCAACTCGAGAGGCCAGCGGGGTTCCCTTCCTCAGACAAGACGAGGCCTGACTCTCCTGTCCCAACTCTGCAGGGACCCTGCGGTCGGAGTCCGAAACGGAGAGGAAGCCTGAGGTTCCTGCCTCCCCTCGAGGTGAGGCCCTCTTCCGTTGCGCCAGACCCAGCGGAGTCCCGAGGGGCCCCGCCACCTCCACAGGATCCCTCGCCTCTCAGAGGCACCCTGGCAAGTTCCCTAAGGTCCCCGGCAGAAGGCGAGGGACACGAGGGTTTCCCGCCGCCCCCCGAGAAAGACCTCGAGAGTCCTTCTTCAACGCGTCTCGGGGCCCTAGTCCCCTCCCGTGACTCGAGAGCCAGGACGCGCTCCCCCTCGCCACGCGCATGGAGACCTGACTTCCCTGGCGCCGCACGAGAGGCTCCGTGAGATCCTCGTCGTGCCTCGGGAGAAAACCCCCACGGGCGCCGCAGCTCGAGGAAACCCCTGAGACGCCCCCGTCCTCGCGAGCTGAGGGCCTTCTTTTCCTGCATGGCCTGGAGAGCAATCCCGGGTCCTTTCTCCAAACGGAAGAGGAGGCTGGACTCCCTTGAGGCCGCTCAGGGGGCTCCAAGAGACCCGCGTCGCGACTCGAGAGGAGAGCGGAGTCCTTGGCTTCCCCTCGAGACGAGGCCTGACTCCCCGGGGGAGCCTGGAATGCAACCCCGAGATCCCTGCCTTCCCTGGAGAGGAATAGTAGGTCCCGGACACACGCCTAGGTGAGGTCTCTTCGGCCCTGCGGTGACTCGAGCGCAACCCCCAGCTTTCCCTCGCAACCCGAGGGCAAGATTGGGCTTCCCAGGGCCAACCCAAGGGGAAGGCTGAGATCCCCGTCGTAACTCGAGAATCCCGCCGCAACTCGAGAAAAACCACGTGGTTCCCACCTCTTGGCAAGATGAGGCCCTTGCCCGCCACGGCGTCTCAAGGGAAGTCCCCTGTTCCGCCCTGAAGGGCGAAACGGTCCCTGACAGCCTTCCTGCGACCCCCAAAAGTCCCCCGACACGCCGGGTTCCCTCGAGGGGAACACCGAGGGTCCCGGCACCGCTTCCTCTGAGCCCCTTCTCCCCTCCTGATCGCGACAGGAGAGGCGATTCCCCTGCGTGGTCTGGAAGGGGTTCCCGGCCTTCCCGGCGCACCTCAGGATGAGGCCGGTCTCACGAGGAAATTCGAGACGAGCCACGTGGGTGGGGCCACATGCCGAACGCCCCCGATTCCCCGGTCCGCCCTTGAGAAGGACCCGAGGCCCGGACCCCTCTTCGAAGGCAACCCTGTGGGGGAAGGCACAACACGAAGGGGCACTGCCACCCCCGTGCATCGTCCGCAAAGTCCCGTGGGTTCCACACACAGCTCGACGAGGGGCCTGAGACCCCCTGAGCAACTCGAGAGGCCAGCGGGGTTCCCTTCCTCAGACAAGACGAGGCCTGACTCTCCTGTCCCAACTCTGCAGGGACCCTGCGGTCGGAGTCCGAAACGGAGAGGAAGCCTGAGGTTCCTGCCTCCCCTCGAGGTGAGGCCCTCTTCCGTTGCGCCAGACCCAGCGGAGTCCCGAGGGGCCCCGCCACCTCCACAGGATCCCTCGCCTCTCAGAGGCACCCTGGCAAGTTCCCTAAGGTCCCCGGCAGAAGGCGAGGGACACGAGGGTTTCCCGCCGCCCCCCGAGAAAGACCTCGAGAGTCCTTCTTCAACGCGTCTCGAGGCCCTCGTCCCCTCCCGTGACTCGAGAGCCAGGACGCGCTCCCCCTCGCCACGCGCATGGAGACCTGACTTCCCTGGCGCCGCACGAGAGGCTCCCTGAGATCCTCGTCGTGCCTCGGGAGAAAACCCCCACGGGCGCCGCAGCTCGAGGAAACCCCTGAGACGCCCCCGTCCTCGCGAGCTGAGGGCCTTCTTTTCCTGCATGGCCTGGAGAGCAATCCCGGGTCCTCTCTCCAAACGGAAGAGGAGGCTGGACTGCCTTGAGGTGGCTCAGGGGGCTCCAAGAGACCCGCGTCGCGACTCGAGAGGAGAGCGGAGTCCTTGGCTTCCCCTCGAGACGAGGCCTGACTCCCCGGGGGAGCCTGGAATGCAACCCCGAGATCCCTGCCTTCCCTGGAGAGGAATAGTAGGTCCCGGACACACGCCTAGGTGAGGTCTCTTCGGCCCTGCGGTGACTCGAGCGCAACCCCCAGCTTTCCCTCGCAACCCGAGGGGAAGATTGGGCTTCCCAGGGCCAACCCAAGGGGAAGGCTGAGATCCCCGTCGTAACTCGAGAATCCCGCCGCAACTCGAGAAAAACCACGTGGTTCCCACCTCTTGGCAAGATGAGGCCCTTGCCCGCCACGGCGTCTCAAGGGAAGTCCCCTGTTCCGCCCTGAAGGGCGAAACGGTCCCTGACAGCCTTCCTGCGACCCCCAAAAGTCCCCCGACACGCCGGGTTCCCTCGAGGGGCACACCGAGGGTCCCGGCACCGCTTCCTCTGAGCCCCTTCTCCCCTCCTGATCGCGACAGGAGAGGCGATTCCCCTGCGTGGTCTGGAAGGGGTTCCCGGCCTTCCCGGCGCACCTCAGGATGAGGCCGGTCTCACGAGGAAATTCGAGACGAGCCACTTGGGTGGGGCCACATGCCGAACGCCCCCGATTCCCCAGGTCCGCCCTTGAGAAGGATCCGAGGCCCGGACCCCTCTTCGAAGTCAACCCTGTGGGGGAAGGCACAACAAGAAGGGGCACTGCCACCCCCGTGCATCGTCCGCAAAGACCCGCGGGTTCCACACACAGCTCGACGAGGGGCCTGAGACCCCGTGAGCAACTCGAGAGGCCAGCGGGGTTCAGTTCCTCAGACAAGACGAGGCCTGACTCTCCTGTCCCAACTCTGCAGGGACCCTGCGGTCGGAGTCCGAAACGGAGAGGAAGCCTGAGGTTCCTGCCTCCCCTCGAGGTGAGGCCCTCTTCCGTTGCGCCAGACCCAGCGGAGTCCCGAGGGGTCCCGCCACCTCCACAGGATCCCTCGCCTCTCAGAGGCACCCTGGCAAGTTCCCTAAGGTCCCCGGCAGAAGGCGAGGGAAACGAGGGTTTCCCACCGCCCCCCGACAAAGACCTCGAGAGTCCTTCTTCAACGCGTCTCGAGGCCCTAGTCCCCTCTGGTGACTCGAGAGCCAGGACGCGCTCCCCCTCGCCACGCGCATGGAGACCTGACTTCCCTGGCGCCGCACGAGAGGCTCCCTGAGATCCTCGTCGTGCCTCGGGAGAAAACCCCCACGGGCGCCGCAGCTCGAGGAAACCCCTGAGACGCCCCCGTCCTCGCGAGCTGAGGGCCTTCTTTTCCTGCATGGCCTGGAGAGCAATCCCGGGTCCTCTCTCCAAACGGAAGAGGAGGCTGGACTGCCTTGAGGCTGCTCAGGGGGCTCCAAGAGACCCGCGTCGCGACTCGAGAGGAGAGCGGAGTCCTTGGCTTCCCCTCGAGACGAGGCCTGACTCCCCGGGGGAGCCTGGAATGCAACCCCGAGATCCCTGCCTTCCCTGGAGAGGAATAGTAGGTCCCGGACACACGCCTAGGTGAGGTCTCTTCGGCCCTGCGGTGACTCGAGCGCAACCCCCAGCTTTCCCTCGCAACCCGAGGGGAAGATTGGGCTTCCCAGGGCCAACCCAAGGGGAAAGCTGAGATCCCCGTCGTAACTCGAGAATCCCGCGGCAACTCGAGAAAAACCACGTGGTTCCCACCTCTTGGCAAGATGAGGCCCTTGCCCGCCACGGCGTCTCAAGGGAAGTCCCCTGTTCCGCCCTGAAGGGCGAAACGGTCCCTGACAGCCTTCCTGCGACCCCCAAAAGTCCCCCGACACGCCGGGTTCCCTCGAGGGGAACACCGAGGGTCCCGGCACCGCTTCCTCTGAGCCCCTTCTCCCCTCCTGATCGTGACAGGAGAGGCGATTCCCCTGCGTGGTCTGGAAGGGGTTCCCGGCCTTCCCGGCGCACCTCAGGATGAGGCCGGTCTCACGAGGAAATTCGAGACGAGCCATGTGGGTGGGGACACATGCCGAACGCCCCCGATTCCCCGGTCCGCCCTTGAGAAGGACCCGAGGCCCGGACCCCTCTTCGAAGGCAACCCTGTGGGGGAAGGCCCAACAGGAAGGGGCACTGCCACCCCCGTGCATCGTCCGCAAAGACCCGCGGGTTCCACACACAGCTCGACGAGGGGCCTGAGACCCCCTGAGCAACTCGAGAGGCCAGCGGGGTTCCCTTCCTCAGACAAGACGAGGCCTGACTCTCCTGTCCCAACTCTGCAGGGACCCTGCGGTCGGAGTCCGAAACGGAGAGGAAGCCTGAGGTTCCTGCCTCCCCTCGAGGTGAGGCCCTCTTCCGTTGCGCCAGACCCAGCGGAGTCCCGAGGGGCCCCGCCACCTCCACAGGATCCCTCGCCTCTCAGAGGCACCCTGGCAAGTTCCCTAAGGTCCCCGGCAGAAGGCGAGGGACACGAGGGTTTCCCGCCGCCCCCCGAGAAAGACCTCGAGAGTCCTTCTTCAACGCGTCTCGAGGCCCTCGTCCCCTCCCGTGACTCGAGAGCCAGGACGCGCTCCCCCTCGCCACGCGCATGGAGACCTGACTTCCCTGGCGCCGCACGAGAGGCTCCCTGAGATCCTCGTCGTGCCTCGGGAGAAAACCCCCACGGGCGCCGCAGCTCGAGGAAACCCCTGAGACGCCCCCGTCCTCGCGAGCTGAGGGCCTTCTTTTCCTGCATGGCCTGGAGAGCAATCCCGGGTCCTCTGTCCAAACGGAAGAGGAGGCTGGACTCCCTTGAGGCCGCTCAGGGGGCTCCAAGAGACCCGCGTCGCGACTCGAGAGGAGAGCGGAGTCCTTGGCTTCCCCTCGAGACGAGGCCTGACTCCCCGGGGGAGCCTGGAATGCAACCCCGAGATCCCTGCCTTCCCTGGAGAGGAATATTAGGTCCCGGACACACGCCTAGGTGAGGTCTCTTCGGCCCTGCGGTGACTCGAGCGCAACCCCCAGCTTTCCCTCGCAACCCGAGGGGAAGATTGGGCTTCCCAGGGCCAACCCAAGGGGAAGGCTGAGATCCCCGTCGTAACTCGAGAATCCCGCCGCAACTCGAGAAAAACCACGTGGTTCCCACCTCTTGGCAAGATGAGGCCCTTGCCCGCCACGGCGTCTCAAGGGAAGTCCCCTGTTCCGCCCTGAAGGGCGAAACGGTCCCTGACAGCCTTCCTGCGACCCCCAAAAGTCCCCCGACACGCCGGGTTCCCTCGAGGGGAACACCGAGGGTCCCGGCACCGCTTCCTCTGAGCCCCTTCTCCCCTCCTGATCGCGACAGGAGAGGCGATTCCCCTGCGTGGTCTGGAAGGGGTTTCCGGCCTTCCCGGCGCACCTCAGGATGAGGCCGGTCTCACGAGGAAATTCGAGACGAGCCACGTGGGTGGGGCCACATGCCGAACTCCCCCGATTCCCCGGTCCGCCCTTGAGAAGGACCCGAGGCCCGGACCCCTCTTCGAAGGCAACCCTGTGGGGGAAGGCACAACACGAAGGGGCACTGCCACCCCCGTGCATCGTCCGCAAAGTCCCGCGGGTTCCACACACAGGTCGACGAGGGGCCTGAGACCCCCTGAGCAACTCGAGAGGCCAGCGGGGTTCCCTTCCTCAGACAAGACGAGGCCTGACTCTCCTGTCCCAACTCTGCAGGGACCCTGCGGTCGGAGTCCGAAACGGAGAGGAAGCCTGTGGTTCCTGCCTCCCCTCGAGGTGAGGCCCTCTTCCGTTGCGCCAGACCCAGCGGAGTCCCGAGGGGCCCCGCCACCTCCACAGGATCCCTCGCCTCTCAGAGGCACCCTGGCAAGTTCCCTAAGGTCCCCGGCAGAAGGCGAGGGACACGAGGGTTTCCCGCCGCCCCCCGAGAAAGACCTCGAGAGTCCTTCTTCAACGCGTCTCGAGGCCCTAGTCCCCTCCCGTGACTCGAGAGCCAGGACGCGCTCCCCCTCGCCACGCGCATGGAGACCTGACTTCCCTGGCGCCGCACGAGAGGCTCCCTGAGATCCTCGTCGTGCCTCGGGAGAAAACCCCCACGGGCGCCGCAGCTCGAGGAAACCCCTGAGACGCCCCCGTCCTCGCGAGCTGAGGGCCTTCTTTTCCTGCATGGCCTGGAGAGCAATCCCGGGTCCTCTGTCCAAACGGAAGAGGAGGCTGGACTCCCTTGAGGCCGCTCAGGGGGCTCCAAGAGACCCGCGTCGCGACTCGAGAGGAGAGCGGAGTCCTTGGCTTCCCCTCGAGACGAGGCCTGACTCCCCGGGGGAGCCTGGAATGCAACCCCGAGATCCCTGCCTTCCCTGGAGAGGAATAGTAGGTCCCGGACACACGCCTAGGTGAGGTCTCTTCGGCCCTGCGGTGACTCGAGCGCAACCCCCAGCTTTCCCTCGCAACCCGAGGGGAAGATTGGGCTTCCCAGGGCCAACCCAAGGGGAAGGCTGAGATCCCCGTCGTAACTCGAGAATCCCGCCGCAACTCGAGAAAAACCACGTGGTTCCCACCTCTTGGCAAGATGAGGCCCTTGCCCGCCACGGCGTCTCAAGGGAAGTCCCCTGTTCCGCCCTGAAGGGCGAAACGGTCCCTGACAGCCTTCCTGCGACCCCCAAAAGTCCCCCGACACGCCGGGTTCCCTCGAGGGGAACACCGAGGGTACCGGCACCGCTTCCTCTGAGCCCCTTCTCCCCTCCTGATCGCGACAGGAGAGGCGATTCCCCTGCGTGGTCTGGAAGGGGTTCCCGGCCTTCCCGGCGCACCTCAGGATGAGGCCGGTCTCACGAGGAAATTCGAGACGAGCCACGTGGGTGGGGCCACATGCAGAACGCCTCCGATTCCCCGGTCCGCCCTTGAGAAGGATCCGAGGCCCGGACCCCTCTTCGAAGGCAACCCTGTGGGGGAAGGCACAACACGAAGGGGCACTGCCACGCCCGTGCATCGTCCGCAAAGTCCCGCGGGTTCCACACACAGCTCGACGAGGGGCCTGAGACCCCCTGAGCAACTCGAGAGGCCAGCGGGGTTCCCTTCCTCAGACAAGACGAGGCCTGACTCTCCTGTCCCAACTCTGCAGGGACCCTGCGGTCGGAGTACGAAACGGAGAGGAAGCCTGAGGTTCCTGCCTCCCCTCGTGGTGAGGCCCTCTTCCGTTGCGCCAGACCCAGCGGAGTCCCGAGGGGCCCCGCCACCTCCACAGGATCCCTCGCCTCTCAGAGGCACCCTGGGAAGTTCCCTAAGGTCCCCGGCAGAAGGCGAGGGACACGAGGGTTTCCCGCCGCCCCCCGAGAAAGACCTCGAGAGTCCTTCTTCAACGCGTCTCGAGGCCCTAGTCCCCTCCCGTGACTCGAGAGCCAGGACGCGCTCCCCCTCGCCACGCGCATGGAGACCTGACTTCCCTGGCGCCGCACGAGAGGCTCCCTGAGATCCTCGTCGTGCCTCGGGAGAAAACCCCCACGGGCGCCGCAGCTCGAGGAAACCCCTGAGACGCCCCCGTCCTCGCGAGCTGAGGGCCTTCTTTTCCTGCATGGCCTGGAGAGCAATCCCGGGTCCTCTCTCCAAACGGAAGAGGAGGCTGGACTCCCTTGAGGCCGCTCAGGGGGCTCCAAGAGACCCGCGTCGCGACTCGAGAGGAGAGCGGAGTCCTTGGCTTCCCCTCGAGGTGAGGCCTGACTCCCCGGGGGAGTCTGGAGTGCGACCCCGACATCCTTTTCTTCCCATGAGAGGACTATTAGGTCCTGGACACACGCCTAGATGAGGTCTCTTTGGCCCTGCAGTGACTCGAGCACAACCCCCAGCTTTCCCTCGCAACTCGAAGGGAAGTTTGGGCTTCCCAGGGCGAACACAAGAGGAAGCCTGAAATCCCCGTTGTAACTCGAGAATCCCGCCGCAACTCAAGAAAAACCACGTGGTTCCATCGTCTTCGCAGCATGAGCCCCTTGCCCGCCACAGCATCTCAAAAGAAGTCCCACGTTCCCACTGAAGTGCAAAACGATACTTGGCACCCATGATGGCACTCCCAAAGTTCCCCAACATACATGCTTCACTCGAGGGGAACACCCATGTCCCCACACCACATCATTTGAGCCCCTTCTCCCCTCCTGATTGCAACAGGAGTGTTGATTCTCCTGCTTTGTCTGGAAGGGGTTACCGATCTTCCCATTGCACCTCAGGATGAGGCCAGTCTCATGAGAAAATTGGAGATGTAGCCTCGTGGTGGTGCCACATGCGGAAAGACCCCATTTCCTGGTCCGCTATTAATAAGAACCCGATGCCCGTACACTTCTTCGAATGCATCCCGTTGGATGAAGGCACAACAAGGAGGGGCCCTGCACACCCGTGCATCTTTTGGAAAATTCTGCAGGTTCCACATACAGCTCGACAAGTGACCTGTTACCTCGTGAACAACTCGAGAGGCAAGCTAAGTTTCATTTCTCCACAGAATACGAGGCCTGACTCTCCTGTCCCAACTCTGCAGGAATCCTGAGATCGGAGTCTGAAATGGAGAGGAACCCTGAGGTTCCTTCCTCAACACGAGATGAGGCCCTCTTGCATTATACCACACCCAGTGGTGTCCCGAGTGGCCCCTCCCAACTCCACAGAATCCATGACTTCTCAGAGGCACCATGTTAAGCTCCCTGAGGTCACCAGCACAAGTCGAGAAAAACCAGGGTTTCCTGCCGCAACCGGAGAAAGACCTTGAGAGTCGTTCTTCAACGCCTCTTGAGGCCCGATTCCCCTACCATGACTCGAGAGCAATGACGCGCTCCCCCTCCACACGTGCATGGAGACCTGACTTTCCTGTCACCACACGAGAGACTCCCTGAGCTCCCCATCGTATCTTGTGAGAAACCCCATCCTGGCACCGCACCTCAAGAAAATGCACAAGATGCCTCCGTCATCACGATATGAGGGCCTTCTTTTCCTGCATGGCCTGGAGAGCAATCCCGAGTCCTCTCTCCAATCTCCACAGGAGGCTTGACTCCCTTTAGGCCACACAATGGGCTCTAAGAGATACCCGTCGCGACTCAAGTGGAGAGGGGAGTCCATTCATTACCCTCTTGAAGAGGCCTGACTCCTCGGGAGGATCTGGAATGCAACTCCGAGATCCCTGTTGCCCCTTGAAAGGAACATTAGGTCCTAGACACAAGCCTAGATGAGGTCTCTTTTGCCCTGCAATAACTCGAGCCAACCCCCAGCTCTAGCTCTCAACTCGTATGGAAATTTGGACTTCCCTGGGCCAACACAAGAGGAAGCCTGAATTCCCTGCCGCAACTCGAGAAAAACCACGTGGTTCCCCCGTCATCACAAGATGGGGCCCGTGCTCACTACAGCGTCTCAAGAGAAGTCCCACGTTCCGTGTTGAAGTGCGAAACGTTACTTGGCACCCTTAATGCGACCCCAAATGTTCCCCGACACACCGGTTTCATTTGAGGGGAACACCGAGGTTCCCGGCACCACTTCTTTTGAGCCCCTTCTCCCCTCCTGATAGCGACAAGAGGGTCGATTCCCCTGCTTTGACTTAAAGGGGTTCCCGACATTCACGGCGCACCTCAGGATGAAGCCGGACTCATGGGAAATTTCGAGACGTGGCCTCGTGGGGGGTGCCACATGCCGAAAGACCCCGATTTCCCAGTACACTCTTGAGAAGAACCCGATGACCAGACACCTCTTTGAAGACAACCCTGTGGATGAAGGTACAACAAAAGGGGCACTGACACCCCTGTGCATCGTCTGGAAAAACCCGCAGGTTCCACATACAGCTCTACAAGAGGCCTGTCACCCCGTGAACAACTCGAGATGCAAGCGGATTTCCATTCCTCCACACAAGATGAGTCCTGACTCTCCTCTCCCATCTCTGTAGGAACATGCGATCCGAGTCAGAAATGAAGAGGAAACCTGATGTTCCTGCTTTATCTAAAGATGATGCCTTTTTCCATTTCACCAAACCCAGTGGAGTTCCGAGAGGTCACTCCCAACTCCACAGTATCCCTGATTTCTCAGAGGCACCTGAGAAGCTCCCTGACGTAACATGCATGAGTCGAGGGAACCCATGGTTTCCTGCCACAACCTGAGAAAGACCTTGAGAGTCCTTCTTCAATGCGTCTTGAGGTCCAAATCCCCTATCATGACAAGAGAGCAATGACGCACTCCCCCTCGCCACGCGCATGGAGACCTGACTTCCCTGGCGCCACACAAGATGCTCCCTGAGCTCCCAGCATACCACGTGGGAAACACCACACTTGTGCCTCAGCTCGAGAAAACCCACGAGATGCCCCTGTCATCGCGAGATGAGGGCCTTCTTTTTCTGCATGGCCTGGAGAGCAATACCGAGTCCTCTCTCCAAAATCCACAGGAAGCTTGGCTCCCTGTAGGCCACTCAGTGGGCTCCAAGAGATATCCGTCTCGACTTGAGAGGAGAGTGGAGTCATTTGCTTCCCCTCGAGATGAGGCCTGACTCCCCGGGTGAGTCTGGAATGCAACCCCGAGATCCCTGTCGCCCCTGGAGAGGAACATTAGATCCTGGACACAAGCCAAGATGAGGTCTCTTTTTCCGTACAGTGACTCGTGCGCAATCCCCAGCTCTCCCTCGCAGCTCGAATTGAAGATTGGACTTCCCTGGGCCAACACAAGAGGAAGCCTGAAATCCCCGTCGTAACTCTAGAATCCCGCCATAACTCGAGAAAAACCAAGTGGTTCCCCCATCATCGCAATATGAGGCACTTTCCCGCTACAGCGTCTCAAGAGTAGTCCCACGTTCCATCTTGAAGTGCGAAACAGTACTTGGCACCCTTGATGCGACCCCAAAAGTTCCCCAACATACTGGTCTCACTTGAGGGGAACACCGAAGTTCCCGGCACCATTTCTTTTGAGCGCCTTCTCCCCTCCTGATCACGACAGGAGGGTCGATTCCCCTGCTTTGTCTGCAAGGGTTTCCCGACCTTAACGGCGCACCTCAGGATGATGCCGGTCTCACGAGGAAGTTCGAGACGTAGCCTCGTGGGTGGTGCCACATGCCGAAAGACTCCGATTGCCCGGTCCGCTCTTGATAAGAACCCGATGCCTGGACACCCCTTAGAAGGCAACCCTGTGGATGAAGGCACAACACGAAGGGGCATAGACACACCCGTGCATCGTCCGGAAAAACCTACAGGTTCCACACACAGCTCGACACGTGGCCTGTCACCCCGTGCACAACTCGAGAGGCAAGCTGAGTTCCATCCTCCACACAGGACGAGGCCTGACTCTCCTGTCCCAAATCTGCTGGGACCCTGCAATCCGAATCAGAAATGGAGAGGAACCCTGAGGTTCCTGCCTCAACTCGAGATGAGGCCCTCTTCCATAGCACCAAAACCACTGGAGTCCTGAGAGGTCCCTCCAACCCACAGTGTCCCTGACTTCTCAGAGGCACCCTGACAAGCTCTCTGAGATCTCCAGCACAAGTCGATGGAACCCAGGGTTTCCTGCCGCAACCCGAGAAAGACTGGATAGTCCTTCTTTGATGCGTCTTGAGGCCCGATTCCCCTACCATGTCTCAAGAGCAATGAAGCGCTCCCAGTACCCACGCGCATGGAGACTTAACTTCCCTGGCACCTCATGAGAGGCTCCCTGAGGTCCCCGTCGTACCTCGTGAGAAACCCCACACTGGCGCCGCAGCTCGAGAAAACCCACGAGACGCCCCCGTTATCGTGAGATGAGGGCCATCATTCACTGCATGGCCTGGAGGGCAATCCCGAGTCGTCTCTCCAAACTCCACGGGAGGCTTGAC
The DNA here is from genome assembly GCF_029407905.1 of Bubalus kerabau. Classification (NCBI taxonomy): domain Eukaryota; kingdom Metazoa; phylum Chordata; class Mammalia; order Artiodactyla; family Bovidae; genus Bubalus; species Bubalus kerabau. The sequence goes on along the minus strand of NW_026577889.1, from coordinate 992,923 downwards.
TCACAAAGGCTACTCAGTGCGCTCAATAGGTACCCGTCGCGACTCGAGAGGAAAGCGGAGTACTTTGCTTCCTCTAGAAACAAGGCCGGACTTCCCGGGTGAGTCTGGAATGCCACCCCAAGATCCCTGTCACCCCTGGAGAGGAATATTCGGTCCTGGACACAAGCCTAGATATGGTCTATTTTGCCCCGCAGTGACTCGAGTGGGATCCCAGCTCACCCTCGCAACTCGAATGGAAGATTGGACTTCCATGGGCCAACACAGGAGGAAATCTGAATTCCCCGTCGAAACTCGAGACTCCCGCCGCAATGCGAGCAAAAGCACGTGGTTCACTCTTCATCCCAAGATGAGGCCCTGGCCCGCTACAGCGTCTCAAGTGAAGTCCCACGTTCCGTCTTGAAGTGCGAAATGCTACTTTTCACCCTTGATGTAACCCCAAAAGTTCCCCGACACACCGTTCTCACCGAGGGGAACACCGAAGTTCCCGGCACCACTTCATCTGATGACTTTCTCCCCTCCTGATCACGACAGGAGGGTAAATTCCCCTGCTTTGTCTAGGAGTTCCCGCCCATCCCGGCGCACCTAAAGATGAGGCCTTTCTCAGGAGGAAATTCGAGACGTAGCCTCGTGGGTGGTGCCACATGCCGAAAGACCCCGATTGTGCGGTCCGCTCTGGATAAGAACCCGATGCCCGGACACCACTTCGAAGGCAACCCTGTGGATGAAGGCACAACAGAAGGGTTACTAAAACTCCCGTGCATCGTCCAGAAAAACCCACAGGTTCTACACACAGCTCGACAAGTGGAATGTCACCCCGTGAACAACTCGATAGGCAAGCGGAGTTCAATTCCTCCACACAAGATGAGGCCTGACTCTCCTGTCCCAACTCTTCAGGGACCCTGCCATCCGAGTTAGAAATGGAGAGGAAACCTGAGGTTCCTGCCTCAACTCGAGATGAGGCCCTCTTCCATTGCACCAAACCCAGATGAGTCGAGAGAGGCCCTTCCAAACTCCACAGTATCCTTGAATTCTCAGAGGCACCTTGAGAATCTACCTGAGGTCACCGGCACAAGTCAAGGGAACCCAGGGTTTCCTGCTGCGACCCGAGAAAGACCTTGAGAGTCCTTCGGCGCGTCTTGAGGCCCGATTCCCCTACCATGACTCGAGAGCAAAGACCCGCTCCCCATCGCCATGCGCATGGAGACCTGACTTCCCTGACGCCTGAAGAGAGTCTCCCTGAGCTCCCCGTCGTACCTCTTCGGAAACCCCATTCAGGCACCGCAGCTCGAGAAAACCCACGATACGCCCCCGTCATCACGAGATGAGGGACTTGTTTACTGCCTGGCATGGAGAGCAAAACCGAGTCCTCTCTCCAGACTCCACAGGAGGCTTGACTCTCTTTAGGCCTCTCAGTTGGCTCCAAGAGATACCTGTCAGGACTTGAAGGGAGAGCGGAGTCCTTTGCTTCCCCTCGAGACGAGGCCTGACTCCCCGTGTGAGTCTGGAATGCAACCCCGAGTTCCTGTCGCACCTGGAGAGGAAAACTCGGTCCTGGACACAAGTCTAGATGAGGTCTATTTTGCACTGCAGTTACTAGAGAGCAATCGCCAGCTCTCCCTCGCAAATCGAATGGAAGATTGGACTTCCCTGGGCCAATACAATTGGAAGCCTGAATTCGACATCGTAACTCGAGAATCCCGCCGAAACTCGAGAAAATCCACGTGGTTCCCTCATCAGCGCTAGATGAGGCCCTTGCCCGCTACAGCGACTCAAGAGAAGTCCCACGTTCTGTCTTGAAGTGCGAAACAGTACTTGGCACCCTTGATGCAATCTCAAAATTCCCCGACATACCGGTCTCACTCGAAAGGAACACCGAGGTTCCCGGAACCACTTCATTTGAGTTCCTTCTCCCCTCGTGATCGCGACAGGAGTGTCGATTCCCCTGCTATGTCTGGAAGGGGTTCCCGACCTTCCCAGCACGCCTAAGGATGAGGCAGGTCTCACGAGGAAATTCGAGACGTAGCCTCGTTGGTGGTGCCACAAGCCGAAAGACCCCGATTTCCCGGTCTACTCTTGATAAGAACGTGATGCCCTGACACCTTTACGAAGGAAAGCCTGTGGATGAAAGCACAACACGAAGGGGCACTGACACCCCCGTTCATCGTCCAGAAAAACCCGCAGGTTACAAACACAGTTCAACAAGTGGTCTGTCACCCCATGAACAACTCGAGAGGCAAGTGGAGTTCCATTCCTCCACACAAGACGAGACCTGATTTTCTGTACCAACTCTGCAGGGAAACTGCGATCCGAGTCAGTACCGGCGCCAGGAAACCCAGGAGAGGAAACATGAGGTTCCTGCCTCCACTCGAGATGAGGCTCTCATCCATTGCACCAAACCCAGTGGAGTCCAGAGAGGCCCCTCCCAACTCCACAGTACTCCTGACTTCTCAGAGGCACCCGGAGAAGCTCCATGAGGTCACCGGCACATGTCGAGGGAACCCAGGGTTTCCTGCCACAATGCGAAAAAGACCTCGAGAGTCCTACTTCAACGTGTCTTGAAGCCCGAATCTGCTTCCATGGCTCTATAGAAATGACACGCACCCCCTCGCCACGCACATGGAGACCTGACTTCCCTGGCGCCATAAGAGAGGCTCCCTGAGCTCCCCGTCGTACCTCGTGAGAAACCCCACAATGACGCCGCAGCTCGAGAAAACCCACCATATGCCCCTGTCATCGCGAGATGAGGGCCTTCTTTTCCTGCATGGCCTGGAGAGGAATCCCGAATCATCTTTCCAAACTCCACAGGAGGCTTGACTCCCTTTAGGCCACTTAGTGGGCTCCAAGAGATACCCGTCGCGACTCGAGAGGAGAATGGAGTCCTTTGCTTCCCCTCGAGACAAGGCCTGACTCACCAGGTGGGTCTGGAATACAACCCCGAGATCCCTGTCTCCCCTGGAGAGGAATATTAGGTCCTGGAAACAAGCCTAGATGAGGTCTCTTTTGCTCTTCTGTAACTCGAGAGCAATCCCCCGCTCTCCCTAACAACTCGAATGGAAGATTGGACTTCCCTGGGCCAACACAAGAGGAAGCCTGAATTCCCCTTCGTAACTCGAGAATCCCGCCACAACTCGAGAAAAAGCACTTGGTTCCCTCGTCATCGCAAGATGAGGCCCTTGCCCGCTACAGCTTCTCAAGAAAAGTCCCACGTTCCGTCTTGAAGTGCGAAACAATACTTGACACCCTTGATGTGACCCCAAAAGTTCCCCGAAATATCGGTCTCACTCGAGGTGAACACCGAGGTTCCCGGCACCAGTTTATCTGAGCCCCTTCTCCCTTCCTGTTCGTGATAGGAGGGTCACTTTCCCTGCTTTGTTTGTAAGGGGTTCCCGACCTTCACGGGGCACTTCAGGATGAGGCCGGTCTCACGAGGAAATTCGAGACGTAGCTCGCGGGTGGTGCCACATGCCAAAAGACTATGATTTCTCGGTACGCTCTTGATAAGAACCCGATGCCTGGACACCTCTTCGAAGGCAACCCTGTGGATGAAGGCACAATACAAAGGGGCACTGACACCCTCGTGCATCGTCTGGAAAAACCCGCAGGTTCCACATACAGCTCAACAAGTGGCTTGTCACCACTGAAGAACTCGAGAGGCAAGTGGGGTTTCATTCCTCTACACAAGACGAGGCCTGACTCTCCTGTCCCAACTCTGCAGGGACTTTGCGATCCGAATCAGACCAGTGCCAGTGAAGTCACGAGAGGAACGCTGAGGTTCCTGCCTCCACTCGAGATTAGGACCTCTTCCATTGCACGAAACCCAGTGGAGTCCCGAGAGACGCGTCCCAGCTCCACAGTATCCCTGACTTCTCAGAGGCACCCTGAGAAGCTCCCTGAGGTCACCAGCGCAATTCGAGTGAACCCAGGGTTTACTGCCGCCACCATAGAAAGAACTCAAGAGTCCTTCTTCAACGCGCTTTGAGGCCTGATTCCCCTACCATGACTCGAGGGCAATGACGCACTCCCTCTGCTACACTCATGAAGCCCTGACTTCCCTGGCGCCACACGAGAGGCTCCCTGAGCTCCCCGTCATACCTCGTGAGAAACCCCACACTGGCGCCGCAGATAGAGAAAACCCACGAGACGCCCCCGTTTTCGCGACATGACGGCCTTCTTTTCTAGCATGGCCTGGAGAGCAATCCTGAGTCCTCTCTCCAAACTCCACAGTAGGCTTGACTCCCTTTTGGTCACTCAGTGGAATCCAAGACATACCCGTCGCGACTCGAGAGGAGAGCGGAGTCTTTTCCTTCCCCTCGAGGCGAGGCCTGACTCCTCGGGTGAGTCTGATATGCGAACCGGAGATCCCTGTCGCCTCTGGAGAGAAACATTAGGTCCTGGACACAAGCCTAGATGAGGTCTCTTTTTTCCTGCAGTGACTCGAGAGCAATCCCAAACTCTCCCTCGCAACACGAATGGAAGACTGGACTTCCCTGGGCCAACAGAAGAGGAGGCCTGAATTTCCCGTTGTAACTCAAGAATCCCGCCGCAACTCGAGAAAAACCACGTCGTTCCCTCTTCATCGCAAGATGTGGCCATTGCCGCTACAGCGTCTCAAAAGAAGTCTTACGTTCCATCTTGAAGTGCGATACGGTACTTGGCACCTTTGATGCGACCCCAAAAGTTCCCCAACACACTGGTCTCACTGGAGGGGAACACCGAGGTTCCCGGCATCACCTCATCTGTGCCCCTTCTCCCCTCCTGATCGAGACAGGAGGGTCGATTCCCCTGCTTTGTCTGCAAGGGCTTCTGACCTTCCCGGCGCACCTAAGGATGAGGCCAGTCTCACTAGGAAATTCGAGACGTAGCCTGGTGGGTGGTGCCACATGCGGAAAGACCCCGATTTCCCGGTCCGCTCTTAATAAGAACCCGATGCCCGGGCACCTCTTCGAAAGCAAACCTGTGGATGAATGCACAACACGAAGGGGTACTGACATCCCCATGCATAGTACGGAAAAACACGCAGATTCCAAACACAGATCGACAAGTGTCCTGTCATCCCTTGAAGAACTAGAGAGGCATGCGGAGTTCCGTTCCTCCACACAAGAGAAGGCCTGACTCTCCTTTCCCAACTCTGCAGGGACCGTGCGATCGGAGTCAGAAATGTAGATGAAACCTGACGTTCCTGCATCAACTCGAAATGAGGCCCTCTTCCATTGCGCCATACCCAGTGGAGTCCCGAGAGGCCCCTCCCAACTCCACAGTATCCCTGACTTCTCAGAGGCACCCTCAGAAGCTCTCTGCGGTCACTGGCACAAGTCGAGTGAACCCAGGGTTTCCTGCTGCATTCTGAGAAAGACCTCGAGAGTCCTTCTTTACTGCGTCTTGAGGCCCGATACCCTACCATGACTGGAGAGCAATGACGCATTTCCCTCGCCACGCCCATTGAAACCTAACTTCCCTGGCGCCACACGAGAGGCTCCCTGCGCTCCCCGTCCTACCTCATGAAAACCCCACACTGGCACCTCCGCTCGAGAAAACACATGAGACGCCCCCGTCATCGTAAGATGAGGGCCTTCTTTTCCTACATGACCTAGAGAGCAATCCCGAGTCCACTCTCCAAACTCCACTGGAGGCCTGTCTCCCTTTAGGCCACTCAGTAGCCTCCAAGAGATACACGTCGCTACTCTAGAGGAGAGCGGAGTCCGTTGCTTCCCCTCGAGCCGAGGCCTGACTACTTGGGTGAGTCTGGAATGGGATCCCGAGATCCGTGTCGCCCCTGTAGAGGAAAACTCGGTCCTGGACACAAGCCTAAATGAGGTCTTTTTTGTCCTGCATTGACTCAAGTGCAATCCCCAGCTCTCCCTCGCAACTCGAATGGATGATTGGACTTCCCTGGGCCAACACAAGAGGAAGACTGTATTTCCCATTGTAATTCGAGAATCCCGCGGCAACTGGAGAAAAACAACGTGGCTCCTCCGTCATCGAAATATGAGGCCCCTGTCAGCTATAGCGTCTCCAGGGAAGTCCCATGTTCCGTCTTGAAGTGTGAAACGGTACTTGGCACCCTTGATGCGACCCCCAAATTTCTCTGACACCCCGGTCTCACTCGAGAAGAACATGGAGGTTCCCAGCACTGCTTCAGCTGAGCCTCTTCTCCCCTCCTGATGGCGACAGGAGGGTCGATTCCCCTGCTTTGTCTGGAAGGGGTTCCCACACTTCCCGGCGAACCTCAGGATGAGGCCAGTCTCACGAGGGAACTCGAGACGTAGCCTCGTGTGTTGTGCCACATGCTGAAAGACCCCGATTTCCTGGTCCGCTATTGATAAGATCCCGATGCCCGGTCACCTCTTCGAAGGTAACCCTGTGGATGAAGGCACAACACGAATGGGCACTGACACCCCTGTGCATCGTCCCCCAAAACCGCAGGTTCCACATACAACTCGACAGGTGGCCTGTCATCCCGTGAACAACTCGAGAGGCAAGCGGAATTCCATTACTCCACACAAGACGAGCTCTGACTCTCCTGTCACAACTCTGCAGGGACCCTGCTATCCGAGTCAGAAATGGAGAGGAACCCTGACATTACTGCCTCAATCCGAGATTAGGTCCTCTTCAATTGCACCAGTCCCTGTGAAGTTCCGAGAAGCCCCTCTCAACTCCACAGTATCCCTGACTTCTCAGAGGAACCCCGCTAAGCTCCCTGAGGTCATGGGCACAAGTCGAGGGAACCCAGGGTTTCCTGCCACACCCCGAGAAAGACCTCGAGAGTTCTTCTTCGAAGCGTCTTGAGGCTCGATTCCCCTACCATGACTCGAGAGCAATGAGGCGCTCCCCCTCGTCACGTCCATGGAGACCTGACTTCCGTGGCACCACAGGAGTCTCCCTGAGCTCCCCGTCCTATCTTGTGAGAAACCCCAACCAGGCACTGCACCTTGAGAAAACCCACGAGACGCCCCGTCATCGCGAGATGAGGGCCTTCTTTTCCTGTATGGCCTAGAGAGCAATCCCGAGTCCTCTCTCCAAACTCCACAGGAGGCTTAACTCCATTTAGGCCATTCTTGGGCTCCAAGGGATACCCGTCGTGACTCGAGAGGAGAGCGGAGTCTATTCATTCCCTTCGAGACGAGGCCTGACTCCCCGGGTGAGTCTGGAATGCAACCCCGAGATCCCTGTCGCCCCTGGAGAGAATAACTCGGTCCTGGACACAAACCTAGATGAGCTCTATTTTGCCCTGCAGTGACTCAAGAGCAATCTCCAGCTCTCACTTGCAACTCGAATGGAAGATTGGACTTCCCTGGGCCAACACAAGAGGAAACCTGTATTCCCCGTCGTAACTCAAGAATCCTGCCGCAACTCGAGAAAAAACACGTGGGTCCCCCGTCAGTGCTAGATGAGGCCCTTGCCCACTACAGCGTCTCAAGAGAAGTCCCAGGTTAAGTCTTGAAGTGCGAAACGGTACTTGGCACCCTTGATGCAACCTGAAAAGTTACCCGACTTACCAGTTTCACTCAAGGGGAGCACCGAGGTTCCCGGCACTACTTCATCTGAGCCCTTTCTCTCCTCCTGATCCCGAAAGGAGGGTCGATTCCCCTGCTTTGTCTGGAAAGGGTTCCCGGATTTTCCTGCGCGCCTCAAGATGAGGCCGATCTCACGAGGAAATTCGAGACGTAGCCTCGTGGGTGGTGCAACATGCTGAAAGACCCCGATTTCCCGGTCCGCACTTGAGGAGAACCCGATGCCCGGACACCTCTTCGAAGGCAACCCTGTGGATGAAGGCACAACAGGAAGGAGCACTGACACCCCCATGCATCTCTGAAAAACCCGCAGGTTCCACACACATCACGAAAAGTGGTGTCATCATTGAACAACTTGAGATGTAAGCGGAGTTCCATTCCTCCGCAGAACACGAGACCTGACACTCCTGAGCAAACTCAGCAGGGACCCTGCGATCTGAGTCAGATCCGGCTCCAGGAAGTCAGGAGCAGAACCCTGAGGTTCCTGCCTCAACTCGAGATGAGGCCCACTTCCATTGCACCAAACCCAGAGGAGTCCCGAGAGGCCTCTCCCAAATCCACAGTATCCCTGATTTCTCAGAGGCACCCTGAGAAGCTCCCTGAGGTCACCGGCACAAGTCAAGGGAACCCAGGGTTTCCTGCTGCAACCCTAGAAAGACATCGAGAGTCCTTTTTCAACCCGTCATGAGGCCCGATTCCCCTACCCTGACTTGAGAGCAATGACGCACTCCCCCTTGCCCCGCCCATGGAGACCTGACTTCCCTGTTGTCACACGAGAGGCTACCTGAACTCCCCGTCGTACCTCGTGAGAAACCCCACACTGGCGCCACAGCTCGAGAAAACCCACGAGACGCCCCCGTCATCTCGAGATGTGGGCCTTCTCTTCCTGCATGGCCTGGAGAGCAATCCCGAGTCCTCTCTCCAAACTGAAGGGGAGGGTTGACTCCCTTTAGACCACTCAGTGGGCTCCAAGAGATATGCGTCGCAACTCGAGAGGAGAGCCGAGTCCTTTGCTTCCCCTCGAGACGAGGCCTAACTCCCCGGGTGAGTCTGTAATGCAAACCCGAGATCCCTGTCGCCCTTGGAGAGGAACACTGGGTCCTGAACACAAGGCTAGATGAGGTCGCTTTTGCCCTGCAGTAACTCGAGAGCACTCCCCAGCTTTCCCTCGCAACCCGAATGGAAGATGGACCTCCCTGGGCCAACACAAGAGGAAGCCTGAATTCCCAGTAGTAATTCGAGAATTCCGCCTCAACTCGAGAAAAACCACGTGATTCCCCCGTCATTGCAAGATGAGGCCCTTGCCTGCTCCAGCGTCTCAAGAGTAGTCCCACGTTCTGTCTTGAAGTGCGAAATGATATTTGGCACCCTTAATGCTACCCCAAAAGTTCCCCGACATAAGGGTCGCACTCGAGGGGAACACCAAGGTTCCTGGCAGCACTTCATCTGAGCCCCTTCTCCCCTCCTGATCGCGAAAGGAGGGTCGATTCCCCTGCTTTGTCTGCAAGGGGTTCCCGACCTTCTCCACGCACCTCAGATGAGGCTGTCTCACGAGGAAATTCGAGACGTAGCCTCGATGGTGGTGCCACATGCCGAAAGACCGCGATTTCCCGATCCGCTCTTGATAAGAACGCGATGCCCAGACACCTATTCGAAGATAGTGTGGATGAAGGCACAACACGAAGGGGCACTGACAACCCCGTGCATCATCCGGAAAAGACCGCAGGTTACTCATACAGCTCAACAAGTGCCTGTCACCCAGTGAACAACTCGAGAGGCAAGCGGAGATCCATTCCTGCACACAAGACGAGGCCTGACTCACCTCTCCCAACTATGCAGGGGCCTGCGATCGGAATCAGAAATGGAGAGGAACCCTGAGGTTCCTGCCTCCCCTCGAGATGAGGCCCCCTTCCATTTCACCAAACCCAGTGGAGTCCCGAGAGGTCTTTCCCAACTCCACAGTATCCCTGACTTCTCAGAGGCACCCGGAGAATCTCCCTGAGGTCACCGGCACAAGTCGAGGGAACCCAGGTATTCTTGCCAAGACCCGAGAGAGATCTTGAGAGTCCTTCTTCAAAGCGTCTAGAGGCCTGATTCCCCTACCATGACTCGAGAGCAATGACGCACTCCCCCTCGCCACACGCATCGAGACCTAACTTCCCTGGCGCCACATAAGAGGCTCCCTGAGCTCCCCGTCGTACCTCCTGAGAAACCAACACAGGCGCTGCAGCTCGGTAAAACCACCGAGACCCCCCGTCATCGTGAGATGAGGGCCTTCTTTTCCTGCATGTCCTGGAGTGCAATCCCGAGTCCTCTCTCCAAACTCCAGAGGAGGCTTGACTCCCTTTAGTCCACTCAGTGGGCTCCAAGAAATACCCGTTGCGACTCGAGAAGAGAAAGAAGTCCTTTGTTTCCCCTCGAGATGACGCCTGACTCCCGGGTGAGTCTGGAATGCAACCCCAAGATCCCAGTCATCCCTTGAGAGGAACATTAGGTCCTAGACACAAGCCTGGATGAGGTCTCTTTTGCCCTGCAGTGACTCGAGCGCAACCCCCAGCTCTCCCTCGCAACTCGAATGGAAGATTGGGCTTCCCTGGGCCAACACAAGAGGAAGCCAGAAATCCCCTTCGTAACTCGAGTTTCCCGCCGCAACTCGAGAAAAACCACGTGTTTCCAACGTCATCCCAAGATGAGGCCCTTGCCTGCTATGGAGTCTCAAGAAAAGAACCATGTTCCGTCTTGAAGTGTGAAACGGTACTTTGCACCCTTGATGCGACACCAAATGTTCCCGGACACGCCGGTCTCACTCGACAGGAACACCGAGGTTCCCGCACCACTTCATCTGAGCACCTTCTCCCCTCCTGTTTGCGACAGGAGGGTCTATTCCCCTGCTTTGTTTGGAAGGGGTTCCCCACATTCCCGGCGCACCTCAGGATGAGGCCGGTCTCACGAGGAAATTCGAGACATAGCGTCGTGGGTGGTGTCACATGCCGAAATACCCCGATTTCCCGGCCCACTCTTGAGAAGAACCCGATGCCCGGACACCTCTTCGAAGGCAACCCTGTGGACGAAGGCACAAAACGAAGGGTCACTGACACTCCCGTGCATCATTTGGTAAAAGCCGCAGGTTCCACACACAGCTCAACAAGAGGCCTGTCATCCCATGAACAACACGAGAGGCAAGCAGAGTTCCATTCCTCCACTCAAGACGAGGCCTGACTCTCCGGTCCCAACTCTGAAGGGACCCTGCGATCGGAGTCCGAAATGGAGAGGAACCCTGAGGTTCCTGACTCCACTCGAGATGAGGCCCTCTTCCATTACACCAAAAACAGTGGAGGCCCGAGAGGCCCCTCCCAAATCCACAGTATCCCGACTTCTCAGAGGCACCCTTAGAAGCTCCCTGAGGTCACCGGCACAAGTCGAGGGAACACAGGGTTTCCTGATGCAACCCGAGAAAGACCTCGAAAATCCTCCTTCAACACATCTTGAATCCCGATTCCCCTACCATGACTCAAGAGCAATGACGCGTTCGCCCTCGCAACTCGTATGGAGACTTGACTTCCCTGGCGCCACACGAGAGGCTCCCTGAGCTCCCCGTCATACCTCGTGAGAAATCCCACACTGGCTCCCCAGCTCGAGAAAACCCACGAGACGCCTCCGTCGTCGCGAGATGAAGGCCTTCTTTTCCTGCATGGCCTGGAGAGCATCTCGAGGCCTCTCTTCAAACTCCACAGGAGGCCTGACTCCCTTTAGGCCACTCTGTGGGCTCAAGAGATACCCGTTGGGACTCGAGAGGAGAGCGGAATTCTTTGCTTCCCCTATATACCAGGCCTGACTCCTCAGGTGAGTCTGGAATGCAACCCCGAGATCCCTGCCGCCCCTGGAGAGGAACATTAGGTCCTAGACACAAGCATAGATGAGGTCTCATTTGCCCTGAAGTGACTCGAGAGCAATCCCCTGCTCTCCCTCACACCTCGAATGGAAGAATGGACTTCCCTGGGACAACACAAGAGGAAGCCTGAATTCCCCGTCGTAATTCGAAAATCCCGCCGCAACTCGAGAAAAACCACGTGGTTCCCCCGTCATCGCAAGATGAGGCCCTTGCCAGCTACAGCGTCTCCCCCACGTTCCATCTTGAAGTTTAAAACGATAATTGGCAACCTTGATGTTATCACAAAAGTTCCCCGACACCCTGGTCTCACTCGAGGGGAACACCAAGGTTCGGTGCACCGCTTGTTCTGAGCCCCTTATCCCCTCCTGATCACGACGGGAGGGTCGATTACCCTGCTTTGTCTGGAAGGGGTTCCGGACCTTCCCGGCGCACCTCAGAATGAGGCCGGTCTCACGAGGAAATTCGAGACGTAGCCTTGTGGTTGGTGCCACACGCCGAAAGACCCCGATTTCCGTGTCTGCTCTTGATAAGAACCCAATGCTAGGACACCTCTTCGAAGGCAATCCTGTGGATGAAGGCACAAAACGAAGGGGTCTGACACCCTCGTGTATCGTTGGAAAAGCCCGCAAGTTCCACATACAGATCGACAAGTGGCTTGTCACCCCATGAACAACTCGAGAGGCAAGAGGAGTTCAATTCCTCCACACAAGACGAGGCCTGACTCTCCTGTCCCAACTCTGCATGGACACTGAGATCCGATTCAGAAATGGAGAGGAACCCTGAGGTTCCTGCCTCAACTCGAGATAAGGCCCTCTTCTACTGCACCAAACCCAGTGGAGTTCGGAGCGGCCCCTCCCAACTGCACAGTATCCCTGACTTCTCAGAGGCACCCTGAGAAGCTCCCTGAGGTCACGGGCATAAGTCGAGGGAACCCAGGGTTTCCTGCCATAACCTGAGAAAAACCTCGAGAGTCCTTCTTCACGCGTCTTGATGCCCGATTCCTCTACCATGACTGGAGAAAAATGACGCGCTCCCCCTCGCCACGCGCATGAAGATCTGACTTCCCCGGCACCACATGAGAGGCTCCCTGAGCTCCCCATCGTACCTCGTGAGAAACCCCACACTGGCGCCGCAGCTCGAGAAAACCCACGAGACGCCCCTGTCATGGTGAAATGAGGGCCTTCTTTCCTGCATGACCTGAAGAGCAATCCCGAATCCTCTCTCCAAACTCCAAAGGAGGCTTGACTCCCTTTAGGTCACTCAGTGGGCTCCAAGAGATACCCGTCGATACTCAGGAGGAGAGCGGTGTCCTTTGCTTCCCCTCGAGATGAGGCCTGACTACGAGGGTGAGTCTGGAATGCAACCCTGGATCCCTGTCGCCCCTGGAGAGGAACCTTAGGTCCTGGACAAAAGCCTAGATGAGGTCTCTTTGGCCCTGCAGTGACTCAAGCGCAACCCCTAGCTTTCCCTTGCAACTCGAATGGAAGATTGGCCTTTCTGAGCCAACACAAGAGGAAGCCTGAATTTCCAGTTGTAATTTGAGAAACCCGCCGCAACTCGAGAAAAATCACGTGGTTCCCTGTATTGCAAGATGAGGCCCTTGCCCCCTACAGCGTCTCAAGAGAAGTCTCTCATTCCGTCTTGAAGTGCAAAACAGTACTTGGCACCCTTGATGCGACCCCAAAAGTTCCCCTATATACCGATCTCACTAGAGGGGACACTGAAGTTCCCGGCACCACTTCAACTGAGGCCTTTCTCCTCTCCTGATCGCGACAGGAGGGTCGATTCCCATGCTTTGTCTGCAAGGGGTTCCCGACGTTCCCCGCGAACCTCCGGATGAGGCCGGTCCCATGAGGAAATTCGAAAAGTAGCCTCATGGTTGGTGCCACATGCTGAAAGATCCCGAATTCCCGGTCCACTCTAGATAAGAACCTGACGCCCGGACATCTCTTCGAAGGCAACCCTGTGGATGAAGGCACAACACGAAGGGACACTGACATCCCCGTGCATCGTCTGGAAAAACCCGCCGATTCCACTCACAGCTCCAAATGTGGACTGTCACCCCGTGAACAACTCGAGAGGCAAGTGAAGTTGCATTCCTTCACACAAGACGAGGCCTTACTCTCCTGGCCCAACTCTTCAGGGACCCTGCGATCGGAGTCAGAAATGGAGAGGAACCCTGAGGTTCCTGCCTCAACTAGAGAAGAGGCCCTCTTCCATTGAACCAAACTCAGTGGTGTCCCGAGAGGCCCCTTCCAACACCACAGTATCCCTGAATTCTCAGAGGCTCCCTGAGAAGCTACCTGAGGTCACTGGCACAAGTCGAGGGAACCCAGAGTTTCCTGAAGTAACCCGAGAAAGACTTGGAGAGTCCTTTTTCAACGTCTCTTGATGCCCGATTCCCCTACCATGACTCCAGAGCAAGGACGCGCTCCCCTCACCACAAGCAGGAAAACTGACTTCCCTAGTACCACACAAGAGGCTCCCTGAGTACCCCATCATACCTCGTGAGAAAACCCACAGTGGCGCCGCAGTTCGAGAAAAACCACAAGATGCCCCCGTCAAGGAGAGATGGGGGCCTTCTTTTCCTGCCTAACCTGGAGAGCAATTCCTGGTCCTCTCTCCAAACTTCACAGGAGGATTGACTCCCTTTAGGCCACTCAGTTGGGTCCAAGACATACCCGGTGCGACTCGAGAGGAGAGCGGAGTCCTTTGCTTCCCTGGAGACGAGGCCTGACTCCCCTGGTGAGTTTGGAATGCAACCCCGAGATCCCTGTCGCCCCTGGAGTGGAACATTATGTCCTAGACACAAGCCTAGATGAGGTCTATTTTGCCCTACAGTGACTCGAGAGCAACCTCCATCTCTCCCTCACAATTTGAATGGAAGATTGGTCTTCCCAAGGTCAACACAAGAGGAAGTCTGAATTTCCCATCGTAATTCGAGAATTCAGCCTCAAGTCTTAAAAACCATGTGGTTCCCCCTTCATCGCAATATGAGGCCCTTGCCAGCTAGAGTCTCAAGAGAAGTCCCACGTTCCATCTTAAAGTTCGAAATGCTACTATGCACCCTTGATGCGACCCCAAAGTTCCCCAACATACCGGTCTCACTCCAGGGGAACACCGAAGTTCCTGGCGTCTCCAGGGAAGTCCCATGTTCCGTCCTTAAGTGCGAAATGGTAATTGACACCCTTGATGCGACCGCAAAAGTTCGCCGACACGCTGGGTTCCCTCGAGGGGAACACCGAGGGTCCCAGCACCACTTCATCTGAGCCCCTTCTCCCCTCCTGATCGTGACAGGAGAGGCGATTCCCCTGCTTTCTCTGGAAGGGGTTCCCGGCCTTCCTGGTGCACCTCAGGATGAGGCTGGTTTCAGGAGGAAATTCGAGACTAGCCATGTGTGAGGTGCCACGTGCCGAACAACCCCGATTTTCCGGTCCGCTCTTGATAAGAACCTGATGCCCGGACACCTCTTCAAAGGCAACCCTGTGAGTGAAGGCACAACACGAAGGGGCACTGACACCCCCGTGCATCATCCGGAAAAACCCGCAGGGTCTACACACAGCTCGACAAGGGGCCTGAGACTCCCGGAACAACTCGAGAGGCAACCAGAATTCCATTCCTCAGACAAGACGAGGCATGACTCTCCTGTCCCAACACTGCAGGGACCGTGCAGTCGGAGTCAGAATCGGAGAGGAAGCCTGAGGTTCCTGCCTCCCCTCGAGATGAGGCCCTCTTCCATTGCGCCGAACCCAGCAGAGTCCCGAGAGGCCCCGCCAACTCCACAGCATCCCTCACCTCTCAGAGGCACCCTGGGAAGTTCCCTATAGTCCCCTGCAGAAGTCGAGGGAAACGAGGGTTTCCCGCCGCCACCCGAGAAAGACCTCGAGAGTCCTTCTTCAACGCGTCTTGAAGCCCTAGTCGCTGCCCATGACTCGAGAGCCAGGACGCGCTCCCCCTCGCCATGCGCATGGAGACATGAATTCCCTGGCACCGCACGAGAGGCTCCCTGAGGTCCTCGTCATGCCTCGTGAGAAAACCCCCACGGGCGCTGCAGCCTGAGGAAACCCATGAGACGCCCCCGTCATCGCGAGCTGAGGGCCTTCTTTTCCTGCCTGGCCTGGAGAGCAATCCCGAGTCCTCTCTCCAAACTGAAGAGGAGGCTGGATTCCCTTGAGGCTACTCAGGGGGCTCCAAGAGATCCGGGTCGCGACTCAAGAGGAGAGCGGAGTCCTTGGCTTCCCCTCCAGACGAGCCCTGACTCCCCGGGGTAACCTGGAATGCAAACCCGAGATCCCTGCCTTCCCTGGAGAGGAATATTAGGTCCCGGACACACGCCTAGATGAGGTGTCTTGGGCCCTGCAGTGACTCGAGCACAACCCCCAGCTTTCCCTCGCAACTCGAGGGGAAGATTGGGCTTCCCAGGGCAAACCCAAGAGGAAGCCTGAGATCCCCGTCGTAACTCGAGAATCCGCCGCAACTCGAGAAAAACCACGTGGTTCCCACGTCTTCGCAAGATGAGGCCCTTGCCCGCAACGGCCTCTCAATGGAAGTCCCCTGTTCCGCCCTGAAGGGCGAAACGGTCCCTGACAGCCTTCATGCGACCCCCAAAAGTTCCTCGACACGCCGGGTTCCCTCGAGGGTAAAACCGAGGGTTCCGGCCCCACTTCATCTGAGCCCCTTCTCCCCTCCTGATGGCGACAGGAGAGTCGATCCCCCTGCGTTGTCTGGAAGGGTCCCCGGCCTTCCCGGCATACCTCAGGATGTAGCCGGCCTCACTAGGAAATTTGAGACTAGCCCCGTGGGTGGTCCCTCATGCCGAAAGATCCCGATTTCCCTGTCCGCTCTTGAAAAGAACCCGAGGCCCGGACACATCTTCGAAGGCAACCCAGTGGGTGAAGGCACAACACGAAGGGGCACTGTCACCGTCGTGCATCGTCCGGAAACACCCGCAGGTTCCACACACAGCTGAACAAGGGGCCTGAGACCCCCTGAGCACCTCGAGAGGCAAGCCGAGTTCCCTTCCTCAGACAAGACGATTCCTGAGTCTCCTGTCCCAACTCTGCAGGGACCCTGCGGGCGGAGTCCGAAACGGAGGGGAAGCCTGAGGTTCCTGCCTTCCCTGGAGATGAGGCCCTCTTCCATTGCGCCAAACCCAGCGGAGTCCTGAGAGGCCCCGCCAACTCCACAGCATCCCTCATCTGTCAGAAGCACACTGGGAAGTTCCCTAAGGTCACCGGTAAACTTTTATTGCACAAGGTCCCCATGAAAAGGCCCACGCAGCAGGACAGCCACAGATTCTGTCTGCCATTAAAGGGCAGTAAGGTGCCCTCCCCCCTTCTTTGCTGCCTCGGCGGCCACCAGGGTGCAATTCGCATACCCTTCCCTTTCACATCCTAGCAGGTGCTCCAGGGCCCGCTGGCCTACAAAGTGCCAGAAGCAGGGCTGGGCCAGCCAGCCAGAATTCAGGGTTCTGTCCCTTGGACTTCCAGCGGACACTAGGCTGCTTGGGAAAACCGCCCAGACTCTGAGGTTTTTCAGCAGAGGGGTGGAGCGGTAAAGGCCTTGACCGCAAAGACGAGGCCTTTCTGCGACCGCCAGGTTGGGGAGCTCTGAGACTGTGCCAACACAGGGCGGAATACATGGTTCCCTGCTCCACACAGTCCCCGTTCCCTTACCTGTGTTCCGCACCCCTCCACTGTGGCCAATGGATGCCGATCCTTGGGGATCCAAGAGTTCACGAAATGGGCATTCCCAGCCGCAATGGCGACCCCCAACAGCACATCTGGAAAGCCCTCCCCCACCCCCGCCAGGAGCCGACCCCCGCTGCGAACGGACCCCCACCCCGCCCCGCGCCGCCAGGTTTCGCCCCAGCCCTGCCGGGCTCCCGGCGGGTTCCCAGCCACATTGGCGACTCCTGGGAGCACAACAGGGACTGACCCCCCACCCACAGCGAGCGGAATCTCGACCTGTGCAGCCCAGGTTTACCCCGCCCTGCGTGTGCTCCCGGCGCATTTCCAGCTGCAGTGGCCATCTCTGAGAGCACAACTGGGAAGCCCTCCCCTACCCCCGCCAGGAGCCGACACCCGCCCTGCGCCGCCCGGGTTCGCCCCGCCCCTGCCGCGCTCCAGGGGCGCTGCCCACCTTCACCAGTGGCTCCCGGTGAGCCCCGTCCCCACGCCCGGTTCCAGGAGAGGCTCTCGGACCTCGCTGCTGCCGCCAGGTCAAACATGAGGATAATACATACACGCCACAGAGACAATCCAAGCTGTCTATGATTTAGGGATAAAACGAGGACTACAGAAAGGCAAGATGACCTGACCTAGGAGGGCCATGATATTCTATAGAACCAGACAAAGTTGGTTACCAAGGAAACTTTTTTCCTTGGAACCCGGAAAGCTGGTTCTTTGCATATGCAATGACCAACAATTAGCTTGTTACCCAAGCCTGCTTTACTGCCACCCCCATCCCCCCACTCCCCAGAAGACTGGCTCAAAGAAATATTTTAAATCTCAGGCGGAAACCTGGAAGATGTCTTGTCTGTCTGTTTGGATTAAGGTATGTGTCAGTGTGAGCCTTGTGTTTTTTGATAATATTGCTCAAGTTCTGTGTTCTGATTTCAATGGTCTCAAGACAAGGCAGCCCTTCCAAATCAAACTGCTGGAAATACAAGAAAACATTGACCTAAATGAATGTCAGAGTCCCGTGAACTGGGAACTAGTCAATATTAAATATCTAGTATTTTTGGTTTTGCTCCTCCATTATAGAAATGTCTAAGAGTCAACAACATTAAGCACAACATGTTCATAGTGCCTAGGTTTCTTTTGAGGTAAAAATTGCTCTATTGTTATATCTGTCACAAGCTTGTCAGCAAGAAACTACCTGGAAACGACAACAACAAAAGTAAAAAATGTAAATGTGATATGAGCTTTTAGACAAACCCTTAACAATAATTATACTCTAAAATATCTGCCTCTCATAGTCTTGATTGAAGGCAGAGGAGAAGGGGACGACAGAGGATAAGATGGTTGGATGGCATCACTGACTCGATGGACATGAGTTTGAGCAAGCCCCTGGTGCTGGTGACGGACACGGAAGCCTAGCGTCCTTCAGGCCACGGGGTCCCAAAGACTCAGACATGACTGAGCAACTGAACTGAACTGAACTAACAAACGTTTCTCCAGGTGTTTTGGTTACCCGAGTTTCTATCCTTGTGACGACAGTGTATTGAATAGCTAGGTCATTTCCAAATAAATGAAAGTTCTGAAACATTCACGACTTGAAAGGACCTCCCTTTTACACAGAAACAAAAGAGATTTTTGACTCTCCATGAATAGTGTCTGGCACCATCCTGACATGTTAAATGTAAGAAAGCAATTGTTTTTTTTTGTTTTGTTCTGTTCTTGGGGGTGGGGGGAGGGGGGCGGGCTATAGCCAATGCCAATATAAAAGTCAGTTCTTGGTTGCTGAAGGGAAATGTATGACTTGTTATTACAAGAAAGTATGTGGAATGCAATGGCACTTGAGGAAGGAAAACGAAGTAGTTCTGTCTTACAGGTGGCAGTTTCAGGATGGGAGAAGCAAAGGAATGGGTACAGAATGGGATAAGGAGGTTGTAGGGAAAGTGGACCCCCAGAAAAGAGTTCTGTGCCTAGCACAAGTTTTCTTGAGTTGTCGAACTGCCTTTGCTAATGGAGTTTAAGTGTCTTTACCTCTTAAGTGATCTCTTCTAGGTTGACCTAGAACAGAAATCTTTGGTTAGCTTTGGCTAAGTGGAGAAGTAGTGTTTCACGGTGACATATGTGATCCTTCCTGACTGTTTGCAGCCCTTTTGATATCGATGCACTGCTTCTGCTGCTGCTGCCGCCGCCGCTGCTGCTAAGTCGTTTCAGTCGTGTCCGACTCTGTGCGACCCCATAGACGGCAGCCCACCAGGCCCCGCAGTCCCTGGGGTTCTCTAGGCAAGAACACTGGAGTGGGTTGCCATTTCCTCCTCCCATGCATGAAAGTGAAAAGTGAACGTGAAGTCGCTCAGTGGTGTCCCACTCTTAACCACCCCATGGACTGCAGCCTACCAGGCTCCTCCATCCATGGGATTTTCCACGCAAGAGTACTGGAGTGGGGTGCCATTGCCTTCTCCCATATCTATGCACAAGCCTGCCTAAATAATTGACTTCTAGCTAGCTTTGGGATGCCAATGACCATCCACCCTTACCAGGCAACAGAGAAGAGAAAAACACTTACCACAGGAGGTCCTGGTAAGGAACAAGGAACTAACAAGCTCCCGCCAACCAGGATTCTGCAGAGGTCAACAAGAGGTCAATAAGAGATGGAAGACTGCAGTCCAGAGGTCCTAGCAACTTCCATCTTGCAGCAGAGACCCAGCATAGTCAAAACGAATTCAATGTTGCAAAAAATAAGTAAACAAATAAAGGACAGAAGTTCTTTGAACACATGACTGAGATTAGGGGTGAGGCAGTACATGTACGGTGCCCGGAAAATCTTAAAGTATGAGAAAGGAAAGAAATTAAAGACAACTATCAAGCTGTCCAAACTGATAAAAACGAAAGATTACACAGTTTTTTCTGTATATATTAGCAGATAATAATCTGAAAAGGAATTAAAAAAATTCCCTTTCAATAATGTCAACATGAATACAACACTTTGCCATGGATGTAACGAGGATGACAAGACTGGCACACTGGAAATTATACACCCTGGCTGAAAACTATCCTGAATACATGGACAGATATTCCATAACAATGGAAAGACTTAAGATGGCAATACCATGGAATGCATCTTCAATCTGAAATGAAGATTTGATATGATTTGATCGCTCAGAGCTTTTGTGTCATCAATTGTTATTAAAGTATAAATGAGATAGAGAAAGCTGCTGACTTAGACTTGAGGCGGGGTGTATGCCCTGCTGGTCTCTAGCCAGATATTCTACAGGCACTAGCAGTCAGCTAAGGAAAGAAAGGCACTGTCTCAGGGAATGGCACCAGGCCCCTCCCCCACGACATGCCTTGAGGTCACATTGACAGCAGGTGAGTCATCCTGGGCCAAAAACTGATTGACATGAATCTTGAAGAAAGGCAGTATTCCAGGCAAATACATCATTTCCTTAACATAGATTAGGAGAACAAGGTACGAGGAAAACATACTGTTTTGTTCAAGTCGCTTCTGAGCCTATTGGGGGAACCGACCTGAAGCCAGAGTCCAGCGGATATACATAGGATATTTACATCGCTTAAGACAAACATTTCCTCAGGAACAAATGCATTGCTTAGCTCAAGGTTTGTCTGCGAAATTCTTACACATCAGGAGATGGCTCCGAGCTGGGTTTCTACACACAAGAACATGAATGCAAAGGACAAGCCTGCACAGCCCATCTGCCCCCCTCCCCCACAGCCAGCAGCATTTCCAAGTGACCTCCTAAGGCCTTCCCCAAAATACAGGGGCACCTCTGGGTTTCCTGTTTCCCTCACTTTGAACACTTTTCTTAAAAAAAAAAAAAAAATCCTGCACACTTCTTGATAGAATGCCACAGTGCAAGGAAAACAGGCCTTCAATACTTAAACCTCCCTGTGCCAAACACTTGGGGCTTGGTTTTGTTTTGTTTTGTTTTTTAATTACACCACCACATAATTTAAAGTTTTTACAATTTCTAATTATTCAGTACCAAAACACCAAACTTTTATTGCACAAGGTCCCCATGAAAAGGCCCACGCATCAGGACAGCCACAGATTCTGCCATGAAAGGGCAGCAAGGTGCCCTCCCCACTTCTTTGCTGCCTGGGCGGCCACCAGGGTTTGAAATTCATGCACCTTACTAACTTTCTAGGGTGCAATTCGCGGACCCTTCCCTTTCTCATCCTAGCCGGTGCTCCAGGGCCCGCTGGCCTACAAAGTGCCAGAAGCAGGGCTGGGCCAGCCGGCCAGAGTTCAGGGTTCTGTCCCTTGGACTTCCAGGGGACACTAGGCTGCTTGGGAAAACCGTGCAGACTGAGATTGTTCAGCAAAGGGGTGGAGCGGTAAAGGCCTTGACACCAAGGGCGAGGCCTTTCTGCAACCGCCAGGTTGGGGAGCTCCGAGAATGTGCCAACAGAGGGCGGAATACGTGGTTCCCTGCTCCAAGCAGTCCCAGTTCCCTGACCTGTGGCCCGCAGCCCTCCGCTGCACCCACTAGATGTGGATCCTTGGGGACACAGGAGCATAGGAAATGGGCGTTCCTAGCCGCAGTGGCGACCCCGGAGAGCACAACTGGGACCGAACCCCCACCCACAGCCATCTAAATCTCGACCCGGGCAGCCCAGGTTTACCCCGCCCCGGGTGCACTCCCAGCGCATTTCCAGCCTCAGTGGCCACCACCGAGAGCACAACTGGGAAGCCCTCCCCCACCCCCGCCAGGAGCCGAACCCCGCCCCGCGCCACCCGGGTTCACCCCGCCCCTGCCGCACTCCCAGCGCGTTTCCAGCTGCAGTGGGGACCCCCGAGAGCACAAATGTTACCGCCCCCCACCCCCTCCCGACCAGAACCCCGACCCGCGCCGCCCGGGATCGCCCCGCCCCTGGCGCGCTCCCGGCGCGTTGCCCACTTCCACCAGGGGCTCCCGGTGAGCCCCGTCCCCACGCCCGGTTCCAGGAGAGGCTCTCGGACCTCACTACTGCCGCCAGGTCAAACACGAGGACAATACATCCACCCCACAGAGACAGTCCAAGCTGTGTATGATTTAGGGTTCAAACGAGGACTACAGAAAAGAAAGATGTCCTGACCTAGGAGGGCCATGAGAGTCTATAGATCCAAACAAAATTGGGTACCAAGGAAACTTTTTTCCTTGGAACCCGGAAAGCTGGTTCTTTGCAAATGCAATGACCAACAATTAGCTTGTTACCCAAGCCTGCCTCGCTGCCACCCCCACTCCCCCCCCCCCACTTCCCAGGAAAACGGCTCAAAGAAATATTTTAAATCTCAGGCGGAAACCTGGAAGATGTCTTGTCTGACTGTTTGGATTAAGGTATATGTCAGTGTGAGCCTTGTGTTTTTTGATAATATTGCTCAAGTTCTGAGTTCTGATTTCAATGGTCTCAAGACAAGGCAGCCCTTCCAAATCAAACTGCTGGAAATACAAGAAAACATTGACCTAAATGAATGTCAGAGTCCCGTGAACTGGGAACTAGTCAATATTAAATATCTAGTAGTTTTGGTTTTGCTCCTCCACTATAGACATGTCTAAGAGTCAACAACATTAAGCACAACATGTTCATAGTGCCTAGGTTTCTTTTGAGGTAAAAATTGCTCTATTGTTATATGTGTCACAAGCTTGTCAGCAAGAAAGTACCTGGAAACAGCAACAACCAATGTAAAAAATGTAAATGTGATATGAGCTTTTAGATAAACTCTTAACAATAATTATACTCTAAAATATCTGCCTCTCATAGTCTTGATTGAAGGCAGAGGAGAAGGGGATGACAGAGGATAAGATGGTTGGATGGCATCACTGACTCGATGGACATGAGTTTGAGCAAGCCCCTGGAGTTGGTGATGGACACGGAAGCCTGGCGTCCTGCAGGCCACGGGGTCCCAAAGAGTCAGACTCGCCTGAGCAACTGAACTGAACTGAACTTACAATCGTTCCTCCAGGTGTTTTGGTTACCTGAGTTTCTATCCTGGTGCTAAACTAAGTGACGACAGTGTATTGAATAGCTAGGTCACTTCCAAATAAATGAAACTTCTTAAACATTCACGACTTGAAAGGACCTCCCTTTTACACAGAAACAAAAGAGATTTTTGACTCTGCATGAATAGTGACTGGCACCTTCCGAACATATTAAATGTAAGAAAGCAATTTTTTTGTTTTGTTTTGTTTTGTTCTGTTCTTGCAGGAAGCGGGGTGGGCGCTATTATCACTGATAGGTATGCTCACCAATCTATCAAATGCCAATATAAGAGTCAGTTCTTGGTTGCTGAAGGGAAATGTATGACTTGTTATTACAAGAATGTATGGAATGCAATCACACTTTAAGAAGGAAAACGAAGTAGTTCTGTCTTACAGGTGGCATTTTCAGGACGGGAGAAGCAAAGGAATGGGTACAGAATGGGATAAGGAGGTTGTAGGGAAAGTAGGCCCCCAGAAAAGAGTTTTGTGCCTAGCACAAGTTTTCTTGAGATGTTGAACTGCCTTTGCTAATGGAGTTTAAGTTTCTTTACCTCTTAAGTGATCTCTTCTAGGTTGACCTAGAACAGAAATCTTTCGTTAGCTTTGGCTAAGGGGAGAAGTAGTGTTTCACGATGGCATATGTGATCCTACCTGACTGTTCTCATCCCCTTTGATATCTATGCACTGCTGCTGCTGCTGCTGCAGCTGCTAAGTGGTTCAGTTGAGGCCGACCCTGTGCCACGCCATAGATGGCAGCCCACCAGGCCCCGCAGTCCCTGGGGTTCTCTAGGCAAGAACACTGGAGTGGGTTGCCATTTCCTCCTCCTATGCATGAAAGTGAAAAGTGAAAATGAAGTCGCTCAGTGGTGTCCGACTCGTAGCCACCCCATGGACTGCAGCCTACCAGGCTCCTCCGTCCTTGGGATTTTCCAGGAGTGGGGTGCCATTGCCTTCTCCCATATCTATGCACAAGCCTGCTTAAATAATTGACTTCTAGCCAACTTTGGGATGCCCATGACCACCCACCCTTACCAGGCAACAGAGAAGAAAAAAACACTTACCACAGGAGGTTCTGATAAGGAACAAGGAACTAACAAGCTCCCACCTACCAGGATTCTGCAGAGATCAACAAGAGGTCAGCAAGAGATGAGAGACTGCAGTCCAGAGGTCCTAGCTACTTCCATCTAGCAACAAACACCCAGCATAGTCAAAACGATTTCAATGTTAAAGAATAAATAAATAAATAAATAAATAAATAAAAGGACAGAAGTTCTTTGAACACATGTCTGAATTTAGGGGTGAGGCATTACATATGTGTCCCAGGATAATCTTAAAGTGTCAGAAAGTAAAGAAATTAAAGACAACTATCAAGCTGTCCAAACTGATCAAAATGAATGATTACACAGTTTTATCTGTATACATTAGCATATAATAATCTGAAAAGGAATTTTAAAAAATTCCCTTTCAATAATATCAACATGAATAAAACACTTTGCCATGGATGTAACGAGGATGACAAGATTGGCACACTGGAAATTATACACCCTGGCTGAAAACTATCCTGAATACATGGACAGATATTCCATAACGATGGAAAGACTTAAGATGGCAATACCATGGAATGCATCTTCAATCTGAAATGAAGATTTGATATGATTTGATCGCTCAGAGCTTTTGTGTAATCAAGTGTTATTAAAGTATTAAAGAGATAGAGAAAGCTGCTGACTTAGACTCGAGGCGGGGTGGGGGGTGGGTAGTAAGAGTACCCCCTGCTGGTCTTTAGCCAGATATTCTACAGGCACTAGCAGTAAACTAAGGAAAGAAAGGAACTGTTTCAGGGAATGGCACCAGGCCCCTCCCCCACGACATGCATTGAGATAATATTGGCAGCAGGTGAGTCATCCCGGGCCAAAACTTGATTGACATGAATCTTGAAGAAAGGCAGTATTGCAGGCAAATATATCATTTCCTTAACATAGATAAGGAGAACAAGCTAGGAGGAAAACATGCTGTTTTGTTCAAATCGCTTCTGAGCCTTTTGGGGGAACCGACCTGAAGCCAGAGTCTAGCGGAAATACATAGGATATTTACATCGCTTAAGACAAACATTTTCTTAGGAAAAAATGCATTGCTTAGCTCAAGGTTTGTCTGCGAAATTCTTACACATCAGGAGATGGCTCCGAGCTGGGTTTCCACACACAAGAACATCCATGCAAAGGACAAGCCTGCACAGCCCATCTGCCCCCCTCCCGCACAGCCAGCAGCATTTCCAAGTGACCTCCTAAGGCCTTCCCCAAAATACAGGGGCACCTCTGGGTTTCCTGTTTCCCTCACTTCGAACACTTTTCTTAAAAAAAAAAAATCCTGCACACTTCTTGATAGAATGCCACAGTGCAAGGAATACAGTCCTTCAATATTTAAACCTCCATTTGCAAAACACTTGGAGCTTGGTTTTGTTTTGTTTTGTTTTTTAATTACACCACCACATAATTTAAAGCTTTTACACGTTCTAATTATTCAGTTCCAAAACACCAAACTTTTATTGCACAGGGTCCTCATGAAAAGGCCCACGCAGCTGGACAACCACAGATTCTGCCATGAAAGGGCAGCAAGGTGCCCTCCCCCCTTCTTTGCTGCCTGGGCGGCCACCAGGGTTTGAAATCCATGCACCCTACTAAGTTTCTAGGGTGCAATCCGTGGACCCTTCCCTTTCCCATCCCAGCAGGTGCTCAAGGGCCCGCTGGCTTACAAAGTGCCAGAAGCAGGGCTGGGCCAGCCGGCCAGAGTTCAGTGTTCTGTCCCTTGGACTTCCAGAGGACACTAGGCTGCTTGGAAAAACCGCGCAGACTCTGAGATTTTTCAGCAGAGGGGTGGAGCGGTTAAGGCCTTGACCCCAAAGGCAAGGCCTTTCTGCGACCGCCAGGTTGGGGAGCTCCGAGAATGTGCCAACAGACGGCGGAATACTTGGTTCCCTGCTCCACGCAGTCCCAGTTCCCTTACCTGTGGTCCGCAGCCCTCCGCTGCACCCACGGGATGGCGATCCTTGGGGACCCAGGAGCGGACGAAATGGGCGTTCCCAGCCGCAGTTGCAACCCCCGAGAGCGCAACTGGGAACCCCTCCCCATCCCCCCCTTGAGCCGACCCCCGCCCCGCGCCGCCAGGGTTACCCCCGCCCCTGCCGCGCTCCCGGTGCGTTCCCAGCCGCAGTGGCGACCCCCGGGAGCACAACTGGGACCGACCCCCACCCAAAGCCATCTGAATCTCGACCCCCGCAGCCCGGGTTTACCCAGTCCCGGGTGCGCTCCCGGCGCGTTTTCAGCCTCAGTGTCCACCTCGGAGAGCACAACTGGGAAGCCCGCCCCCAACCCCGCCAGAAGCCGACTCCCGCCCCACGCCGCCCGCGTTCGCCCCGCCCCTGCACGGTCCAGGTACCTTCCCAGCTTCTAGCGTTCACGCCCGGGTAGGAGCAGGATGTAGGAGTATGGGAGATGTGTCTGGAGCTTGACAGCCTCAGCTCCGCTCTGGCCTGCCCTTTGGACCTAGGAGCCAGGCCAACTTGCAGAGGGCTTAGGGCCCCATTGTATGCAAACTACCAAGGCCTACCGCAAGGAGAGCTCTGTCCGAGGGAAGGGAAGCGCCCCAGGCTGCGTTCCCAAGCTGTTGCTTGGCAATGCAGACTCAGCGGTAAACGGAGGGAATCAGGCTCTCTGTAGCCGCAGCTTCACACACAGGTGTGTCTCCGTAGGAATCAAGAAAGATCCTGACAGAGTGAGGTTCATTAGAGCTATACTAAAGAGCAAAGGCTTGTCCATGTGGTCTTGCCTTCCCCTGTGCCTTTGGGTCTCCAGGCTCGGCCCCAGCTCCGTGGAAACAACCCCTGAGAAAATATCTTCAAGATCCACTTTTCCCAGTGTCTGGGAAACGGGGTTCGTAGGAGGAGAGAAAAGCACGCCTCCATAGGGAACGAAAAGGCAGCCCACCTGCCTGTGTTTTGAAGCCTCTATTTGGAAGGAATGGGTTAGCTTCTCCTAAAGGAGACCTCCAGATCTGCTCAGAAGTTGGTAATTCCAGAGGCAGGGTACTGGTTCCTGACTGCCCTTTGCTAGCATTGCAAAGATATTCCTAGATTCTAGAGTTATTTTCCATGAAGGAGCAGGCTTCGGGAATGTGTCAGACGGGACTGGCTCCTTATTGACCTCAGCTCAGCTATTGCCTTTCCATTCAAACTAGGACAAGGCCCTACTTTATGAAGGGTAAGGGTCTTCTTCTTTGCAAACTGCCAAGGGCTACAGCAATGAGACCTCTGTCAAGGCGAGGGAAGCCTAAGAGGACGGATTCTCAAGCAGGTGCTTTACTACAAAGCATCAGCACCCCACGGAGAGAACCAAGATCCCTGTTCCCCAATGTTGGGAGTGTAGCTTCACACACAGAGTTGTCTCTATAGGAGCCAAGAATGTTCCTGAGAGATTAGGTTCACTAAACCTCTCCTACAGAGCATAGACCTGTCCATGTGGTTTTTCCTTCCCCTGTGAGTTGGGTCCCCGAGGTCCGCCACACCTCCGGGGAAACTGTCCCTGAGAAAAGATCTCCAGGAACCACTTCGCTGAGGCTGGGAAACGCTGTTCACAGGAAGTAAGGCAAGCGAATCTCCTGCAGAGAAAAAGAGGCCTTACTGTCCCTGGAGGAGCAGGCTGCCAGAGTGTGTGAAACCTGACTGTTGCCTTACTGGCCTCAGTTCCACCATTGCCTGTTCCTCTGAACTAGGACCCAGGCCTATTTGGAGAAGCGTTTGGGTGCGGATTTCTACAAAGTGCCAAGGGCTACAGCAGTGAGAATTCTCTCAGCGGTAAGGGAGAGCATTTTATGGATTCTCAAGCTGTTTTCTGAACGACAGGGTCAAAATGAACTGAGAGAATCAGGCTCTCTGTGCCCCTATGTTAGGTACGCAGCTTCACACACAGAAGTGTCTCTATAGGAGCCAAGAATGTTCCTGAGAGATGAGGTTCACTAGAAGTCTGCTACAGAGCATAGACCTGTCCATATGGTTTTGCCTTGCCCTGTGAGTTGGGTCCCTGAGGTCCGCCCCAGCTCAGGGGAAGGAGCCCCTGAGAAAAGATCTCCAGGGACCGCTATTCCCCCAGGCTGGCAAACACAGTTCACAGGAGGAAACACAAGCGAGCCTCCTGCAAGGCACAACAGGCCTTAGTCTCCCTGGACGATCAGGCTGCCAGAGTGTGTGAGACCTGACTGGTGCCTTACTGGCCTCAGCTCCGCCATTGCCTGTTCCTCCGAACTGGGACTCAGGGCTACTTGGAGAAGGGTTTAGGTGCAGATTTCTACAAACTGCCAAGGGCTACTGCAATGAGAACTCTCTCAGAGGTAAGGGCGAGAATTGTATGGATTCTCAAGCTGTTTTCTGAACGACAGCATTAAACCTGCACAGAGAGAATCAGGCTCTCTGCCGCCATGTTGGGTACGCAGTTTCACACACAGAGATGTCCGCATAGGAGCCAAGGACGTTCGTCAAAGACTGAGGTTCACTAGAGCTCTCTTAGAGAGCAAAGACTTGTTCATGTGGTTTTGCCTTCCCCTGTATGTGTGGGTCTCTGGGCACAACCCCAGCTCCGTGGAAACAACCCCTGAGCAAAGATCTCCAAGATCTGCTTTTCCCCCATGCTGGGAACCAGGGATCATAGGAGGCAGGAAAAGCAAGCCTCCTTCAGGCAAGAAGAGGCAGCCAACCGGCCTGTGTTTGGAAGCCTCTATTTGCAAGGAATGGGTTAGCTTCTCCAGAAGGAGACCTCCAGATCTGCTCAGAAGATAGAAATTCCAGAGGCAGGGTCGAGGTTCCTGACTGCCCTTTGCCAGCCTTGCAAAGACATTCCTAGATTCTAGCAATATTTTCCATGAAGCAGCAGGCATCGGGAATATGTCAGAGTTGACGGGTGCCTTACTGGGCTCAGCTCAGCTATTGCCTTTCCTTTCAAACTAGGATCAGGGCCTACTTGGTGAAGGGTAAGGGTCTACTTCTTTCCCAACTGCCAAGAGACACAGCAATGAGACCTCTGTCAAGGCGAGGGAAGCGTAAGCGGATGGATTCTCAAACAGGTGCTTTGCCACAAAGCATCAGCACCCCACGGAGAGAATCAGGCTCCCTGTGCCCCTATGTTCGGTGTGTAGCTTTACACACAGAGGTGTCTCTGTACGAGCCAAGAATGTTCCTAAGACTTGAGATTCACTAAGGTCTCCTACAGAGCATAGACCTGTCCATGTGGTTTTTCCTTCCCCTGTGAG
Source organism: Bubalus kerabau (assembly GCF_029407905.1). Taxonomy (NCBI): domain Eukaryota; kingdom Metazoa; phylum Chordata; class Mammalia; order Artiodactyla; family Bovidae; genus Bubalus; species Bubalus kerabau. Next base: position 963,570 of record NW_026577889.1, on the reverse strand, counting down.
ATGGGTCCCCGAGGTCCACCCCAGCTCTGGGGATAGAGCCCCTGAGAAAAGATCTCCAGGAACCGCTTTTTGCCCAGGCTGGGAAACGCAGTTCACAGGAGGCAAGGCAAGCGAGCCTCCCGCAGGGAAAAATAGGCCTTACTGTCCCTGGAGGAGCAGGTTGCCAGAGTGTGTGACACCTGACTGGTGCCTTACTGACCTCAGCTCCGCCATTGCATGGCCATCCAAACCAGGACCCAGGCCTACTTGGAGAAGGGTTTGGGTGCGGATTTGTAAAAACTTCCAAAGGCTACAGCAATGAGAAGTCTCTCAGAGGTAAGGGAGAGCATTCTATGGATTCTCAAGCTGTTGTTTGAACGACAGCTTCAAAGCTGCAAAGAGAGAATCAGGCCCTGTGTGCCCCCCTTGTTGGTTACGCAGCTTCACACACAGGGGTGTCTCCATAGGTGTCAAGAACGTTCCTGACACAGTAAGTTTCACTTAGAAGTCTCCTGGAGAGCAAAGACTTGTCCATTTGGTTTTCCTTCCCCTGTGCGATTGGGTCTCTGGTCTCGGCCCCAGCTCCATGGAAACAAACCCTGAGAAAATATCTTCAAGATCCGCTTTTCCCAGAGGCTGGGAACAGGGCTTCATAGGATGCGAGAAAAACAGGGCTCCTTCGGGCGTGAAGAGGCAGCCAACCGGCCTGTTTGGAAGCCTCTATTTGGAAAGAATGGGTTAGCTTCTCCTAAAGGAGACCTCCAGATCTGCTCAGAAGTCGGTAATTCCAGAGGCAGGGTGCTGGTTCCTGACTGCCCTTTGCCAGCCTTGCAAAGACATTCCCAGATTCTAGAGTTATTTTCCATGAAGGTGAAGGCTACGGGAGTATGTCAGACTTGGAAGGCACCTTATTGGCCTCAGCTCAGCTATTACCTTTCCATTCAAACTAGGACAAAGGCCTACTTTATGAAGGGTAAGGGTCTTCTTCTTTCCAAACTGCCAAGGGCTACAGCAATGGGACCTCTGTCAAGGCGAGGGAAGCCTAAGTGGATGGATTATCAAGCAGGTGCTTTGCCACAAAGCATCAGCACCCCACGGGGAGAATCAGGCTCCATTTGTCCCTATGTTGGGTGTGTAGCTTCACATACAGAGGTGTCTCTATAGGAGGCCAGAATGTTCCTGAGAGATGAGGTTCACTAGAGCTCTCCTACAGAGCATAGACCTGTCCATGTGCTTTTGCCTTCCCCTGTGAGTTGGGTCCTCGAGGTCCTCCCCAGCTCCGGGGAAGGAGCCCCTGAGAAAAGATCTCCAGGGACCCCTTTTCCCCCAGGCTGGGAAATGCAGCTCACTGGAGGGAAGTCAAGTGAGCCTCCTGCAGGGAAAAAGAGGGCTTACTGTCCCTGGACAATCAGGCTGCCAGAGTGTGTGAGACCTGACTGGTGCCTTACTGGCCTCAGCTCCGCCATTGCATGTTCCTCCGAACTAGGACCCAGGACTACTTGGAGAAGGGTTTGGGTGCGGATTTCTAAAAACTGCCAAGGGCTACAGCAATGAGAACTCTGTCACGGGTAAGGAAGAGCATTGTATGGATTTTCAAGGTGTTTTTTGAACGACATCTTTAAAGCTACACAGAGAGAATCAGGCTCTCTGTGCCCCCATGTTGGGTACGCCGCTTCGCACACAGGGGTGTCTCCATATGAATCAAGAATGTTCGTGACAGAGTGAAGTTCACTAGAGCTCTCCTAGAGAGCAAAGACTTGTCCATGTGGTTTTTCTTCCCCTGTTAGTTTGGGTCTCCAGGCTTAGCCCCAGCTCCGTGGAAACAACCCCCGAGAAAAGATCTTCAAGATCCGCTTTTCCCAGAGCCTGGGAAGCTGGGTTCATAGGAGGCAGGAAAAGCAAACCTCCTTCGGGCACGAAGAGGCAGCCGACCTGCCTGTTTTTGGAAGTCTCAATATGGAAGGAATGAGTTAGATTCTCCTAAAGGAGACCTCCAGATCTGCTCAGAAATCGGTAATTCCAGAGGCAGGGTGCAGGCTCCTGACTGCCCTTTGCCAGCCTTGCAGAGACATTCCTAGATTCCAGCGTTATTTTCCATGAAGGAGCAGGCTTCGGGAATATGTCAGACTTGACTGGCGCCTTATTGGCCTCAGCTCAGCTCTTGCCTTTCCTTTCAAACTAGGACAAGGGCCCACTTTATGAAAGGTAAGGGTCCTCTTCTTTCCAAACTGCCAAGGGCTACAGCAATGAGACTTCTGTCAAGGCGAGGGAAGCGTAAGCTGATGGATTCTCAAGCAGGTGCTTTGCCACAAAGCATCAGCACCCCACGGAAAGAATCTGGCTCCCTTTGCCCCTACGTTGCGTGTGTAGCTACACACACAGAGGTGTCTCGATAGGAGCCAAGAATGTTCCTGAGAGAGGAGGTTCACTGTTGGGGGCCAGAGTGAGGCACTCCGCCCATGGCAAAGGTCATGAGGAAGGAGGCTCGACATACGCAAAGGTGGGATCAAGCCTCAGGAGTCCCCCTGGAAATCCTCGAGCATCTATCCCCATAACCAGAGCCTGCCTACCTTACTACTTTGTGCTCTCACCTACACCTCTGACTTTACGGGGGGCTGTCCCCCACCACCTCTTTCGGAGAAGGAGTTAACCTAGAGCTCCAGTTGATAAAAACCCCTGGGTGTGACAAGAGTGTTTTAACCTACAAACTCCTCTGAAGGTTCCCTAGCCTGCCTGACAGGCTTGTCCGGCCACATGTGATTGCTCACAGCCTCCCAACCATGAGAGGCACGAGATGCTTTAAACCTTCTAAAAACAGGTTCCTTAGAAAAGTTAGAAAATTATTAGTATAAGTATAATGGGCTGATTAGAAATCATATTGGTGAAGGCTTTTTCATTTGTTGAGCTGATGTTTACTGCTAAGTCTCCACATCCCCTGCCCTTATACACATTAATGAATATATAGAAGAAATAAGTATTAACCTTTGATATAAATCACGTTAGACCTTAGGCTAAGTAAATTCTTTCCTTAACTAAAACCCACTACACCCTCACCCTATAGGAATGTAACTTTATTTGGGTGGCGTCTGTTTTAAGAATAATCACCCCTGGAGAAATAAGTGTCCTGGTTGACTGACCGCTGTCACAAGGAGAGGGTCGTAAATTGTCAGCAGGCCCCCCGGCCAGAAGATGATGTAACACCCCTAAGACCTCTGTATACTTTGGTATGAAGCACCTGACTTTGATAAAAGTCAGGACTGCTGACCCCACGTGACTTTGGCATAACATCTCAGTGTATAAAAGTAGACCATGGAAAATAAAGAATTGGGATCAGTTTCTCGAAATACTGGTCTCCCCATGTCTCTCTCTCTCTCTCACTCTGGTTGAGTCTCCATCTGGAGCGCGGAACCCACCAAGCTTACTAATTTTGCCTGGGCTTCTAAGATCCGACCGGGGAGGCCTCAGGGTCTCCTCTCCTTCGGGAGAACGGAAGGACGCCTGCGGCCTACGTAAGTGGTGCAAGCTTCTTGTCTTGAAGTTTTATTGGTCCCCCGTGTAAACCAAGCTACTCAGCCTCTTTTCTCCACTGAATTTTCCTACTGAGCTATCCTCATTTTATTACTCTTTATATCCTTAACTAACGTTTAATTAAGCAGTTGTTCCGTGACCCTCGCCTACGCCGTCTCTGCTTCGAATACCCTGGATCAGCTGGGGCTGGACCCCGGCAGTTCACTAGAGATCTCCTACAGAGCATAGACCTGTCCATTTGGTTTTGCCTTCCCCTGTGAGTTGGGTCCCCGAGGTCCGCCCCAACTCCGGGGAAGCAGCCCCTGAGAAAAGATCTCCAGGAACTGCTTTCCGCCCAGGCTGGGAAACGCTGTTCACAGGAAGTAAGGCAAGCGAGCCTCCTGAAGGGAAATAGAGGCCTTACTGTCCCTGGAGGAGCAGGCTGCCAGAGTGTGTGACACCTGACTGGTGCCTTACTGGCCTCAGCTCCGCTATTGCATGTTCATCTGAACTTGAACCCAGGCCTACTTGGAGAAGTGTTTGTGTGCCGATTTCCAGAAACTGCGAAGGGCTACAGCAATGATAACTCTCTCAGTGGTAAGGGAGAGCATTGTGTGGATTCTCAATTTGTTGTTTGAACGACAGCGTCAAAGCTGCACAGAGAGAATCAGGTCTCTGTGTCTCTATGTTGGGTAAGCAGCTTCCCACACAGAGATGTCCCCGTTGGAGCCAAGAACATTCCGCATAGACTGAGGTTCACTAGAGCACTCCTAGAGAGCAAAGACTTATCCATGCGGTTTTCCCTTCCCCTGTGCGTGTGGGTCTCCGGGATCGGCCCCTGCTCCGTGGAAACAGCCTCTGAGAAAAGATCTCCAAGAACCTCTTATCCCCCAGGCTGGGAAGCGGAGTTCACAGGAGGTGGGATAAGCAAGCTTCCTTCGGCAAGAAGAGACAGCCAACCGGACTGTGTTTGGAAGCCTATATTTGCAAGGAATGGGTTAGTTTCTCCTGACCGAGACCGCCAGATGTGCTGAGAAGATAGAAATTCCAGAGGCAGGGTCGAGGTTCCTGACTGCCCTTTGCCAGCCTTGCATAGACATTCCCAGATTCTAACGTTATTTTCCATGAAGGAGCAGGCATCGGGAATATGTCAGACTTGACTGGCGCCTTACTGGCCTCAGCTCAGCTACTGCCTTTCCATTCAAACAAGGACAAGGGCCTACTTGGTGAAGGGTAAGGGTCTGCTTCTTTCCAAACTGCCAAGGACTACAGCAATGAGACCTCTGTCAAGGTGAGGGAAGCCTATGCGGATGGATTCTTAGCAGGTGCTTTGCCACAAAGCATCAGCACCCACGGAGAGAATCAGACTCCCTTTGCCACTATGTTGGGTGTGTAGCTTCATGCACAGAGGTGTCTCTGTAGAAGCCAAGAATGTTCCTGAGAGATGAGGTTCACTAGAGCTCTCCTACAGAGCATAGACGTGTCCATGTGGTTTTGTCTTCCCCTGTGAGTTGGGCCCCCGAGGTCCGACCCAGCTCCAGGGAAACAGCCCCTGAGAAAAAATCTCCAGGAACAGCTTTGCGCCCAGGCTGGGAAATGCAGTTCACAGGAGGCAAGGCAAGCGAGCCTCCTGCAGGGAAAAAGAGGCCTTACTGCTCCTGGACGATCAGGCTGCAAGAGTGTGTGAGACCTCACTTGTGCCTTACTGGCCTCAGCTCCGCCGTTGCCTGTTGTTCCGAGCTAGGACCCAGGCCTACTTGGAGAAGGGTTAGGGTGCGGATTTCTACAAACTGTCAAGGACGACAGCAATGAGAATTCTCTTAGCAGTAAGGGAGAGCATTGTATGGATTCTCAAGCTGTTGTTTGAATGACAGCTTCAAAGCTACACAGAGAGAATCAGGCTCTCTGTTCCCCTATTTTGGCTGTGCAGCTTCACACACAGAATTTGACTCTGTTGGAGCCAGAAATATTCCTGAAAGACTTAGGCTCACCAAAGCTGTCCTCCAGAGCAAAGACATTGGATGTGGTTTTGCCTTCCATTGTCAGTATGGGTCCCCTAGCTTGGCCCCAGCTCCGGGGATACAGCCTCTGAAAAAAATCTTCCAAGAAGCGATTTTTCCTCCAGGCTGTTAAGCGGAATTCGCAGTTTGCAAGTTAAGGAAGCCTGCTTCGTGGAAGAGCAAGCAGCCAACTGGCCCTGTGTTAGGAAGCCTGTATTTGAAAGGAATGGGTTAGCTTCTACAGCGGGAGAACCTCAGATCTGCTCAGGGGGCTGAAATACTAGAGTCAGGGTCGAGGTTCTCCCTTGTCCTTTGCGCACCTTGCAAAGACATTCCTAGCTTCTAGCGTTAGTGTCCCTGTAGTAGCAGGCTGCAGGAGCGTGTGATAAATGACTGCCGCGTTCCTGTCCTCAGCTCCGCTATTGACTTTCTATTCGAACTAGAACCCAGGCCTACTTTGAGAGGGGTTAGGGTCCAGTGTTTTCAAACTGCCAAGGGCTACGGCAATGCGAGCTCTGTCAGAGGTAAGAAAAGAGCAATTGGTTGGATTCTTCAGCTGCTGCGTGGCTGCACAGCTTCCGCGCCACATGGAGAGCATGAGGCTCCTTGTGGCCCTATTTTGGGTACGCAGCAACATGCACACAGAGTGTCTGTGTTCACTTATGTACAGGCTTATGTACACTAGAGCTCTCCTACAGAGCAAAGACCACTCAGTGGGCTCCAAGAGATACGTGTCGCGGCTCGAGAAGAGAGTGGAGTCCTTTGCTTCCCCTCGAGATGAGGCCTGACTCCCCGGGTGAGTATGGAATGCAACCCCAAATCCCTGTCGCCTATGGAGAGGAACATTAAGTCCTGGATACAAGCCTAGATGAGGTCTAGTTTGCCCTTCAGTGAATGGAGCCCAATCCACAGCTCTCCCTGGCAACTCGAATGGAAGATTAGACTTCCTGGGCCAACACAAGAGGAAGCCTGAATTCCCCATCGTAACTCGAGAATCCCACCGAAACTCGAGAAAAACCACGTGCTTCCCTCGTCATCGCAAGATGAGGCCCTTTGTCCGCTACAGCATCTCAAGAGAAGTCCCACGTTCCATCCTGAAGTGCGAAACGGTACTTGGCACCCTTGATGCGACCCCAAAAGTTCCGCGACATACCAGACTCACTCAAGGGGAACACCGAGGTTCCCGGCACCACTTCATCTGACCCCTTCTCCTCTCCTGATTGCGACAGGAGGGTCGACTCCCCTTCTCTGTCTGCAAGGGGTTCCCGACCTTCCGGGCGCACCTCAGGATGAGGCCGGTCTCATGAGGAAGTTCGAAATGTAGCCTCGTGGGTGGTGCCACATGCCGAAAGACCCCAATTTCACGGTCCACTCTTGAAAAGAACCCGATGCCAGCACACCTCTTTGAAGGAAAACCTGTGGATGAAGGCACAACACGAAGGGGCACTGACACCCGCGTGCATCGTCCAGAAAAACCCGCAGGTCCCACAGACATTTCGACAAGTGGCCTGTCACCCTGTAAACAACTCGAAAGGCAAACGAAGGTCCATTCCTCAACAGAAGACTAGGTGTGACTCTCTTGTCCCTACTCTGCAGGGACCATGGGATCCGAGTCAGAAACGGAGAGGAAGCCTGAGGTTCCTGCGTCCACTCGAGATGAGGCCCTCTTCCATTGCACCACACCCAGTGGAGTCCCGAGAGGCCCCTACCAACTCCACAGTATCCCTGAGTTCTCAGAGACACAATGAGAAGCTCCCTGAGGTCAAAGGAACAAGTCGAGGGAACCCTGTGTTTTCTGCCATGACTTAAGAAAGACCTCGAAAGTGCTTCAAAATGTGTTGAGTCGCGATTCCCCTACCATGACTCGAGAGCCATGACACGCGCACCCTCTTCACGCGCATGGAGACCTGACTAACCTGGCACTGCACGAGAGGCTCCCTGAGATCCTCATCGTACCTCGTGAGGAAACACACACTGCTGCGGCAGCTCGAGGAAACCCCTGAGACGCCCCCGTCCTCGCGAGCTGAGGGCCTTCTTTTCCTGCGTGGCCTGGAGAGCAATCCCGGGTCCTCTCTCCAAACGGAAGAGGAGGCTGGACTCCCTTGAGGCCGCTCAGGGGGCTCCAAGAGACCCGCGTCGCGACTCGAGAGGAGAGCGGAGTCCTTGGCTTCCCCTCGAGACGAGGCCTGACTCCCCGGGGGAGCCTGGAATGCAACTCCGAGATCCCTGCCTTCCCTGGAGAGGAATATTAGGTCCCGGACACATGCCTAGGTGAGGTCTCTTCGGCCCTGCGGTGACTCGAGCTCAACCCCCAGCTTTCCCTCGCAACCCGAGGGGAAGATTGGGCTTCCCAGGGCCAACCCAAGGGGAAGGCTGAGATCCCCGTCGTAACTCGAGAATCCCGCCGCAACTCGAGAAAAACCACGTGGTTCCCACCTCTTGGCAAGATGAGGCCCTTGCCCGCGACGGCGTCTCAAGGGAAGTCCCCTGTTCCGCCCTGAAGGGCGAAACGGTCCCTGACAGCCTTCCTGCGACCCCCAAAAGTCCGCCGACATGCCGGGGTCCCCCGAGAGGAACACCGAGGGTCCCGGCACCGCTTCCTCTGAGCCCCTTCTCCCCTCCTGATCGCGACAGGAGAGGCGATTCCCCTGCGTGGTCTGGAAGGGGTTCCCGGCCTTCCCGGCGCACCTCAGGATGAGGCCGGTCTCACGAGGAAATTCGAGACGAGCCACGTGGGTGGGGCCACATGCCGAACGCCCCCGATTCCCCGGTCCGCTCTTGAGAAGGACCCGAGGCCCGGACCCCTCTTCGAAGGCAACCCTGTGGGTGAAGCCACAACACGAAGGGGCACTGCCATCCCCGTGCATCGTCCGCAAAGACCCGCGGGTTCCACACACAGCTCGACGAGGGGCCTGAAACCCCCTGAGCAACTCGAGAGGCCAGCGGGGTTCCCTTCCTCAGACACGACCAGGCCTGACTCTCCTGTCCCAACTCTGCAGGGACCCTGCGGTCGGAGTCCGAAACGGAGAGGAGGCCTGAGGTTCCTGCCTCCCCTCGAGGTGAGGCCCTCTTCCGTTGCGCCAGACCCAGCGGAGTCCCGAGTGGCCCCGCCACCTCCACAGGATCCCTCGACTCTCAGAGGCACCCTGGGAAGTTCCCTAAGGTCCCCGGCAGAAGGCGAGGGAAACGAGGGTTTCCCGCCGCCCCCCGAGAAAGACCTCGAGAGTCCTTCTTCAACGCGTCTCGAGGCCCTAGTCCCCTCCCGTGACTCGAGAGCCAGGACGCGCTCCCCCTCGCCACGCGCATGGAGACCTGACTTCCCTGGCGCCGCACGAGAGGCTCCCTGAGATCCTCGTCGTGCCTCGGGAGAAAACCCCCACGGGCGCCGCAGCTCGAGGAAACCCCGGAGACGCCCCCGTCCTCGCGAGCTGAGGGCCTTCTTTTCCTGCATGGCCTGGAGAGCAATCCCGGGTCCTCTCTCCAAACGGAAGAGGAGGCTGGACTCCCTTGAGGCCGCTCAGGGCGCTCCAAGAGACCCGCGTCGCGACTCGAGAGGAGAGCGGAGTCCTTGGCTTCCCCTCGAGACGAAGCCTGACTCCCCGGGGGAGCCTGGAATGCAACCCCGAGATCCCTGCCTTCCCTGGAGAGGAATATTAGGTCCCAGACACACGCCTAGGTGAGGTCTCTTCGGCCCTGCAGTGACTCGAGCGCAACCCCCAGCTTTCCCTCGCAACCCGAGGGGAAGATTGGGCTTCCCAGGGCCAACACAAGGGGAAGGCTGAGATCCCCGTCGTAACTCGAAAATGCCGCCGCAACTCAAGAAAAACCACGTGGTTCCCACCTCTTGGCAAGATGAGGCCCTTGCCCGCGACGGCGTCTCAAGGGAAGTCCCCCGTTCTGCCCTGAAGGGCGAAACGGTCCCTGACAGCCTTCCTGCGACCCCCAAAAGTACCCCGACACGCCGGGGTCCCCCGAGGGGAACACCGAGGGTCCCGGCACCGCTTCCTCTGAGCCCCTTCTCCCCTCCTGATCGCGACAGGAGAGGCGATTCCCCTGCGTGGTCTGGAAGGGGTTCCCGGCCTTCCCGGCGCACCTCGGGATGAGGCCGGTCTCACGAGGAAATTCGAGACGAGCCACGTGGGTGGGGCCACATGCCGAACGCCCCCGATTCCCCGGTCCGCTCTTGAGAAGGACCCGAGGCCCGGACCCCTCTTCGAAGGCAACCCTGTGGGTGAAGGCACAACACGAAGGGGCACTGCCACCCCCAGGCATCGTCCGCAAAGACCCGCGGGTTCCACACACAGCTCGACGAGGGGCCTGAGACCCCCCGAGCAACTCGAGAGGCCAGCGGGGTTCCCTTCCTCAGACAAGACGAGGCCTGACTCTCCTGTCCCAACTCTGCAGGGACCCTGCGGTCGGAGTCCGAAACGGAGAGGAAGCCTGAGGTTCCTGCCTCCCCTCGAGGTGAGGCCCTCTTCCGTTGCGCCAGACCCAGCGGAGTCCCGAGGGGCCCCGCCACCTCCACAGGATACCTCGCCTCTCAGAGGCACCCTGGGAAGTTTCCTAAGGTCCCCGGCAGAAGGCGAGGGACACGAGGGTTTCCCGCCGCCCCCCGAGAAAGACCTCGAGAGTCCTTCTTCAACGCGTCTCGAGGCCCTAGTCCCCTCCCGTGACTCGAGAGCCAGGACGCGCTCCCCCTCGCCACGCGCATGGAGACCTGACTTCCCTGGCGCCGCACGAGAGGCTCCGTGAGATCCTCGTCGTGCCTCGGGAGAAAACCCCCACGGGCGCCGCAGCTCGAGGAAACCCCTGAGACGCCCCCGTCCTCGCGAGCTGAGGGCCTTCTTTTCCTGCATGGCCTGGAGAGCAATCCCGGGTCCTCTCTCCAAACGGAAGAGGAGGCTGGACTCCCTTGAGGCCGCTCAGGGGGCTCCAAGAGACCCGCGTCGCGACTCGAGAGGAGAGCGGAGTCCTTGGCTTCCCCTCGAGACGAGGCCTGACTCCCCGGGGGAGCCTGGAATGCAACCCCGAGATCCCTGCCTTCCCTGGAGAGGAATATTAGGTCCCGGACACACGCCTACGTGAGGTCTCTTCGGCCCTGCAGTGACTCGAGCGCACCCCCCAGCTTTCCCTCGCAACCCGAGGGGAAGATTGGGCTTCCCAGGGCCAACCCAAGGGGAAGGCTGAGATCCCCGTCGTAACTCGAGAATGCCGCCGCAACTCGAGAAAAACCACGTGGTTCCCACCTTTTGGCAAGATGAGGCCCTTGCCCGCGACGGCGTCTCAAGGGAAGTCCCCTGTTCCACCCTGAAGGGCGAAACGGTCCTTGACAGCCTTCCTGCGACCCCCAAAAGTCCCCCGACACGCCATGTTCCCTCGAGGGGAACACCGAGGGTCCCGGCACCGCTTCCTCTGAGCACCTTCTCCCCTCCTGACCGCGACAGGAGAGGCGATTCCCCTGCGTGGTCTGGAAGGGGTTCCCGGCCTTCCCGGCGCACCTCAGGATGAGGCCGGTCTCACGAGGAAATTCGAGACGAGCCACGTGGGTGGGGCCACATGCCGAACGCCCCCGATTCCCCGGTCCGCCCTTGAGAAGGACCCGAGGCCCGGACCCCTCTTCGAAGGCAACCCTGTGGGGGAAGGCACAACACGAAGGGGCACTGCCACCCCCGGGCATCGTCCGCAAAGACCCGCGGGTTCCACACACAGCTCGACGAGGGGCCTGAGACCCCCTGAGCAACTCGAGAGGCCAGCGGGGTTCCCTTCCTCGGACAAGACGAGGCCTGACTCTCCTGTCCCAACTCTGCAGGGACCCTGCGGTCGGAGTCCGAAACGGAGAGGAAGCCTGAGGTTCCTGCCTCCCCTCGAGGTGAGGCCCTCTTCCGTTGCGCCAGACCCAGCGGAGTCCCGAGGGGCCCCGCCACCTCCACAGGATCCCTCGCCTCTCAGAGGCACCCTGGGAAGTTCCCTAAGGTCCCCGGCAGAAGGCGAGGGACACGAGGGTTTTCCGCCGCCCCCCAGAGAAAGACCTTGAGAGTCCTTCTTCAACGCGTCTCGATGGCCCTAGTCCCCTCCCGTGACTCGAGAGCCAGGACGCGCTCCCCCTCGCCACGCGCATGGAGACCTGACTTCCCTGGCGCCGCACGAGAGGCTCCCTGAGATCCTCGTCGTGCCTCGGGAGAAAACCCCCACGGGCGCCGCAGCTCGAGGAAACCCCTGAGACGCCCCTGTCCTCGCGAGCTGAGGGCCTTCTTTTCCTGCATGGCCTGGAGAGCAATCCCGGGTCCTCTCTCCAAACGGAAGAGGAGGCTGGACTCCCTTGAGGCCGCTCAGGGCGCTCCAAGAGACCCGCGTCGCGACTCGAGTGGAGAGCGGAGTACTTGGCTTCCCCTCGAGACGAGGCCTGACTCCCCGGGGGAGCCTGGAATGC